>NW_020897808.1:172113-427057 GCF_003984885.1 Neopelma chrysocephalum
TTCTATTCTATTCTATTCTATTCTATTCTATTCTATTCTATTCTATTCTATTCCACTGCATTTCATTTTAAAAGGCTGCTCTTTGCTTAGCCTGGATCAAATTCAAGGCCCACATAGGATATTGTCCTAGCTGCCAGTTCCTATGATACGCTACATGATCACAGAGATCTGCTTTTGTGGACATAGCTTTAAAGCCAAGACCTTTCTCCCAAGAGGGATCACAAAATTCCTGCGGTTTTTGTGTGTGACACTAGATAAAAACTGCACAGATTAAACACTAAAGCAGTGAGCCATCCAGCTGCCACAATGGTAAGGTTGCCTACACATTGGTGTGCTGTATCCCGGCACCTAAAAAAATGTGCTTATGTTTTTATTCTTCAGACACATGGCAACACTGTAGACAATAGGCTCAAATAGGGCAATATCAATGTTAGGCACTGCGGTTTCAAATTCCTATCTTAAAGAAAGATAAGATGAGGACAATAAAAAAGTAGAGCAAAAAAAACAATCCAAGTATCTGGCTCTGGACCATCTGTGTAATCAGAAAGGATAAGGAGAATTAACGGGAATTGCTCTATCCTTTTAACAGGTTCCTTTCTAGAAAAACATGGTAAAATATCAGGCCCCCATCAATAGCTGCATTTTCAGCAGAGTTTGGAGTGATAATCTGTGCTGTATATAAAGGATATGGGTCAACCTTGAGATAAGATGCCTATAGAAGCAGTAGCTGCTACTACTTTTATAACTTGAATAAACAATCACCAACTCATTTAACTACATTGCACAACCAATCTTTTTTTTTTTTTATAATCCCAGTTACTAAAAGTCTAGCTTCACTGTCAGAAATTGCCTACCACTGTATCTGACTATACCTGAATCTACATAAGCACTGAGAAGATGAAAGTCACCTGAGGTTTCACCTGAATGCCAAATACACACAATCAGACTGCTCATAGACTAACAGGCACTCTGAATTGATGGAGACATCTCCCCGCTTTGTCAGCAGTCGATGGTTGTTTCGGTGCTGGAGATCTATACAAGGCTTTCTTCTCCATGTTCCAACTTCCCTGGGAGACCTGGGCTGATCAGTTCAGCTGCTTTCACTTGGTTAAATGAACCAGAAAGGAAGCTGGAACGCTTAAGAGGGACGTGTGGTGCAGCTAAACCCAGTCTACACTGCCTGAGCATTGTCTATACCAGCGTTCCAGCAGTGTCAGCATTAGCTGAATCAGTGGGGATGATTTCAGTAATTTCCTTGGGCTCTGTGTGAACTGTGAAACAAAAAATAGGGATTGAAGCAGCAAGGGAATTGTAGATGCTCTGCGTCTGTCAGATGTAGGCCTGAAAAATTACTCAAACTGAGAAACAATATTATTATCTACTACAGATTTTTTGTGCATTAGCAAATAAGGGGCAGATTACTGTTGTCTTTAAGAGCAGCCACCTATTTCAGCAAAGGCAGGATCAGGCCTAGTTAATACCTCTGTTGGCTCTGTTTTGAGTAGACTTAAGTAGTCTGTATCTCACCTGAGCTGAAAGAATCCCACTTAATTCCTGAGAAGATCCTCCAACTGGTAAATAACAGAGAAAATGCTGGTTAGATATGCTAATTCATTCTTCCACATAGATTGGACCACACTAAGGAGTAAAATTCCTGGAGAGGACCAGAAAGATGGACTGTTTAGTCATGAGATGACTATTCGAATATTCTACAATTTTCATGCGTATTTTTGCTTCCCCCTCCCATCATGTCTACGGATAATAATAAAGAACACAATTTCAAATATCTTCCCATGGCTCTGCTGTATAAGAAAAATTGCAGATATTCTAACCACCCAGCAGCAGATTTAGAATTGGTGAAAAACTGGGGGACAGGAGTGAGGAAGCAGTTTATTATCTTGGACTTCTGGTCCATCTGTGCATTGTGCTTGTTCCTCTTCTCCACTGTCAGCTGAGCCTGAGGTACAAGCCAAGCACTGTTATTGTCTGTTTCAGAGGGATCTTGTCACCCCTGTGAATTTCCATAGTGCCTAGAAGTGAAATGACCTTCATCAGGATGGTCTCACACAATTTGTTTTCTCTGGATCTAAGGTTTGAACATGCACATCCAGTCATGAACATGCTGCAGTAGGGTGACTGTGATATACAGGGTAGTTCTTACACAGTCAATCAAAGATGAGGGGAAGCCTACCCCTGCTACCCAGGAATGGGTGTGGACGAGGGATCTGTGGCTGGCTTTGCATGCTGATTTTCCTTGTTGAAGCTGATTGACGGCCTCCCTGAAGGTCTTCACTGTAGTTAACAGAAAAGCAGAGACTCAACACTACAGTCAGGACTGCATCACACTTAATTAGAAGCAGATTAATTCTAACCTGACTAGCCTTTGTAGAGATATAAGCTGTCCAAGCCCAGTATGATATTAATGGCAATCTCTGCTGAAGCCCATGCATTCATGATTTCAGCATCACTACTGTGTGGACAATTTCAAGTCAGGTTAGTGCTGTCATGCTTGAAGGGCCTTAAAAATGAATCATGAATACACAGGTATCCTCCATAGTGGGAACATATTAAATATCTGGTAACTTTCAATATGCAGGGTTGGGTACTTGTCTTGGAAGACAGCTTGTCACCTTTCTTTGGGAAGTTCTCTTGGTAGTTTTTGAACCGTCTTATGATGTGTCTTTAGTATGTGTCAGTTACAAAACCATGTCACTTCCTACTCTCTTTTGTCTCTAAGGGTTAGTTCCTAGTAAAAGCATAAAGCCTGTGCCGGAAGTAAATTATTTTTTTTCTTTTTCTCATTCCTACCGATCAGCATTTGCCCTAGTCCTACTACCACCACATATTTTGCTTGATCAATAGTACGTGTAAAAGTATATCATGAATCAATTTTTCTGTGAGGGAGAAATGGTTATAAGTTTAAGCCTGCAAAATTCACATGCACACAGTTATTTGACCTCATGTAAGACACAGAGCTGTTAAATCCAATTCCGTATCATGGCTGATGTGATTTGATAATGTTCTGATTCATTATAGAGATCAGCCTTTCAAATTCACTTCTTCTCTAGCTCTGCTCAAACCATGACATTCTCATTAAGTAAATGTGGAGCCTTCTCTTCTAGTTCTCATTACTGATAACAAAAATGAAGAGTATTCCCCTTAGAATTAACTCCAGAGACAGCACTGGGCATGACACTGAAACTAAGCGACCAAACTCTCATCAGTATCTCCAGCACAGGTAATTAGGTGGGTTGGTGGGATAGAACAGCCATTCTTTGGCACACTAATCCAACAGAAGCTGTTTCTGGATGAAAAGTCTGTATCATGTTTAATATAAGAAGGCTTCAGACAAAAATAATGCATTAGTAATGGCAGAAGTTTATCTACCCGTTAAAAGCCAAATCACTCTGCTACCCAGCCTTTTTCACTTGATGGCAATACAGATTTCATAATATAAAAGACCAAAGCCCCTAAGGGGCTTACTTTTGCCTGTAATTTTTTTCCCAGTTATACAACCATGAGGAAATATATTTGCTCATATTTACCATTTGCAACAGAACCATTTTTAAGTAATCTTGAAATATAACATCATAAGAAAGAGGAACCTGAATAGACAAAAAAAGCTTGGCTAGAAAAATAGATTAATATAAAATTGTATTTTTTCAGACAGATAAAGGCAAATATTGTAAGCTGTAAATTTAATCACAGAATCCAATATTGACATCTAACTGATAGAGAAAATGAATATTAAACACAGACATTCAATAAGGAAGAAGTTCTTTCAGCATAATAGATAGTCAGATATTTATAACCTGGTCATAAGTTACACACAAAAAACCCAGCAAAACAGAAAAAGAATATTAATTACCCTCTGGGAGAAATGGGGTTACTGTAACTCACCCTTGAAAGTGTATATGAGAAACTGTAATAAGCAACTGCTTTTCTAGCTATCTGCATTTTAGACAAATCTAAAAAACATAGGCATGGATGCATATTTTTACATGCATAAAATATTTGGATGTAAATGTGGTTGTTAAAAAAAAATAATACTCTCTGCCTTTGTTTCTCTTTATTATTATGTACTTTGATTTTAGAGTTTTTTTCTGAAAATTTCAAATGTTCTTCACTGTAAACTCAGGCGCGCTGGAATTTTAAAACAAAGTTTAAGTGTGTGATGGTAATATTGCTAGTTTATTGATGGTTTTTTGAGTCTGCATGCCTCCAAGTGAAGTCCTGCTGTGATAGCCAGTAAGTGTAACAATACTCAGTTCCTTCTGCATCTAAAGTACTATCGGGAAGACTGATATTATTATTTTCAAATGGGGGTACTGAGGGACAGAAAGAGGAAACAACTCTTGAAGGTTTCGTCTCTGCTTGTGCAGTGGTGGGCATGAAAGGCTGGCAGGCTTCCTGAATCTCCAGTTATACCCAGCCTTGGCTGTTTCCCAAATTCCAAAATCAGTCTATTTGTGGAGCTGCAACTCTTCTCCTGGAGAAACAAAGCAAATACTAGCTGGGATTGGCTTTGATGAGATGCTCTGCACACATGTAGAGCCTTTTTAACCTGATGGCTTTTGTGCTGACAGGAGCAGCTGTGCTCACTCTCCCGATTTAATAATGAGGTTTTTATGTCTTTTCAAAACCAAGGAGACCTGGCCTGAGATGTATGTTTTCGTAAGACAGAATTCCCCCCTCTTTCTTGCACCCACCTCCTGCTCCTTTGCTCCTCCAGTCCCTGCAGAATTGCAGGATGTCCAGATGCAGTCTGGCTAATAAAGGGGCTTCTCTCCAAGGAACAAAACAGCAATGGCAATAAGGAATAGTTTAACTTGATAAAAATCTGGAATGACAGAAAGAAGTACAACTATACATGAAGATCTGGTACATAAACAAATTTCCCCCTTTCGTTCCCTTCCTACCTTCCTCCCTGACCTCAATTTGCATGGATGAAAAGCAAAAGGTGTAAAGAAAAAAAATGGCCCTGCTGTTTGGGACTTACTGGTTGTTGAATGCAACTATCCTCTTAAATAATTAGTGCATACCCTTGATCTGGCTTTCAAATTTATTTTTCCCCAGATTATAGGGAATACTACACAACTACACACATAAAAGATTCTTGATTTCTTGTTTTCATTTCACAAAATATTTAGTTGTCATCCTCCTTTGCTTTCATCCCTGTGTTCAGAAATAACCATATTGATGTGTCTTCTACCTTTGCTCAAAAATGGTGTGCTGCAACTGAAATTCATTACCATTTTTCCCAGTGCATACAGTAATGCTCACGCAGGGTAAGATGTTTTCCCCCTGACTAATGTGATGGGAAAAGAAGGTCTGGTAAGTCAACACAGGTAAAGGTTGTCATCTGAAAGAAAGTTTCCTCTTGCAAAAGAAGAAGAAGGAAATCTTTGAAAAGAAAATCTTAGCAGTACATGAAACAGGCTGTCCTCGTGTTGAAAGATGAGCCGACAGGGAGGAAGACTGGCCTAGCTGAAAAGAGGGCTTTGACTGGAACACAGGATTAGAAAAGAAGGGACAGGCAACTTGAGATGACTGCAAGGATGTCTTGACGTTATACATGAAGAAAACTAGAAGGGCCAAAGCCCAACTAGAACTTTGTCTGGCTACTGTTGTAAAAGACAAAAGAAGATGTTTTTACAAATACAGTGGCAACAAAAGGATGGTAAAGGAGAATCTCCATCCTTTACTGGATGTGAGGGAGAAACATATTTGTCTCTATAAAAGCCCCACTTTTTAAGTTTTACTATATCCCACTTGCAAGACATACAGTATGTCAGCCCATAGTCCATATTCATCTTTACTTCAGCTGAAAATACAACAGAAATTTGAATCTCTGTCTAGGGTAATGCAAGAGCTTATAGGAGCTGAAGTGTGGGATGACACTTCATACTGGTAGCCAGTATCTCATCATGGGCAGAAGCAAGAGTAGTGTTGACCAGAGGAAAGCCCATGGTGAGATACCTGTCTTAAATGAAGCGTGATAAAGTCAAGCTACAAATCACAGAATCATGGAATGGTTTGGGTTGGAAGGGATCTTAAAGACCAACTAGTTCAAAACCCCCACACCATGAGTATGGACACCTTCCACTAGACCAGGTTGCTCAAAGTCCCACCTACCTGGCCTTGAGCACTTCAGTGAACAAGGCATCCACAACTTCTCTGAGCAACGTGTTCCAGTGTCTCACCACCCTCACAGTAAACAATTTCTTCCTAATATCTAATCTAAACCTACTCTCAATTTAAAGCCATTCCCCTTTGTATATTCCCTATATGCCCTTGTAAACAATTCCTCTCCAGATTTCTTTTGGGCCCCCTTCAGGTACTGAAAGTCCACAATAAGGTCACCTGGAACCTTCTCTTCTCCTCACTGCGGATGTTGAAATCCCATGAGGCTGCTGGCAGGCAAAAAGAGTCTGGCTTTGACTTACCAAACCTTTTTACTTCAAATTTTCTCTTGCAGTGAGACCCAAACTCTGCCTGAAAATTTCCAACTGGCTTGAAATGCTCTAGTGAGCACTCAGCTCACCTCCTTGGGAAAATGGTATCTCCCCCAATCAACAATTTGTCACACAGTTTCTATGCCATGCTAAGTGCCCCCTGCACATCTACATTAAGCAAATACAGAAGTACCTTTCCATTTTCTTGTTCATTATAAATTTTTCTGCCACAAAACTCTGTTTTATCTTTTTTTTTTTTGTTGGGGCTTCTGCATTTCTCCCAGAAACACATGATAGGTCTCTCTAGAGAGAGGTAAGGGTGTACCAGGTTTGTCTTACAAGCCACAGAGTTCAACAAATACTATTCCCACACCAGCAAGGGATCTGTACTGCAGCCACGTGCCTGGTCTCCCTGTGTAGTAGGTCTAATATGTCTGGTTTCGGATCTGCCTATTGTACTTGTATGCAGTTATTTCAAGAAGTCATCAGACTTTTTCCTAGACTTCAGCCAACTGTAAGTGGCAAATGCTAGAATTCCTGTAGATTTGGGATGTGAGTAAGTAGGGATGAAGATGTAAAACACAGTTCTTTGTATTTCAGTCTTAGAGATGAGAAAAACCCATAGTGGGATTGTTCTAGCCTCCCTCTGTTCCTTCCTTGTATGAATTTCTCAATGCTTATCCTACAGCAGGAAGAAAACTTTAAGTAGAAAGAGTTATAACATGAAAAATAGGGCCTAATATGGGGAAAGAGTGGAAGAATTCAGTGAGGAATCAATGCAGGCTGTTTGGGAATTGATGGTGGGGATCCATTCTGTGACTTATCCTCATCATTTTCACCTCCATGCAGGACTCAGACTTTCTTATTTTCTTTCCAACCCTAAGGATATGGAAGCTTCCCTTTCTGGGGCTAAAACATAACCAAAAGTGATTATTACCTTGGTGCAATGAAACCTCTTGACTCAAGAGCTAATCTCATACCCAGCAACTGTCTGAAGAGGCCCATCTGCTCATGACACTCTCCATGTAGGTGCTGGCTAGAAAGGATAAGGAACAGGTTTGAGTCTGGATGAAGAGGGGTCAGTGAAAGAGAACATAGCTGTCAGAAGAGGAGGCTGCTGTGGCATACAGTCAACAAAGTTGTGTTTCTGAAAATCTGTTGAAGTTGATATGCAAAAACAAAGCAGTGAGCAAAGTGAGAATCTGACTTCTTTGGGCCAGTGGTCCGTCTGCTCTCCACCACTATAACTGTACCCATCTCAGTGAAGGCTGGCTGGCTCCCACCTGATGCAAATCCATCCTCTGTACCTGCCAGTCTGGGGATGCAACTCCAATTGAAAAGCTTCTGCTGACACACTTTGTGTAGACTTGTCCCTTCAGTTTGAGACAATGGAAACCAATTATATTTTTCACAGAGAGAACCATCCATTACCATTTCATTGTTCTTTGATCTCCACTGTGCACTTGCATTTGACAACAAATCCTCTCAAGATACAAAATTATTGAACACTATTCTTTCTGGACAAACAAGATGAACAACTTTCGAAGTTATTAGTTGTAATGATGGTGATTCCAATTAGACAAAAGTTAATCACTGTTACAAACTCCTTTTCAATTTCTGTCAGTGTGTCATAGGAACACTGTGGTAAATAGGCCTTAAAGAGGACTTTTTGAGCTGGAAGCACAAAGCTAAATACAGTAGAAGGCAATTGCAGTGCTCTGCTGCTAAACTAAGACAAGACCAAAAACAGAGGACTTGATCATTTTCAACAGAGAGAGGTAATTAGTCTAATGAGGAATGCACAACTGTGGGTATTAGATACAAGTAACGGCCTCCCTCTGACACGGAGAAGCATTCCTCTCTAGAATTGCATTTTTCCCCATCTGCTGTTATGAAAAAGATCCTAGGAGGGATGGCATTGGGGTGTTTGTTAGACTTTTTACCCCAAAAAACATGCAGCTTTAGAAAAGAGAAAAAAATTAGAGAAGAGAGGCACAATAGATAAATGACTGCATAAATGCAGACAGAGAAAGGGAAAGTCTGGTAAAATGTGAAATAGGTCTAGTGGGTCTCATCCTACAGATTGGTTGGAAAAGATGTTACTATTCACAATAATTTTGCACAATACTGATCACAAGTGGTACTGAAGCCATCCAAGCTGTAATGTTAATACCACTATTAATTAAATTAAATTAAATTAATAACCCTATTAATAAAATTTATAAAAAGAGTATCTAAAAATAGAGGACTATATAGGAACCCCAGTTGGATAACCTGATAATTTGCACATTTTGGCTACAGTACAGCAGAAAGACTCATCTAGTTCCACAAGCCACTGGCTTTTCTTGTATCTTTTCCAAAACGATTTATCTTCAGAAGCATACAGAACAGCTTGTTGGCAGTTTTTATGAAAATGTGGAACTTTCTGCTGCAAATTTTCATCCAGAAGTTGGCCAATACGGCCCTGTATGAATGTTTGAGGAGAAGTGAAGAACAGAGGAAATATAATTTTTGATCAATGCAGAGAGATATTTAGTGAACCACCATGTCTCTTAAAAAGGTAAATACTGGCTGCTATAAAGACAGATGGGAAAAGTCCTCTAAAAAAATCATGAAATACCTTGCCTATAAGGTGATGTTTCCTTCTGTCTCCAGGTTACTTATAGGTGATTTAAACTCTTAAGTGTATTTATTTTTTCTGGTTGTTTAAAAAGGATAAGTTTAAGTGTCTGGTCCCTTTCCTCTAGACAGTATTTTAGAAATTTCTCATATACTTTTTCTAATTTATCTCCAACTGAAATATTTTGATTTCCATTTGCATTTCCAGTACTTTTTCACCTGTATGTTTTCAGATACCAAGTCAATACCAAGACAGTTTCAAAAGGAAGTAACATTTATAATTTGCTTTTAAAATACTTCAAAAACTACCTGTTACAGCAGATGATCAGGAGAAGACACAGCTGCCATGTGTGTATGGAGTCAGCGAGATACTCATATTTTCTTAAGCATAACTACCACCTCCAATGTTCCACACAGAGTCAGGAAAGGGGAATGGCAGTGGCAGATGAACAGGGAAATTTGAGTCAGCAGAAGTAAATGGTAGGAGAAGGCTCAGGAGTAAACATTTCACTACATTGCCTTCACATATATATAACCTGCAGAATTATTGAACCAAAGGATGCCTTTTTTTTCTGCTTTGTCTCCATAATATACAAGATTGCCTCTGAATTATAGTAGTATTTGCTCCTGTCGTTCTGCTGTGATGGTTTATGAATATGCATGTTATTGCCCCCCAGTCTTGTTTATGTACACACCTCCACACAGTTTTTATTTAAATCACTTTTAGCTGTGGGCAGTCATTGACTTACATATTCTTAGATAAATGAAAATTCCTTTGTAACATTGACAGTCACTCTGCATGCTTTTGATATGAACCTTTCCATGAAGCCATTTAGACTGAGTGATTCTGCCACAAGATGTGGCACAGAATACATGACCTTCCATCCCTGAGTAGTGAAATCTCCATTTTGCTAAACCCAGTGTCAAAAGAAAGTATGAGCTCATCCACTGAGCTCAGCTCTTTCCCTCCTGCCCTCAACCAGACTTTCATATAGGCTCTGCTTCCATTATTTCTCAGTAAATACTAACCTCTATCCTTCCATACAGAAAGCTGGGCTTTCAGGGTATGGAAAATTAGATCTTCTGCCCTTATTTCAACAAAACATTGACTTTGACCTGCTTAGTGTCATTTATACCCCCATGAGCACCGTGGCCATGCCAAATTCACCTACAATACTCCAAAGTGTTATGTTTGTATACAGAAAGTAGCATTTTTCACCTGAGTTCTTTTTCCTAGCTTCTGAGAATATCAAATAAGGGAGATCTTTCCCTTAGTGGATGAAAAGTACAAAGAAATGAGGAAAAAAGTAAGCCGAAGTGAGAGACAGCCTCTCTAAATAAATGAAAAAGATGTGCTGGACTGCAGCCCCCTGCTTCACAGGTTCACTCATAGGATGGCATGTGATTCACCAATTTCACATAGCTTGGGGTACAGAGAAGGGTCTCATTCGGCACAACATTATAGAAGAAGGGCAGATTAAATTGTTTAATTGTTTTAAGGGCAGATTAAACTGGAATTAAAAAATTCCATTATTCTTATTCTATTCTTCAGAATAACCATTCATCTGTAACTCATACTCCATCTAGACCAAGGCAAGAATGGATTTCCTATCCCGAATGGAGATCCAATGTATGACTGCAAAAATTAGCACACTGTCATGATTTGAGGCCATGCATTGAATTCTCTACATTTTGTAAAGTCCTGTAACCCACCAGATCCTAGCAGCCTGACTCCTGAGCTATGTGGGCTCAAGGACAAAATCATGTCTGTAATACTTGTTTTAGCCTTTATCCATTGTAATGGTCTTCAGGGACTCTGTTCTAACAGTGCTTGAGTCTGTCTTGGGGTACACAAAAAGAATGTTTGCGGTGAAAGGAATTTAAATTCAAAATTACTTTGCATTGAAATCTGACAGAGTTGAAATCTGTTGATTTGGGAGATGTTCCAAAAACCATTCTTTTGCAGGAACATTTGTAAGAGATTGGTATTTGAAGTAGATAAAGCTATTTTCTCATATGCAGCTCAGCTTTGTTAGCATGACAGTATATTGTAAAGCCAGAGGAAGCAAAATCCAAGTGAAAAACACAGTTATGTTAATGCTCTTAAAAAAAAATCACATGCACATTCTTACAGTTTATTCCTTAGTATTCATGGCATAAATCACTACAGATTTGTTTGGTGGGGGCAGACAGGAAGCTAGTTACTGTTTGAATAGTCCTATGTTAAACTGCTATTAAAAGGAAAGTGCAGAAGAAAGAAATCAAAATCTCATAAACTAATTGAATAGATTAATTCAAGGAGAAGGAAAGGGCCTTGATCTCAAAAATATTTAAGGATGCAGTTCCATTCCTAACGCTGCTGAATACTCAACCTCAGAAAGCTGCTCTAAATACTCCCCTATTGTTTCTTAAACAATACATTGAAATTTTAAAGACCTTGTCAGCAAAGGACTTTCCATCTCAGATGCCACTGACATGACTACTGAACTAGGAGATGCTTGTGAGGGAGTCAGACCAAAGTATGCTGATTACCAAGGAAATGCTCGTACTCCCCATTTCCTGTTGCTTGTCCAGGAGGAACTGGAAGCATAGCTGCTCTAAAGCTCCAAATAATCACTTTTATACAACTGTCATAGAAACACAGAGCCATTTAGGTTGGAAAAGGCCTTTAAGATCATTGAGTCAAACTGCAAATGAAACACTGCTAAGTCCACTGAAAACCATGTCCCTAAATGTCTATGTCTTTTAAATACCTCCAGGGCTGGTGACTCAACCTCTTCCCTGGGAGCCTGTTCCAGTGTTTGACAGTCCTTTCAGTGAAGAAATGTTTTATATTATCTAATCTAAACTTTCCCTGACACAACTTGAGGCCTTTTCCCCTCAGTCTATAACGTTACCTAGGAAAAAAGACTGACAGCCACCCTGCTACAACCTCCTTTGAGGCAGTAGTAGAGACCAATAAGATCTCTCCTGTAAGCTTGCAGAAAAAAGAAATAATGCAAAAAAAAAAGTTAAAATGCTGTAAAGGGTGAGGAAGCAACATGTCTTGCATAGAAGATTTGAAAAAAAAAAAGCAGAAGGTTTACCTTAAGATTCAGGCGAAAATATTATTTTCTATAATTAAGGAAGTATCCTTGCAAGCAGCTTTATTACCTCCTGCTTTAGCCCAGTTTTGCATTGCTCTGACTCAAATCAATGGAAATCAATGTAACACAGAAATAGAAAAGTAGAGCAGCACAATGACTGATGCTACTGGAGTTTGAGAAAACTCTTCTCAGCAGTGATCAAATGCTCTGACCTTGGGGATTTGGCATGGAAAGAAATTATTCTAGTTCCAGGATGTGAAAGGCAGCATCACCTTTCTAAAGTTTACTGTCTCATATTGCTGCTGCATTGTTTTAAATATAGCAAGGGGGAAATTCAGATAATCTTACAAAAGCAGACCTGCTGTCTTGAGCAGACCAGGAAATGCCTTGTATTTCACCAATGAAATCTTTATTTCCAGCCTTGGAAGGCATTTCTATGTATTCATTTGGGTCATACACTTATGTGTGTTTCAGTAAACAGTTAGTATTTGGAAAGCCATGTATGTACAAGACAACCGAATGGGTATGTTGCCTATTTTGCGAAAAATGCCCACTCCTGAACTGTCTCTCTGGCTGTGTGAGTCAACACATGCAGGCAGCCAGAACAGCCACAGTCTCATGGCTAGAATGCAAAGAGTAAATTTATTTCCACTAATTTGCTAACTGGAGGGTCCTCAAAGCGACACCCAGGCAGACATATAAAACCAGAGACACAGGTACTGTTAAACTCGGTCCATTCTAGAGCATCACCGACCTGCTGTTCACACAGGTTTATCATGCATTATTCCCAGCTGCAAGGTCATCTGAGTGATTTGCAATCCTCCTCACAAGTCTTCTGCATTTTTAACCTATTCCTCCAATACTGCCTGTGTTACAATGGCCCTCGGGGAGAGATGTCTTTTTTGCACACAGACTCACTCATATTATCACATGTTCCCCTGTCCTCATGATCAAATACATACTGCCTTTTTAACAGTCTGTATTCTCATTGGAACTAAATGGTCTTTAAGGTCTTGTCCAACCAAGTTCATTCTATGATTCTATAAATTCCCAATTCCTTCAGTTTTAGACAGAGGAACATTAACTTGTAGAAGTACCAAATCAAAGAAGCAGCTTCCCGAATATAAAAATATGAAGTGTGGTATTATATAAAAGCCTTTGGGAGAGGCAAATAAACACAGAGGCATACATAGAACTACACATAATCAGATATAGTGATGGGAAAGCAAATGCCAGCCTTTTTTTCACCACTAGTGTTGAAATTTCTTCAGTCTTTTGAATTTGAGATGCAGGTAAAAATATTCACACATTTCTGTAGCTGTCTTTTAAAAATGCTTTTGAATGTGAGCAGATGAGTCGTGACCAAAAGGTTAGAAATTTGATGCTTCAGAAACAGTCATAGAACCAGTCTTTGAACTGACAAGCAAACAGGCAATGAAACGTCTAACATTTGCAAATGTTAAAAGGTCCCTCCAATTTGCACTAGAAAATATTAATTTGTGCAATGGGTAGTCAAAGTTAACAACTGATCATGATGAAATCCCAGAGGACATTTTCCTTAGTGCATATGTCTCTCTTTTTCATACACCATTCCTTTCCCTCTTACTGGAAGTCTGATTATTTCCTATTTTCAAGTTAAAATCAGCACATCACAACTTGAACAAGTACTTTTCTTTCCCCCTTATCAACATCTTACTACTATTTCTGAGGGAGAAAGTCAAAAAGAATCGAATCTATGTACTTGATACCTGAATATTTAAGCCTTAAATCTCACCTGTGGGTTTATAATAAGTTTCAAAAGAAAACACAAGTAAGTTGCAACAAAGAACTGCCTTAAAAGGAAAACGAACAAAACTATGTAGGAGTCCTAAATTCATGTAAAATTTAGAGGTCTAACCATCTCTAGGATAGAATGCAATACTCAAGCCCAACTTCTGGCATGTATTTGCAAATCATTTACAAAACAGAGACAAAGATTTGTATTTTTAAGTTGAAATCAGGCTTCAGTAAAGCTCGGAAGTAAAGCTCTCGCTGATTTCCGCAAAGCAAGGATTTAATTTTTCATCTGTATTCTGCAGAAGTACTGAAAGAATAATTGGTTCTCATTTGTGCTAAGTGGTGCTCGAATGATTGTATCCCCTATACTAATCTTTAGCTCTCACTTGGCTGGTTGGCTGTGTTTCAACTGGTGCCACTGACGTCACAAGAACATTACTGAGCTATTGACTTCGTTGTGCAGGCTGAGTACAGCTGACATGGTGCTACTTAAGCTGCTCACCTTGTGGACATGCACATGTGCTCTTGCTTCCTTGATTTTTACCAGCAGGGCTATAAACATCCTTCCCAGATCCGGGGCCCAGCATATCTGTCAGACTCCACTCTGCTGCCACAGTCCCATGTGCTGGCCAGAAGCTCCAGAGTTCAGCAGGTTACACAAAATCTTGCTGCTGTATCAATTACAGTTTAAGCTGCACAGTCATTTCCTAGAAGAGTTTTTCTGCTCAGCAGAAATCATTTCTTCAAGGCAACAAGTTACCATCAACATTTGAAATAAGCAAATGTTATGATGATCTTGAGGTAAAGAAAGTAGACAGCCTAATGGTGCAGTTAAATGATTTTATATCTGAAAATGTCCCCCAAAAATAGACATTTCTGTGGAGTGGTAAGTATGGGTTTTTTTCGTTTGGAAGGCTTGAAGCGACTTCCAAAAATCAACTCATCTTTCCCTAGGCAGATGGAACTGTTAGAAGAAATAGAAACTTTACTCACAGTATCCCAGAATGCTCAAATAAGGAACAATATAATCTTAGAGAAGTCCTAGAGAATTAGATAAGGATGTACTCAAACAAAGAGGACATAAGCTAAGCTCTGTGTATCCAAACAAGGAAAAATAAAGAACAAACATAACAATTTCTGGTGGTGGAACAAAATGATGTTGCGCGTGCTCAAGAACTGAGGTCAGGATGATGGAGAAGACCCAGAAGGACTGAAGAAAGACTTCCAATAGGACCATATAAAACAAACTAATGAATATGTATTAAGTAAGTGAGAATATTGAATGAGTATGTGAACAGTCTGTGTAATTAAAGGCCCTGTCCGTCTGTCATTTGGCACGTTCAATTAAGGGGAATTCTCCTCCGAATGTCCAGTTTTGAATAAAGAAGAACGCCCTTTTTAACAGCTACAAATTGGTGTTAAGAAGTTTGTTTCTCCTGCTCTTCAGTATCAGAACCATATTTGCATGATTCCTGAATGATGCGTGTCACTGGAGGTCTTTAGGAAGAGAATACAGAGTCTCCCTAGGTTGTCTGCTTCAGTGGTTGCCTTTTTTCATATTCTTACTCTTTGCTTTCTTGCATAAGCCTAACTGGACTGGATCAGAACAAAGATGCATCCAGTCTGGTATTTTGTCTTTGATTCTATCAGTGACCAGCAGTGATAGCCAAAGACACAGTAGATTGTCAAAGAAGATGTATCTTGACATAATGGAAGTGTCCGTGTGCTCCAGTGATCTAGTCTAATTCAGTTATTTTAGATTACACAAACTCTTGATAGAACTATCCAGTTGAATCAGGACAAATTATGTGAAAAAACAACCCAGTGTTTTTCTGAAATATTCCAAAGACTTCATAGAGAGAGGAGGCAGACAGCTCCTGAAAACCTGCAAGTTTAGCTATATCCTTTGTTTAATTTGGAAGGTGCTCAGACACTACATTGAGAGTGACACAGGATAATTTTAGAAAATTTTAATCAGTGAAAACTTTTTCATTTGCTGTGGCTGGAATGGCTTCCCTCAGTATAGCCCAAGATTATTGTCTCACACCACTTTCTGGGGCTGTATGTGCTGGTCTCTTCCCCAGCCCTTGCTGTTCTGATTAGTAGTGGAAGAATTGTTTTTATGTCTTCTTACAGTTCCAAAATCCAGCAAAATCTAAAAAATAAGCTGGGGTCACACTTTGTACATGATTTTTATATTAGATGCTACGTATTCACACAGTTTGTGAGCCAGTTGATAACAATTAATGCAGATTTCCATAGCTGTCCTTACTCAGCTTGGCACAGAAAAAAATACTGAAATGCTCATGGACTCACTGATATACAGGTAAAACAGCCTTCTCTAGATGGTGAAAAAAGCAACCATTCTAGAAGTGTCATGCCTCATATGCAAGACGTTTGCTGTCTGACCAACAAGACCTACATGTTCCCTTCTTAGGCAGGACAGACTGTGGAATTGTACTAATGCAATCACCAAGTGATAGAGAAATGTTAGAATCAAAGAGAGTGGTCACAGCCATTTATATGCAGGATTAGTAGGTAGAAAAGTATACTGAGATGCATCTCAGCTAGTACAAAAAAAATTAGAGGATTTTAAAGGTCCTTCAAATTTACCTGGAGAAAAACTGAGGCACCATGAACTTCACATCAATGAGAAAAGAACAGACATCTTTCACAGTTCATGTAGGCCTAAAAAAAAAATAAAAAAATAAAAGAGAAATATTTAGTTCACTTTCTCTCTCAACAAAATAGAGATTATTCTGCAGTGCCACACTAAACAAGCTTGAAAAAACTCCTTAAATCCCTGACTGTCCCCTAAAACCTCATGTCCTTCCCCACCTCAACAAAGAGGGTTGCAAGTCTCATATATAACCTGCCCAGTACCCCTGCACCATGTTATTCTTAAGAATAGACTATAGGCTCATTTGTCCAGTTAATTCACTAGCTTAATCCGTTACTTTTACTTTTTGATTGCTTTTGACTTTTTTTCCTACCTATTTCCTTCACTCCTGAAGTGTAGGAGGTGCAGAGTTAATGTGAATGGCAAACAACAATCCTAATATGAAAGAGCTGTAATGAAAAACTGAGAAGGAGCTATCCCATGTGAATCCTCTTGAAACCAGACTTTGCAAAATATGTGTCTTTAGATCATGCGCTGCAAAGCCCCAAACCCGTATGTCTGTATCTGCCCCTGCTTCTTTCTTCAATTGTGCTGAGTAAAGCCATCTCCTGACTTCAGCTTTCTAGCTTTCTGTGAAGTAGCTCAGCTGCTGTTGTGAACTATTTCTTATTGCACAGAGTGCCTGGGAAAGACAACTGATTCAACACAGTGCATTAAAAGAGTAATTAGACACAATCCAACACTTGGCTCTGGGGAGCAGCTGCACTGGCAAAATATCCCCCAGCAACACTGCTAACAAAGACGGAGTAAAACAACTGAGACAGTGAGTGAACAAGAGAAAAATGAAGATGTAGAGAGTAAGAGAGTGCTGGAAAGTGGGTCAAGTATCACTATAATCAATAACTACATAGAGGAGGAGAATAGTGGAACAGCAGGAGGCAACCAAGGCAGTTGAGTCAGCAAGAAGGATTAAATGTGCTGTGCTGAATGTCTCCGGTGCCTATATCATGGCTGATCCCCAAGGTAGAAAGGTGAACAGTCAGCCTAGAGCTGACCATGCAAGAGAAAGGACCTGACTTTTCTCTGTGGCATTGTGAGGTCAAGGCCATCGGCCTTGTACTTCCTGGCAATTTGGAAAATAATTCAGTTGAGACAGAGAAAGGAATGCCAAGCTGATATTTTCTGCTCCCTTTTCTTTGCTGGAGTAAGAGGGTTTGTTCACTGCTTTGAGAAAAATATACCACAGAGCTGAGGGAAAACAAAAGGGTTTGTTTGCAGAGGTTGCTTCGGTTTGTGGGATTTGTAATTCACCTTTTTTTTATAATGTTTCTCTCAGAAGAAATGCATATAACATTAAGAACAACATGATGAAGAGGCCCTGTCTTCAAGCGATGAAGTTCAGCATCTTTTGTCTGAAAGTTGAAATGCACCCTCTTCAGCAAAGATGAAGAGAAATTCTTGCATAATTTAATACAAAATCCAAATGTGTTTCACAAATACAGACCAAACTGCACAGTGGGGCAGCTTAGCTTTTACACAACTGCTCAACCTTGTGGTACCTCAGCTCCTGATACTTTCCCCCAGAAGACTCCACTAAAAATGGATGCATGACCTTAGCAGACAGTTGTGCCCACTAGTTCTGTCTACTACCTGAATTAGCCCATCCTGTGTCATGTCTCTGACATGCGGAAGAGTCTGACAGAGAATGAGGAAAAATAGCAAGTTCTGAGAAACCATTCAATTGGCCTCAGTGACAATGTGCTTGCTCAATGCCATCTTTTATGCAAGCTGTGGAAGTCATAAATTGAGATATCAGTGATAGACAAGGGTATGAATTACAAAATAATGTGCAGCTTCATCTTTGCCCACTAGTAAATGGGTGAACAGGAGAGGGCATACAGGGATGTGGCACTTTTTGACGTGGCACTTTTTGATGTGGCACTTTTTGATGCAACACTGAGACGTGGCGCAAGGACGTGGCACAGCAGTTAGCGAGGCAGCTTGCGTAGGCAGGGCAAGCTGGAGGGTCACAGCCACCTCCCAGCTCTCTCAGGTGAGCTTTCTTTTTCCCCCCATAACTCAACTAAAGCCAGCAATGGTTTCCAAAAAAGCAAAAGCTGTTGCTGCTGCTGTTATGACAAGAGATGTGTTCACACAGATGGAACCCCCCAAGAAGGACACCAAGACGGCCGCAGCTGTTCAGGTCTCTGGCTGTGCAGAGTGTTTGAGCCTGGCGTTAGTACCAGGGGACAGTATGAGTGGGGTCTGTGTGTGATGCCAGCAGGTGAATGATTTGCTGTGCCTGGTGGCAGAGCTCAAGGAAGAGGTAGAGAGGCTAAGAAGCATCAGGGAAAGTGAAAGGGAAATCGACTGGTGGAGTCGCACCCTTTTGCCCCCAAAAGAAGTCCAGCAGGAGACGGTGAAGCCCTGCCCCTCCTGCCATCAGGCAGATGGAGCAAACCAAGTAGATGGGGGGGAATGGAGGCAGGTCCCTGACTGGAGAGGTAAAAGAATCCCCTCCCACTCCCCATCACCTCCCCGGGTGCCCTTAAAGAACAGGTATGAGACCCTGGAGCCAGAGAATCAGGTAGAGGGCAGTCAGGAGGAAGATCTGTCTGGAGGGTCTCCTGGTTGCACCCCCGTCTACCAGACAGATTACAGCCACAGCTATAAAGAAAAAAAGGGTGGTTGTAGTCGGTGACTCCCTTCTGAGGGGAACTGAGGGCCCTGCATGTCGACCAGACCCATCCTACAGGTAGGTCTGCTGCCTTCCCGGGGCCTGGTGAGGGATATTAGCAGGAGGCTCCCTGAGATAATTCAGCTCTCAGACTATTATCCACTGTTAGTAGTCCAGGCTGGCAGCAATGACACTAATGACATTAATGGAAGAAGTACCAGAGCGATTAAAAAGGACTTCAAGGCACTGGGTCAGTTAGTTACTGGGACAGGAGCACAGGTGGTGTTTGCCTCAGTTCCTGCAGTAGCAGGGATGAATGAGGAGAGGAATAGGAAAATTCATCAGTAGGTGGCTAAAGGATTGGCTAAAGGTGGTCAAAATTGCACCCAGCAGAATTTTGGTTTTTTGACCATGGGGCGAACTCCATGGTATGTAGTCTCTTCAAATCAGATGGGCTTCATCTATCTAGGAAGGGTAAAAGGACTCTAGCCCATATATTGGCGGGGCTGATCAGGAGGGCTTTAAACTAGGTTTGAAGAGGGAAGGGATTGAAATCAGGCTCTCCAGAGTGGAGCCTAAGGGTGGAAAGCCCGAGGTAAGAGTGAAATCAGCAGCCCAGCTGAAATGCATGTACACCAATGCACATAGCATGGGTAACAAACAAGAGGAGCTGGAAGCCATCGTGCAGCAGGAAAGCTGTGATGTAGTCACCATCACGGAAACGTGGTGGGATGACTCGCATGACTGGAGTGCTGCCATAGGTGGCTACAAGCTCTTCAGAAGGGACAGGCAAGGTAGGAGAAGTGGAGGGGTGGCTCTGTATGTTAGAGAGTCTCTTGACTCTGTAGAACTTGAAGTCAGTAACAATGAGGTTGAGTGCCTGTGGATTAAAATCAGGGGGAAGGCCAACAAGGGTGACATCCTGGTGGGAGTCTGTTACAGACCACCCAACCAGGATGATGAAGGTGATGAATTATTCTACAAGCAGCTGGCAGATGTCTCAAAATCACCAGTCCTTGTTCTCAGGGGTGACTTTAACCTGCTGGATGACTGCTGGAAACTCAGCAGAGAAGAGGCAGTCTAGGAGATTCCTAGAGTGTATAGAGGATAATTTCCTGCTCCAGCTGGTAAATGAGCCTACCAGGGATGGGGCCCCGCTAGACCTGCTGTTCTCAAACAGAGAGGGGCTGCTGGGAGATGTGGTGGTCGGTGGACGTCTGGGGCACAGTGACCATGAAATAATAGAGTTTTCAATCCTCAGGGATGCAAGGAGGGCCATCAATAAAACCTCTACACAGGACTTCTGGAGGGCAGATTTCAGCCTATTCAGAAGACCAGTTCAGAGTGTACCCTGGGAAACAACCCTTGAAAACAAAGGGGTCCAGGAGGGATGGACATGCTTCAAGAAGGAAGTCTTGAAAGCACAGGAGCAGACTGTCCCAGTGTGCTGAAAGGCAAGCCGGAGGGAAGATGACTGGTCTGGCTGAACAGGGAGATTTTGAAGGAAATTAGGATAAAAAAGAGAGCCTACCCATTATGGAAAAAGGGGCTGGCTACTCAGGAAGAGTTTAAGAATATAGTTAAGTCATGTAGAAAGAAAATTAGAGAGACGAAGGTACGACTTGAACTTAATCTTGTCACTTTTGTGAAGGATAAAAAAAGTCCTTCTACAGGTACATCAATAGCAAAAGGAGGGGCAAGGAAAACCTCCATTCTTTATTGGACATGAGTGGGAATATAGTTATCAAAGATGAGGAAAAGGCTGAGGTATTTAACACCTTCTTTACCTCAGTTTTCAACAGTAAGACAGGTTGTCCTGAGGACAGCTGGCTTCTGGAGCTTGTAGACTTAGATAAGAATCTGAACAGCCCCCCTGCAATCCAGGAGGAAACAGTTAGCAACCTGCTGAGCCACTTGGATCCCCAAAAGTCTATGGGACCAGATGGGATCCACCCAAGGGTGATGAGGGAGCTGGCAGAAGAGCTTGCCAAGCCGCTCTCCATCATCTACCAACAGTCCTGGCTCACTGGGGAGGTCCCAGATGATTGGAAGTTGGCGAATGTCATGCCCATACACAAAAAGGTCTGGAAGGAGGACCCGGGAAACTACAGGCTCATCAGCCTGACCTGAGTACCTGGCAAGATTATGGAGCAGATCATCCTAAGTGCAATCACACAGCAACTACAGGATGGACAAGGGATCAGACCCAGCCAGCATGGGTTTAGGAAGGGCAGGTCCTGTCTGACCAACCTGATCTCCTTATATGATCAGGTGACCCACCTGATGGATCAGGGGAAGGCTGTGGATGTGTTTACCTGGACTTCAGCAAAGCCTTTGACACTGTCTCCCATAGCATCCTCCTGAAATAGCTGGCAGCCCACAGCTTGGACAGGGGCACTCTGTGCTGGGTTAGGAACTGGCTGGAGGGCCAGGCCCAGAGAGTGGTGGGGAACGGTGCTGCATCCAGTTGGCAGCTGGTCACTAGTGGTGACAGCCAACAGTGTGCCCAGGTGGCCAAGAAGGCCAATGGCATCCTGACCTGTATCAGGAACAGTGTGGCCAGCAGGACCAGGGAAGTGATTCTTCCCCTGTACTCAACACTGGTGAGGCCACACCTGCAGTACTGTGTCCAGTTCTGGGCCCCTCAGTTCAGGAAGGATATTGAGGGGCTGGAGCAGGTCCAGAGAAGAGCAACAAGGCTGGTGAAGGGACTGGAGCACAAGTCCTATGAGGAAAGGCTGAGGGAGCTGGGGTTGTTTAGCCTGGAGAAGAGGAGGCTCAGGGGAGACCTCATCACTCTCCACAACTCCCTGAAAGGAGGTTGTAGCCAGGTGGGGGTTGGTCTCTTCTCTGAGGCAGCTATCAGTAAGACAACAGAGCACGGTCTTAAGCTGCCTAGTAACCATGGTGGTAGTGGATCAAGGGTTGGACTTGATGATCTCAGAGGTCCTTTCCAACCCAGCTGATTCTATGATTCTATGAAATCATTAGTGCAGAGTAGGTATACACATCCAACTCAAAAAACAAGGTGAGATAAATCTGGATTCACAGTGCACAAATTGTCTTGTGCCCTCTGATATCCTATAATCATCCAATGCTATCAAACCTGCTTATTTCATTCTAGCTTTCAACTCTTGGTCTTCAAAGGACTATATGTACGTCTTAAGGTATTTAAGGAAAGTTTTCTGTTTAACCATCCGGGGACCACTCTGGGAGTCACACTCACACCAGAGGCTTTAACTGCTGAGACTGAAGCCCCTTCACAGCAGGTGGCTGTATTGAGCTGATGGGTGTCCCACTTGACTCACTGCACAGCCTACACTCACACAGTCAGGCAGGTTTCCCTCACCAGCTGGACCACAGGTTTCCCACGGCAGTCTCAGACATCTGGTTCCTTTAAGCAATTTAATCACTGTGCAGCAACAGACATTTCCCCTTTTGGTGAAAATTGGAGTAGGAGGTTAATGCATTGCATTTCACTGTTTCAACGTCTTGGGTCTGGAGATCTTAAGCTTTCTGCCCTTACTCTTTGCAGGTTTGACTCTAGGAGCTCCTCTTTTATGCAGGGTATGCTTTATAAAATTTTAAATTCTCTAATTTGAACACTACTCAGCATTTCTGGTATAAAGCAGAAATCAAAACCAGTATACTAGAGAGTTAAAAAAAGTCATTTTATCATCTCACTTTTTATGAAAACTATCAAAGAAGTGTTACTGAATGGAGAGATTTCTTTTTTATCTCTGCAGTGCCTCTTAGGTATCCATTTGAAAAGCCCTTTACAATCTTTCATAGGAGTTTGAAAAAGGACCCGGCAGCCCAGGACAGAACTACAGACAGGAAAACTTACAGCAGTGCTTGAATTTCTCAGTCTTCTAAAACAAAGTTTGAGAATTCAGTTACATTGCCCAAGTAAAGGGAGGTTGTACTGTCACCTGAAGAAGTTGGAGTAGGAACGGTTTTTTCCTTGCTATCCAAGTGTCCCCTCAGTGCTGGGAAATTCCTCTTCCCCAGGCTGGTGTGCATCACGATGTTGGGCTGAAGGAGGACCAATGCTGCAAGTGCCTGCTGGGTGTTACTTGTGTGATTTTTGAACCATTCAGATACAAGGAAAAATATATTCCCCCTAATTTTAGCCATATAAAAAATGAAGCTTCTCATCTAAGCTACTACTCTAACTTCTCAGCACAGTCCATGACAGGAGACAATCAGTTCTTCTGAGTCTCCTCACCTGTCTTGGGGTCTCAGAGCACTTCTTTCTCTGGTTCAAAGTGCTCTTCCTCCTGCTAGTCAGAACCAACAGCAATGGAATATCATAGTATGGGTGTCAATCTGTCCTCACTGCACTAAATCAATGTCCATCTATAACATAACATTGAGAGCAGCGTTCCCCTTGATTTGGCCTTGCAGCACTGTTAAGCCTCTGGGAGAAACTGAGGAAAGGCTCTCAAAAGACAGATGCTTGTCTGTGAATCCTGGTGAAGAAACTTGGTGTTTCTCCTCATTATGTCCCTGAACTTAAAACACCTGAACTTTGGATTTCCCGCAAGGTTGATGAACACCTGTAGCAGACTTCCCTGTATTATTTGTTTGTTTGTTTGCCTGTTTTCATATAATCTCATTAATCCTGATGTTTTACAGAAAAAAAAGGTTATGTGATCACGTTGCATATGAACTGTATCATCCATTTTTGAACTTAATAGCCCTTAAGCCATGTGCACCCCTGCATTCTCTCACTGCCTTTGCTGCTGGATACATAAAACTATCATATGGTCTTTGGATACTTTCAGCTTTATGACTAAAACTTGCAAATTAGCAGTAAAAGTATATGAGAGACAAGATTTTTTTTTTTTATTCTTCTATTACAGGTCTAAGGTATTCTTCCACCCAGGAAACTTATTGGAGGCAATAGATGAGAAATGAATCTGGCAACAGGACACAATACTAATTCTCTGAGAGAAGCTCCTTGATTTTTTCCTTTCTGCTATGCTCAGGATGCAATAAAAATAACAATGATGGTACTCTCTAGTAGAAAAGATTACTTTTCCATCTAGATTTCCACTATGTTTTCCCAGAAAAAGAGGAGCTACAGAATTATACCAACCCCTCACCCAGAAACTGAACTTCTGGTTGCAGGCCCTCAAAATGTGACACACACTTAAAGATGTACTTGCTGCACATCCCCAGTTAAAGATGCAATAGTCGGACATTTATGAAAAGCAAATGTGCTAATAAATATTTCAGGCAGAGGAAAGTGCAAGGACACTCCTTTGTCTCATTCTTGGCTCATAACTGGCCACAGTATCATAGATTACAATGGTGAGCTTGCCCCTAATGTCTGCATATTAGCACTATAAAAAATATCTGGATGAAGTGTTTGTAGGTTTATTTGCAACATTTATACTGATGCCTGACAGCATTATCTGTACTGTTTATATGACTATAAAATAGCTTTATAGTGATACAATTAGTAATGCTGAGCTTAGATAGCATAAATGGTAGTACTGATTGTACCACCATAAACTTAACTTTATAGTGACATAAATGAGCAATATTTGTGTCATCATGTTTTATGACATCAGGTAATCTCAGGCCTAAGAGTATAACACAAGGTCTCACACACTTTAGTTTCACATCTAAAATACGATGCAAAAGAACATTCTAATTCATTCACAGAATGTCAGCCCTACACTAATTTTCATTTGCTTTAAGCTGCAGGGACATTTTTTTCTTCCTCTTCAGATATAAAATAATTGCAAGCACCCCATTTCTAAAATTGCCTTCCTACAGCATTGCTGGATTATGAGTGGTCCCAGTGATGTTTCCACCAACAGGGCCAAAAAATGAGAGCTGAAAGCTGTCACAAGCCAGGGCAGACTCTCTGCTTAGACTTTTTAAAATTTTCCTTCCTTTGCTATTTCACTCCATGCCTTTTATCCCAAAGGGGAAGATGATGAATGAAAGACTGATCAGCTGCAAAACAAGTTTCAATTCATTTCGCAGTTTTGCCTCTTTCAATTCATAGCTGACATATAAATGACTTTGAAAGACTGCTTGCCTGCCGTTCTCAGAGTAGCACTCACTAGCAGAAGACAGGAAAAAGGATCTCTGATGTTACATTGTTTTCTTTGAAAAATGATTGTGTGACTACCAATTACTGGAGTGGATGTCTGTCCTGAGTTAAGGTCTTATGCACATTGGTTAACCATGCAGTCAAATGCCAGCTTTTTGGCTCTTCCTATGAATTACATTACTATTTGTTACATATCCTGATTGACAGGATTCCTGACAGCAACTCGTTCTCTTTCCTTCCCCTTTGGCTATAGTTAATTTCACAGGAAAACACTTTAGGAATTTTCCCTACTTCCTTGCTTCTCCATGATATCACTTACTCCTGGAATCTTCATTTTGGCCCATAAACATAATGTCATTTAAGTCAACAGGAGGAATTCCACTTTCTCAGTTAACAGTTAATTGGGCCTCATAAACATAGATCTTCATGTAAGAAGACATCATATACTCTATAGCAGTCTGAACATCAGTATAGTCTAGAAGTTAAATAATCCTGGGACTACAAGATTATAAGCAACCAATAAATTTTTTTTCCTTTTAACTGCAATGCAAGTCCATTGTACATCCATATTTTTGTCTCAAAAAATGGTACAACTGTAGTGAGCTCATGGCAAAATACACAGATGCAGCCTCCAGAAAGCCCTAAGGGAATTTACTCATCCGTTTATAAGCCTGGAGTAATTTATTTAAACAACTTCCATGTTCTGTGTACCCACCACACCGCACAATATTTAAGAGCATGGAGTGAGTTCTCCCAGTCTCTTCTGTTTCAGCACCATAGATAAGGACGTGTGCTTACAGTTAGGAAGGTGGGAGCAAACATGACATCACATATAAAAGAAATAAAGTTTTGCTCTCCTCAGAAATTCCATGGTGGTACCACAAGGGCACTGTAAATTCAGTCAAGACTTCCAAAACCTGCTTTCCCTTATCTTCTGAAATATCCTGGTTCCTTTTGTGATTGTTTAGAGCCATTTCGTTCCAGTTTCCTGCCAGTTCTTTGGCTATTTTGTACAGCAACATGAACCACTATGGTTCATGGAGATGCCTCTATTTTGGAAGCACTTAAGGTTTTTTGAAACACATAGAGAAGAACTAAGAGATGACTACTAGTATTATGCACAGATTCAATGGGCATGCCAAAACCAGAAAAGAATTGTCTAAAACTGTGAGGACACTTTGTTCTCCTTATCCATCTCGTCCATGGTGCACCTTTTATACAACTTTACCTGAGAACATCTTTTCCCTGTTTCCCACTATTCCCCATCTTCTCCAATACATTACTTGAAAAACCTTAAGGATTAAAAAAGGGACTTCTTTATGGTAACTACAAGGCAAAAGAGTGAGATGGTAGAGCAGCCATAGAGAAGGAAGCTGACAGATATGATATAGCATCTTCACCAGTCCAGTCTCTAAAAATTCCCTTCTACTGATCATTAAAGTAGATTTTAATGTGTAGCTCTTTAAGTCCATCTCTGAATAGAGGTCATACCAATCTAGAATCTTTGTCAGAAGCTAATTCAGATTCTCATGGACTGACCAACCAGCAGCATGCTTCCTCATTCTCACATGGATTAATTCAGGCAACCAGTCCTACTTGCTTTTTCCCTACACAGCAACATCTCACACTCCTCTTTGATTTTTCCCTTCATGTTTCTTCTAGGAAATAAAGAACCAGGAAGGTCACATAAGGCTGCCTGACATTACCACGTATCTGTCCTCCCCACAGCTCTCAAAACCTGGAGCAATTTCTTTCCGCATCTCATTACTAGGAAAATTCATAAATTCTGAAGGAAAGGTAACTTTATGAGATACATTATCTTTAAGGAGCTGTTGCCTAGCTTAAGGAAAAACTGCATAGCTACAATGAAAGACTGAGCAAATCCCAGTTTAAGTAGAACAAAACAAAATCAAATATCCTATCAAATTAGACATTGGAGACACTCATCATGTTATGTAAACAAAATGCAAATAACCTTTTAGATAATAATTTTCTTTATTTGTGAGGTTTCTTGGCATTCTTTTGTGGGAAACAACTTCATCTTGCAACATTCAAGCACCATCAGTGGCATCTTTTCATGCATGCACTTCATGAAAACAAAACTTACTCCAGTTGTTAATATTTCCTGTCAATAATTCTGAAAACTCCATTTTTAGCAGTATGCTGGTCACATATTCAGTGTTTTCATGGTGGCCTCTAATTTCATTCTTCTTTTTATGAGAGCTATTAAAAGATCTAAAACATTTTCTGGCTCCTGGAGGATAATTAATTATCTGCACTTCCAAACTAATCAAGGATATTAGTCTCTCTAGAACACTTAGTCAAACCATACAGGGGTAACCAGGGAAATCCAGATGGTTACTGCCACAATGACATACATTTAACTGATAATGGCTACTCAGGTTTCCAGAGTTTCTCAGTATATTGTCATTATATTCATATAATTCCATTACTCAAATAATCATGAGAATTAATTGCTTCTGAGTTTGGTGGTATTAAATCAAATTAGTGTCCACAGCATAACACAAACATAGTCAACAGTATTGAGTCCCTTATAGCAATTGAAAACAAATCTAAATTCAAACCCTCGAAATCGCATCCTTTAGGGATCTTCAGTGAGCTAAATTTTGATCATTAAAAAAAAATGAGGTTTTATAAGAACAACCCTTAGGAGTGTCACCATCTCCCGTATTTAACATGAGCTGAACCCAATCAAACCCAAACTTTGAAGATTCAAGTAAGAGTGAAAGAACCAGTTTGCATAATTCATGCTGTTGAATACGTCTGATAACATCCATGACCATAAGAACGTATGTCCTTTTTCTTTCCTCAGGGTGAAACTTTCAAAATATGTTAGATACATGAGAAAGGTGTGCAATGACATCTGTAAAATAGTAAAGTCTTGATATTTCATTTCTTTTCAAGCCCCATTTTCACTGCTGCTAACAAGCAGGACGTCACATAAGGTGATACTCTCTGGGTAGACTAATGAGAGAAGTTCCACTGACTGCAGCGGATAGCTTGGTAATTCTTTGTATTTCTGCTGTTCTCAGGTGGAATTCATAACTGTCACACATGACAGTGAACACAATTACTTTTCTTACTTAGAGCGATACTGACATATCTGAACTGATATCTGAAAAGATTTTAACCTAAAGTGAATTTTCCTATTAAGATACAAGCTCTTACTTTCTGCAATATTTTCAAGTAGGCACATGCATTACTTTCCATAGCTTTCCTTTTTCTCCTGAGTTGACAAGAATGAGCCTCCATCCTAACATGCAGTGGCACAGCTGTGGTTAATTATTTATAGAGCCCTTCAGTAGCACATCCCATAATAACCTGCTTGGATAGGATAAAAGTGATGTAGCCACTTGTCTTTCAGGTGATAAAATAGAGAAAGCAGGCTCAAAACTGAATAGATAAATATAAAGGAGGAGGTTTGGGGGATTTTTTGGAATAGGGATAAAATTTATTTTTCTAAACTTCTCTGAGCTGAAGCAATCATCTAGAGAATTGGTGGTAAACATCTTGTCGAGACTAGTTCCATTACCTATGGGGAGATGTCAAATATCTACCTGTATCCCAGGGAAATCCCACTAAATCTGCCAAATGTTATTTCTTTCCCGAAGAAATCCTCCAGGCATTCCACTGGACTAAATATTGACGATAATCTAACCAACTACTTGCAAAAATTTCTTTGTTGATCCTGATCAAATGTAAACTGTATAATATTAAGGGCTTAATCTGACCAAACACAGGACACTTCAAACCATGGAAGACAGCACCCACAGAGCATTAATAGCACAGACAAGTAAAAAGACCATGAGTTTAATTCTGAATTTCCAGGCCATAAAAATCACACACAAAAAAAACTAGGTGGGCTGTCCAGATGTCACCTAAACCATCTTTTTGCCCAGGGCTATCTCAATCATTATTGAAGGACATTTTTCTCACGCTATTTTTAAAACTGCTCAATAACTGAAGTCAGAAAGCATCACACACAATCCATTTCAGAGCTGAAAATATTTTCCTCATGCTTACCTTCCTTTTTTATGCTCTAATTTGAGCCTGCTACCTCTTGTCCTCTACAGAATGAGCATAGGAAATGATTAAATTTTCTTCATTTTTACTCTTTCTTTTCATATTTGAAGGCAAATGTCCCTTCCAATTTTCTCTCTGATCAAGATGAGGCAGATACAATATATTCATCACTCCGTCTTGAATCATATTTTTTAGATCACTGTTTATTCTCACTGCTGTTCTCACACCAACCATTCCAAATCTTTCTCCAAGTGTGGTGACCATAAGCATAAAAAGCTGTAGCACTAATGCCTCTGTAAGGCTGTAGGAAATTGCTCTATGTTGCTGGCCTCATTATTCTATCTCTACATCCTAAGATGGCATTTATAATTTTTCCCATATTATCCAAAGGCAAGATATTGTAGACTTATGCTATATTTTAAACCCAATCCTTCAAACCAGAGAGGTTTTAATAATTTGAATTGCTTAATTGCAGCATATGTTTCACATTCATGGATAACCTGTGCAATAATGTCCATGGTTAAGTCCATCTCTTGATCACAAACCCATCTATATGTTATATCTCTTCCTTGGTGGTCCAAGGTTTCATGGGCACATTGAACTAGCAATACTTCACCCTCATGTTTCTAACCCAAATCCACTCGAGCCACTTCAATCTTAGTAATGTGATCCACTTTTTGATTCTAATGTTCTCCAGTGGCCCACCTCTTGGGTACATGAGCATCTATATGATGTGCATTTACAACTGGGTTCTCCACCCAGGCAGCAATAATTTGCCACTATTCAGCAGCCCTGGTAGGTTTACCTCTGTGCTGCCAGTTATTCTGCTTCCATTGCTGCAACAACTCCCAAAGGGCATTTGCCACTATCCATTAATCAATGAGGAGATACAGTATTGGTCATTTTTCCTGTTCAGCAATGTCTAAAGCCAGATGGATGGCTTTCATCCTTGCAAACTGACTCAGTTCACCTTCTCCTTCAGCAGTTTCCACAACTTGTGGTAGGGGACTCCATGCAGCTGCTTCTTATCTCTAATGCTTTCCTACAATATGGCAGGACCTAAGGCATATTTCTTCTCACTTTCTGGTAAATTATTATTCAGTGAGGCCTCTTCAGCACATGTCACCTCCTCCTCTGATCACATACCAGATTGTCTTCTGGACAGCCCATGATCACTTTCAAGACTCTTGGACAACTTGGGTTCCCTATTTGAGCTCGTTTTTTGTTTGGTGCAACCCACTTACTCCATGTAGCATCAGTTGCATGTAGAGGAGACCCTCCCTCTGATTTTCCATCCCAGCATGGGCAACCAGAGTGCCAGGAGGAGCTGTTCTTCCTGTACCAATCACTTCTGAAACAGCTCAAACCTCTTTATAAGCCACTAGGATCTCTTTTTCAGCTTGAGTACAGAAGGTTTCAAATCCTCTATATCCTCGACTCTTTCAACCATTCTCCCATTGGTGCTTTCTGACAGAAATTTCAGGTAGAGCCATGCTCTCCAGCTGCTATGTAGAGCACATTTTTCATATCTTGTCCTGTCCTGACTGGCCCCAGGGTTACTGCGTGAACACATGTTTAATTTGTTCAAAGGCTTGTCACTGCTCAGGGCCCCATTTGAAGTCATTCTTCTTACAGGTGACTTGATAGACAGAGCTTAGATACAAACTGTCATTTGAAATGTGCATTTTCCAAAAACCCACAACACCTAAAAAATCTTGTGTTCTTTCCCTCTAGTTGTTAGAGATGTTGCTATTTTGTTAATCACATCTATTGGGATCTGATAATGTTCATCTTGCCTTTTTTATTCATAATTGGTGAATCTCTTTTGCAGGTCTCTTGACCTTACTTTGTTTTATTGCAAAATTGGCTTTCAGAATGATTTGGACTATTTTATTCCTTTCTTAAAATTATTTTGCTGCATTGCCCCAAACAATGATATCATCAATGTCTTGCAGGTACTCAGGAGTTTCACACTGCTCACTAGTAGAGCATTGTAAACAGAAAAGTTCTTGATTTAGGATAAGCACTACTTAGCAAAAACCAAAATATCAATTGGTTGTCAACATTGTTCTCATACTAAATTAAAAAACACATAATTGTACCAGATAACAAGAAGAAAATTAACTCTATCCTACTCAAAACCAGGGAAACTTTTATTCAATTTGTGTTTCACTCTATTCTCAGATTCTTCCCTGACATACTGTTCCTTTCCTCCTGTATTTCATTGTTGGTTATTCTTCCAGAGGAAGTTATATGTGCAGAATATAGGCAAGTAAAAGCTAATATTCTCTTATCCAACAGCCAAACATAATTCTCTAACATCAAACTACACAAACAGGTCCTTCTAATTACAATGCCAATGTAGGCTGCATCACCTTCCACAGCTGGATAAGCTTGAATGACAGTGACAAAAACAATGGGTTTATAGACATGTCTCGTCAATGTTTCAGCTATTGGAATGAATGTCACAAAGAAACTGATAGGAATAAATCCATACAGTAAGCCCACAGATCAGATTGTCAAATAGATGGCACAACCATCCCTTTCCTCCTGGGTAACAGAGAGTGATGAAGGGCAACATAAGACACAAAGAAGCTTTGTGACTGATGCTTTGTGTCCCAAGTTGCCACAAATTATCTGCCATAGCAAAGTCAATCATTACACTTGAAAATAAACGAATAAATCAAAGAAACAAAGTGGCTGGACCTCATTGCTCAAAAGATTATTTGCCTATTTCGTTTTCTTTATAGTTTCATGTTTGATCTTCCCCTATTAGTTTGTTAATTTTCCTACTGACTTTCTAGAGTAAATTTATTAAAAGCCATTGTTACATTAGAGTCTGAAATGAAAATAAATGCAGCTGGTGTGAGTTTTTCTATGTCTGAAGCATCTCCTAGAAACCCACTAGTTTGGCAGTGTGGTCAGCATGGAAATACATTTATCCTTGATTTCCCTGCAATGAGTTGAGGTGTTTCTGTGTGTGAGCAAAATATCAACATCTTAAAATATTTATGCGTTAAGTAGAAAAAGATGTTTCACATTGAACTTTGAACTCTTTGAAATCTGAAGAATATCTTTAAATATTGATGTTTCCTAATATAGCCCTTAGATAGTCGTTTTGCAGTGACAAGACATTTCAGCTTGTTATAATTTTGCTGCAATTAAACCCTTACATTTTTCTTCTCCCTCTGGATAATTTGTGCACATAGACAACAGCATTTTGCTGGGGGAGGGGTACAACTGATTTGATATTTCACCTGCTTCTTTTATGAGCAGGAAGAATTCAAAGCTACTTAGCACATTTTGAGCAATTTGTTCTTCTATTTGTAGTTATACATTACACATGCTTAATATCCAGGGGAACAAATGACCAGACAAAAATGAACACAAGAGTAATACTTCAAACTGATGTTGCCAGATAACACACTGTACAGAACACACTAATCATGGAGAAAGAAAATGTTCACTTTGCATCCCACTCATCTGATGTGTCCAAGGACTGAATTTCCAAAATATCAATAACTTATGCTCAATATGAGAATAAGTTATTTTTCCAGAAATTAGATTGTATTTGAGTATTAATATGTCTCTCAAAATTAGTTCGACTTCAGATTCTGGAACTTCAGGAACTGCAAAAAATTACACCACCTTAACTTTGAAAGCTGAATTAGAAGTACTTTAATTAGGGGTGAGTTTGGAACCTTTGTTCCCACTGCAGGGATAAAAGTTTTTTAAGATAATCAAGACTTGTTGCTGTAGTCTTCTTAAAGAACACATTGTATAAAATATATTGAGTATAGTGTTTTAGTATATAGCATAATGAATAAGGTACTTTAGTATGTAGCATATAGCCAGAAGCAGTTTGCCAGAACCTTCACTTTTCCTGAGAAGCCAGTCAAATCAGTACTTATCAAACACTGTTATGGTGCAGGTCTGACTGCACAGACAGCTTTTCTTCCTGGCGTTTGCTTGTGTTGCCCATCTCTGCAAACAACATAGAGAGTATATAAATCAAGCTCTTCCCATCTCCTCTCATTTTCCTTTGAGTCGTAAATTATCACAAGATTGGGTTAAAGTGACTGCCCACTAGCTTCTTGGTCCAAGAGAAAGAAGCAATTTCCATTCATGCAAGTCTACATCAGTGGAACAGCTAACATGTCTTCTTTCTGTCTCAAAATGCCATGAAAGATGGCTCCTTTAGCACTGACATCAACCTCCTTATCAGGCTTTACAGATAGTTGATGCACCAGAAGTGCAGTTATCTCTGAGATACAACAGGAGATATGCTACACAAAAGAGGTGGACTGTCAGGCATTTGTGCTGAGTAAAAAATAAATAACTACATAAAATGTCTTACATGCTAAAATGCACGCATACATTTTATCTCTAACAGAATATGTCTTTGTACTCAATCATTTCTTTAAGCCATTTTAAAACTCTAGGTGTGACATGATTTAACCCTGAAAACCATCATGCCAGCAGCTATCATGAGTCATTACTGGCTTCATTTTCTTAGTTGATCTAGACATATTTCACAGGCATTGTCAATGGCTTGTGATAAAAATGAGATGGGAATGTTGTGTTTAAAGTTTGTGCTATCTATACATCCTGCGTAGGAGTTAACTAGGCCAGAAGATTTCAGAAGAAAGGAGTACCTTTATAATTTTGGCAACAAACTTCTTTTATCTCCCTAAAAGCCCTCAGATTTTCAAAATCTCCACCTTAGCATCAAAATAATCACACAAACCAGAAATATCTTGAAAACATCATACCTGAAGCCAAAACAAACAACTGCAAGATAAGACATCTCTAATTAGTGTTTATAAAGATGTTCCAACTTCAGACCCAAATCTTAAAAGTGGTTAAACTGCCTGACTGCAAAAAGAGAGGGTCCAAGTGAACCTCATGAAGCTTAATAAGTTAAATACAAAGTCCTGCACATTGGTCGGGACAACCTGTAATATCAGTACAGACTGGGAGGTGAATGGATTGAGAGCAGCCCTGCAGAGAGGGGTTTGGGAATAACTGGTGGGTGAAATGGATGTGCTGGCAGCCCAGAAAGCCTTTTGTATCCTGGGGTGCATCAAAAGAACTGTGGCCAGCAGGTCAAGGAAGATGATTCTCCCCTTCTATTCTGCTCTCATGATACCCCACTTCGAGTATTGCACCCAGCTCTGGGGTTCCAAGCACAAGACAAGAACATGTTAGAGTAGGTACAGAGGAGGGCTGTGAAAATGATCTGTGAACTGGAACCCTTCTCCTGTGAAGAAAAGCTGAAAGAGTTGGGTTGTTCCGTATGCAGAAGAGAAGGCTCTGGGGAGACCTTATTGTGGCCGTTCAATACTTAAAGGAGGTTTATAAGAAATACCGACTTTTACCAGGGCCTGTAGTGACAGAACAAGATGCAATGTTTTTAAACTGAAAGCGGTCAGGTTTAGATTGGCAGTAACACCAACATTTTTTATAATGTGGTGAGACACTGGAAGAGGTTGTCCAGAGAAGCTGGATGCGCTATCACTGGAAATGTTTAAAGTCAGATTGCATGGAAGACACAGAGATGTCTGAAGAGAAGGAAGAAGCAGCAGCAGGAGTAGAACCGAGCCAGCAGCCTGGAACAGAGTTTCGCGGGGTAAGAACTGGATAAACCAAAACCCCCAAACTCGCTAGAGACCCCTCCGAGAAAGAGGAGGGGGTGGTGGACTGAGAGGAGTCCTAAAGTGCAGTATGCACTGCTGAGAGGAGCTAGGAAGCTCATGGCCTCCTGAGAGATAAGCCAGGACGGCCGAAGGAATGTGTGTGTGTGGGGGGTGACCTTGGCCCCCCCTGCTCCAGCTTCAGAGAAGCTGGCAGCCATCTTTGAGGCAGAGCATGGGAGCTCTGCACAGGGGCTTGATTTCCCCTGAAGATACCAGACTGTCACGAAGACCCCCGTGCTTCGTGATATGACCGTGGTGGAACGACCTTGTCTGGGGTTACGTAGTCCACGGAAAGACCCCCGTTTGAGGACGGAGGGCCGAGGGGCTTGGAGACCCCCTCGTGTGTGCTGGCAGAGAGCCAGCAACTACTACTGCTGCCTAGAAGAGAAGACACAGAAAGCCTACTGCCTAGAGAGAGAGAGAGACCTGCTGCTAAAAGACTGGAAGGGGTCTTTTCTTCTTCTTCTCTCCTGGACTTTTATTTGGAGGGAGAAGAGATTTGGCCCATTGTAAATACTACTGTCATGGTAGAGATAGATATAAAGTTAAGATTATATGCAATGTATTATAATATAAGTATTTATTTGTATAGTCTTTGTAATATATTCCTTTCCCCATATTGAGTCTCGTGTTTTTTGTCTGGAAAACCCATCTCACATGGGGTTGAGATGTGGGTGGGGGGCTAGGAATAGGAATTGGATTTTGGACCTTGCTGAAACCATGACAGAGGGAGCTCTGAGCAACCTGATCTAGCGAAAGATGTCCTTGGTCGTGGCAGGAGAGATGACCCTTTCAACGCAGATTTCGTAAAACATTAAGATGTGGAATTAACATTTAGATTTGGCTAGAGTTTTAAACTCATATTTGAACTCCCCCTTACCTGGACATTTCTTAAATTCTGTAGCAAAAGAGTCACCTGATAAAAGCAGAGATTAAAGAGAGTCATACATTTTAAAATCTAAGCGAATTTCGGTTTCTGTGAGTTTGACAAAGACGTGGACTGAGCAAACATAATTGTCTGTTAACTGTAAATATCTAAAGTTAGTTTAAACTTTTTCTTTTATACCAATAGTGTCCTAATTAGAGAGATTTGGAAAACAGTACCCTGCTTGATTTTCATCAGAGTGTTTGAGTGTTTTTAGGAAGCTTTTACTTAACTTTTTTTCTGCAGGAAGAGGAAAAAGGGGAGAAGGTTTTTTATCTAAACAAAGAAAGATTTTATTTGCTGTGTTTTGTGGGTTTTTTCTTCTGCTGTGAATCTAAGTCTTCACCCACAAGCTCATCACAAATGAGAATTTTCCGTTCCCTTATGGGAGGATGTGGAGGAGAATGCAGCAGAGAGAAAACTCACCTGAGATCTTTCTCACCAAAAGCCTGTGGTATCTTGTCCTACTTCTAAGTTCCTCTTCACAGTTAAATTCACAGTAAAAGAAGGATGAAGTTGGTTCTAAAAGGCAAAGCAAAGACCTTTCATACTCCACATAAAATGCATGAAATGCATGACATTTCTAGGCAATCGCTTTTCTATGTAATGCCGGGGAAACAAGTTGAAAAGGACTTTCTGAGATGATGAACACTTTGCAAAGTATTTTGGTGGAATAGTCATTAAGATAATCAGATGTACAGAACTGTGTAGCAATTAAGAGGGAGCAAAACCTAGCCTACGAGTTCACCATATATCTGCAGTATCTAAAGAGAAATACCTATGTGTGGGTTAACCAGCTATTGTGGTGCTGCATTAAGGGTATGGAAAGTTAGCAGAAAATAAACTCCCTTGTATTCCCCTCGGTCCTCAGAGATCAGAGGGGCTGGGTGTGGCTGGCCCTGTTTTCTGATTATAGCAAATTTAGCACTAGAATTCTGCTCGAGTTTAAAAGAGGATCCTGTACAAGCACAGGTGCACAAATAGTGTAGTTTATCAATCAGGTACTATATGTCTGGTCACATTCAATAAGACTTTGCACCATCCAGATACATGAATAGCACAGTTTGTTGAAGACACAGTAAATCAGGTTCAGAATTGCCAGTGATAAATGTACTAAGAAAGACTGATAGTGCTATGTAGATATAAATTAATATTACCAGCTGTGCTTCAACACAGTTGAAAGTGCAAAGCTCACCTAAAGGTGTCCCTTTGGGAGAGGAGGAGAGTCTCAGTCTCACAATAAACCTTTTCACTGCAAAGTCCCCTTTTATATTATAAATTTTGACCCATCCCAAGGGAATGGAACAATTGCATATTATAGGTGGGGTTTGGTGACTTTGGTCATACATCGGTTACATGGCACAAGTTTTCCTTCAGTTGCATCCCAAGGCATGTGTAAGTAAATATGTTGATGGGGCTTATTGAGAGTAATTGTTACTTTGGGTCAGAATTTATTGCTGACAAAAGAGGTAGAATAAACACTTTGCTCCTCCTCTACAAACCGAGGCAGCAGTGAAGGGTGTCTGACCTTCACTGGAGGGTCTTTGAGTGCATCCTTGTCTCCTTAATGAACAAGATTTATAACAAGGTTTGTCTTTCCCAATGAAAGGAGTGTGGCTATTGACTGGTACAGAGGTGTGATGTTCTTCTGTGCCTCACTGAAACAACATCAGGCCGTGAGACTTCTGCTGCACTCCAGACCATCCAGTTGTTAGGTCTTGCTCCATCAACATACAAGAAAAGCAAGAGGCATAGCTCATGTTTTTCTCAACTACCCTCATCAATTCTTCACTGTCTTAAAGCAACGCTGTACAGTTCTGACCATTTACCACATGTGGTTATGAAGAAAATATTGAACAGGGTCTTAATAAAATATACTGACCTTACTAAGAATACAAAAAGTATATCTGTCCCCTGCAGAGATGCAAATTACAACTAGTGGTCTGCAATAGAATGGAGAGGAATTTTCATATTTTCCTGGCTATTCCTGATAATACCAGTGTATCAGATAATATATAGGTATACAACTTTATGGAGAGAACAGCCAATTATGCCTGGGTTCATTCATGTAGCCATGGAGATGAGAAATCTCATAATTCATGAGCTATTTAAAAGGTTTATCTTCAAAGTTTGGAAGAAAATACTAAAAAATTCTTTTTTGGATTTAAAGTATGTTTAAATACTTTTGCATAAGAAGTTTAATAATTATATATTTAGCAGTTTTGCATAATTTGCAATTACCAAGGCTAAAGGAGAGATTTGCAAAAGAGACATTTTAGTAAGTATTATAGATGAAAAAGACAAGGCAGACAGAAAAAAATACTTGCAAAAACATCAGTAAGAAGTTGTATTATCCTGCTCAGTGGTTTACTTATTTATTCCTGGTTATGCATTAAAATAATCAGCACAATTTAATCTCATTCAGGTAGAACATTTTTTACACATGGATCAATGTCCTTTTATTCAATAATATAAATTTCCTTTATAATTTCTGCTATCATTTTCAGAGTGTAAACAGTTTCTAATGCTTTGCACTTGAACAATAGCTTAAGTAATCAAGTAGAAAATTAATGAGAAGCAAAAGCTTATTTATAATTACACTCAGACCAAATTGTTATTTAAAGTATGAACAGTGCGTGAACTGTTATTCTACAAATCTCCTCTAATTCCTCACAGATGCTAATTAGAGTTTGTCATACCCATACCCCAGAATTACTTGTTTTGCCAAATTAATTCTAAAATTATCCTCTGCTTTGTAACTTACTTGTCAGCTAGAAAACATTCTCTTCCATTTTTGATCTCATTAAAATTAATGGTTTTATTCACATGCTTAAAACTATGCATGTGCTTAAGTATAACAAAGGTATCTTAACTCCACCGGTACCTACTAATTTTAGCAGGACTTTAATGGAGTATAACATCCACTACTAAGGATGTCAGTTGAGATACATGATAAAACTTCAGCAAACATGGCCATTATATAAGTAACAGCAAGAAGGTAGCAAGGGGCTGTAGGTGACATGTATGCCCAGGCATTGTATATTAGTGGAAAGACCTTTCTAATGGACAAATAATTCTTTTCGTTTGAAAACATATATTTAGGACTGTCGATGAGAGGGAGAAACAACTGAGCTGTGGGATTCACTTGTTCACACTGTTGCTTCTCCCACTTAGCCTTCTAATGGGCTGCTGTTTTCTGCCCATTCTTAAGAGGACTCACAGAAGATAAATGCCAGATGCCAACTTTGTTCCTGGATGATCTGAGGGCTGATTTATTCAAAGAAAAGACTGCATGATACAGTGCTGCTGTGTTACAGAAGGTATCCAATGACATGCACCATGTTTCCAGCTATGGAACAAAGCCTGTACTTTGAAATGCATGTAAATGATCAGTCATTCAGGGTTTAGGCTAATGGAATTCTAAATAGGATGCTATGAAGAGTGAAGAGAGAAAAATGCAAAACTGGAAGAGACAAACCTGACATCAATAGTTGTCAGAGTGCAAAGCCCTCTATAGAAAGAATATCAATAATACTTCAGGCTCACACCAGTCCCCTCATAGAGAGCACTGCAAGCATTTTATGACTAATTTGCACAACTGTGCTATAAGATAGCAAGGTACTATTTTGGGTAGAGCTCCTCACACAAGTCTTAAAGGTAGTAACGAATGCAAGGTTCAAAATGTCTGGGGGTCCTTTTAGGGAAATGGCACAAAGAACAGCTCAAGGCCGTATTCAGAAACTATTTGATTTCAGCTGTGAGAAATATATAATAACTCTCTGTGAACTCTCTAACAGCTGTCTCTTCCCCAGTTGCAAAGCTTGTTGAGTCCAAAATATGGCAAGCACATGTCAAAGCAAGAAACTCAAATGACCAGACCACCACTAAAGCTATTTCTCACACAATGCCAATGGTGACCACCTTGCTAGCCACTACTGTTCTTTTTGAAATACTGCTCACATTTGGGTCAAGCTTAGGTATCCAGGTGCTAAAAATTCATTTACTTGTCTGAAGTTTTCCTCAAAGTTACCATCTTATTCATCTTCCGAGGGAGCACTTTCTTGAGCTTAACCTGCCAATTGGTTCTCTTTGAGTAGGTTTGACAAAGTAAAAGGACTCAAAAGGAACACACAGCATCACAGTGTGGCAAGGATTTCAGATGGTGTCCTGAATTTCACAAATGCCTACATCACTTTTGGATAAGTAACTCAGTTGTAATGCAGGTGCCTTTAGAGTAGCTAGCATGAATACCAGCAGCATACCCACAGCAGCATAGAAAAAGAACATATGTTTTGATAGCAGCTTAAGTTAATTAGGAAAAATTCACTTAATATATAAAATTCCATTAGCTTCAATTTCTGTACTGGTACAGTGAGAAAGAACCTTACTTTGACTGCATTAGTATTACTGTACTGGAGAATTCAGAAACACCACGTTGATATCCATACCCAAAATTTTGTCCCTTCTTAAGACAGAAATAACATTTATTCTTCCTTCACCTTCATTAATTTCCACTCTTTGCTCAATCCAATACATAAAGACTGTTCCCCTATCCTTTATACAAGTTATTTGTCCTTTCATTTTTCATTTACATGACAGATCATCTCCTGAGATATGTCTCCTAAACAACTTTAACCATTCTCTCTCTTTTTCTGCTTTGTTAATTGTAGCTTGTGTCTGACTAGTGCCTTCAAGGAGTTTCCCATTTATGCAGGATTCTGCACAGAGATGCACACCCATACAGTCACATGCAGAGCATGGACTGAGTTAGCCTGCAATCACCTGCATCTCACTGTGCATACATGCTATAAGAAAACTGTCACTCTTGATAAATAGAGATATTTCTCAGCTTTTAACATGTAGAGAAGGAGGGTTAAACAAAGTCAGCGAGATCTTTTGATCCTCATTATCACATGTAAAAGAACATATGTTTCAAACACAGCATTGCATACAGTTTGCCTCAAATGATCAAGTCCCCCCATAAAAAAAGATCAGAGATCTAAAAGCAGCAATAAAACAGTACTTTTCAACCTGGTTGTCATGCAATAGATGTGTCTCTGATAATGTGAAGCCAAAAAAATCCTGAAAACGCATAATTCTGCACATAATGTTTCAGTATTCTTGAAAGATCATTCAGATAATCTGTCGTCTGGATGGGCTTTGGAAAAGCCATAGGAACTGTACAGAGTACTACTTTTCTTTCTTCTGGGAGAATATCATACAGTACTTTCCCCCCCACTCTTATTAAAGAATCTTGCCTCCTAGGAGTGGTGATAATAATTAAATTGCCTCAAGAGGTTGTCTTACTCCTTTATATGGAAGCCTTGCCTGTTCAGGAATGCCTTCAATTACTAGAAATTTCAGTGTGTCTCACAATGAGTTAGACTCTTTATGCTTATTTACCCCAAGAGAAAAAAAAAGCAAAGAGAAGGCTGAAAGCAATAAAGGAGCCCAGTTTTGTCACAGCTTCACTACTAGGGTGTGTCTCTGACTCCCTGTCCCAGAGGAGCTCAACTCCAAGTGGAAACTAGTTGGGTTTGATTTTTTGGTTTTGAAAACATGGGGTGAGAAGAACCTTCCTCAGGTCTCCATCAGGCTGAATTCCCAGTGGGATCTAAATGTAGAAGAGTAGAATATCATACAATAGCCTGGGTTGGAAAGGGCCTTAAAGATCATCTCGTTACAACCTTCCTGCCATGGGTATGGACACCTTTCACTAGACCAGGTTGCTCAGAGCCCCGTCCAGTCTGACCTTAAATACTCCCAGGAATGGGGCATCCACAATTTCTCTGGGCAACCTGCTCCAGTGCCTCAACACCCTCACAGTAAAGCATTTTTTTCTAATATCTAGTCTAAACCGACTCTCAGTTTGAAGACATTCCTACTTGTCTTCTCACTAGAGGCTCTTATAAAAAGACTCTCTCTATCTTTCTTGCAGGCTCCCTTCAGGTACTAGAAGGCTACAGTTAGGTCACCCCAAAGCCTGCTCTTCTCTTGGATGACCAAACTCAATTGTCTTAGCCTTTCCTTATAGGAGGGGTGCTCCCTCCTTCCAATCATCTTGTTGTCCCTTTTCAGGACTGGATCCAAGAGGTCTATGTCCTTCCTGTGCTGGGGAGTCCAGAGCTGGATGCAGCACTCCAGGTGGCATCTCACCAGAGCGGAGGGGCAGAATCACCTCCCTTGGCCTGCTGGCCACACTGCTTTTGATTATATGCTCCTTTCAGTGCCACTGAAATGGATTCCTTCTCTTTACACTGTCATATATACCTCAAGAATTACAATTAGCTGGTCAGATTGATAGACATATTCATACACTTTAATATTTGTGTATTATATGAATGAACATATGTGTGCATTCATGTATTGTGTATATTAGATGAATATAGAGTTGGAAGCCATACTAGGTGAACTTCAATAAGATTTCACAAAAAAATCTAAATGTAAAGACACATCCAGGTCTTGAAATCAGCGGGAGATGTTACTGGGTTTACAGAGGGAGACAATCATACTTCCTGTGGGACACTCAGACTAGCAAAGGAATTGCTTCTATTTTGTACTTGCAGGTCTTCTAATCTTAATTACTTTGGCAGTGGTATAAGAAATGACAAGACCTCCTGTTTGGAGCTGGCATCTGCAGAGAAAGAAAATAATCAATACCTTGAGGACCTCTGGAGCAGATTCCTCTGAAGCTGACATATGACATTTGACAGGAAAGCTGAAGTAAATATCAGGTTGTTGGCCTGTCCTGATCTTTCTGCACATAGGCAGTGTAACAGAGACAAAACCAGCATAAAAATCTAGTACGTTCTCAGCAAACATCCACAGCTCAAAGCCATCATGTTCAGATTAACACCAGCTCCTTTCTTAAAGGCACAGAGCACAGGAAATCTTCACCTTTCAGGACTTCCAAGAACAGGGGAATGAAAGTGAGCACTGTCTAAGAGAGAGAAAAAAGTATTGATACAAATTCCATTGACCTCACCAAATGTTACTGCCAGAAGCATCCTATACAGGTTTCTGTAGAGTTGATAAAGAAGAAAAGTGCAATATGCTCTCTTCTCCTCAGGCCCTTGCATCAGTTTTTGCTCTTCTTCTCATACTTATTCATCCCATCTTGGACTTTCTCTGAAGCCCAGGAATGCAGCTAGCTGAAGTTTCCAAAAGCAGCTCAGCCTTTGGCTTTGAATTCACATCAAGGCCATTATGCCACTGGATCAGTCTGTGCCACACAGAAGACATCTTATAAATGTAAGGGCCGGCTTACTGCACTATTGTCATCTACAACCTGTGGTTATGGAAGTAATTCAAATTTCATTCTGCCATGGATAATAATTCCACCTACATTTGTCTTGGCTATTAATGACAAAGAGAGCTAATGCAGGTTTAGTACTATATAAAAGCTGCACTAGGTCATCAAATTTAAATTTATTTAGGAAAGAAATAACTTCATGTCATCTCTTACACCTTATTACTAAATTTTGCTCATTTTAATTGTCATCACTGTATAAATAAAGAATGAAAAAGTATATCGTAAAACTTATACTCAAAGTTACTGCTTCTTAGCAGTCCAAATTTACATTTTTTAAATTATTCAGCTTGCTTACTAATGTAAATTCCATTTTAAGTATTAATAATACTGATATAACCATGTATTATGCAAAAAAACCTTTATTTCTCCACCCAAGTATGAAAACAACCTCCTTTAGACCTGGAGAAGTGGGACGTCACACATCCTTGTGTTGATGAGTAAAGGGCAAAAAAGCTTAATAAGAAAGTCTTTTGAGAGTCTGTCCTATTTAGACTGTAATTGGACTTAATGATGCTTAAAGATCTTTTGCAGGTTTCCTTCCTCTACCCAGAAGAGAGAGGGTGTGGGCCATGCTTATAGCTCAGCATGCTAATTATGCCTTTTCAGGACTGACTATTTTAAATGGTCAGCACTTGTTGATTAAATGTCTAGCAGGGCACCATTAGTAAACTGTGTTCAATATATTCTGTAATAAAAGAAGGTAATTTGAATTATCTACATTACATCTCTCCAGTGGGTATGTATTAGACCAGAGGAAAACTCAGTGATACTTTACAATAGCATCTGTCAAAACATTGAGAGTGAATTAACCACGTTATCATGCTTAGCATGGAATTCATTCTCTTTCTATTTCATAACGATTAGCATTTATTCTCATGGTAAATTATTTAGAAACAAATCAGGACTTGCATGGAATTGTGCACTAGTCTGATCTGTCTGATAAACACTGGCTTGTAAACAACCTGCAAACTGTCCTCTTTGACAAGGTGTTTGTTCACCAACTGTAGACCCACTCATATGATGTGAAATCATCCTCTGTTGGTCCTGTCTCCTGACAGGATGACTCAAGTGTTTTTCATAAGGAGTCAAAGTAGCAGCTTGACCTTGGATGACTTTTTGAAGACAGAGGGGTATTTGATGAAGGAAAAATAGCAAAATACACAAATCTAAGAATTTGCACTTTTTTATAGTGCAGAGGCCAAAATCTCAGATTTTGTTCATCCACAAATGCAAACTGCTACTCAGGTGTGAATGGTACTGTTCCATATAGTATATTCTAAGGCTTTAGTAGGATGTAGTGTCACGCAAGCTAAATTTGGCCATGGGAAAATTAATAAGGACATATTCATGATTCTGTCTGACTTTCAAGGTATCAGGTTAAAGGCACTTCTGACGTACTTCTACAAGGTCAAATACCACAGCTGGTGGCTGAAAAACAAATCTGAAGAGGAACAATTATGGAGTGAAAGACTGTTGAGATAGGTTTGTGAACAAATGTCATCAGTTTGCAGGGAAGGGTAGAGATCACTTTGTTTTCAACACGGACTAATTCATCATACGCAATAAAGACTATCAAAGGTGAGCAAAATCTTGAGTAGTTTTTCTCATCACACACCTGCACAAGCTCTTCACAAGCCTTTATTATGCTGCTCTTGGGCAATTAGAAAGCAGACAGTGTGTACTGTTTTCTAGGATCACTATAGAATTTTCAAAATCCACATCCCTCTTTTTTTAATTTGAGTACAATTTATTTTTTCCCAGTGATACACTCAATCTATTTTATTAAACAGCAGATTGGTGAAGCACAAACTTATATAATACCTATAAATTCTTCCTGACATGAAGAAATGGTTGATCAAAAGTTGTGAAATGCCAAACGGATGATAATCCCTATAATTTACTTCATAAAAACCAACTCCACGGGAGATATTTTAATAAATGTAATGATGGCATGTTCCAAGGGAAAAGCTTTAAAATGCTCAGATTACATCCAGTCTGTAAATCCTGTTCAGATATTAAAAGCAAATTGATTACTATAAGATGATCACCATACTTAATCTCCACATTCAAGAAACTTTATAATTGCCTGGAAAAAGTTGGAAAAAGATATTGAAACGCAGCTATCTATATTTGTGCAAACACCTCGATCTTCCGTGATGTAGCAGTGCAAGTCTGATTGCAATTTAATTGTTTGCATTCTGCTCCCTTAGCCCTGTTTGCCCAGAAGGAGTGTTGTCCGTTATCTAACCTTGCTCACAGATATCTCTAGTTGCTACATCCTACGTATGCAATCATCACTCTCCTCAGGCATGCATTTTTTGTAGATGACTGATCTTCCAGAAATGTATACTATACATACATGTGTGTGTCTTGTCTGTCTTCACATTCAAATCATGCCAGCACAAGGGAGTCCCATGCTATCCAAATATTTTTGACATACATTTTCATATGAATATTAATTAATTAATACAAGGACTTAATAGAAAGCAGCTTGAAACTTTTCTTATATAGAGAGGAGAACTCATCACAAAGAAGTCTTCCTTTCTAGCAAGGATAGAAGCTGAAATGTTTATTAAAACCAATGACTGAGATCAATTTGAGGAACTACCATATATGCTTACCTCGTTATTTCCTCAGATCCCTTCAGAGATAGGACATTGGGCTACAAGGAACTTTGATGTGACCTAGAATACCCATTCAGACTATCTTGCAGCTTATACTACCCGCTATGCAAGGGGTCTTCAGGAAGTACCACTGTATTAATGGCAATTTGAACAAGATCTTCAATAGAGAAGCCGAGTCTCAAGGGGATTTAAAAAAAAAAAAAAAGAGGAAACATTTGATTTCCCAAACATTTGATTTCCCAAAATGCATCATTTGGGCTGACAGTTGCATTTGATCAGAGTAGGAAGCAGTCAGATACCACTTATGATACAAAACTTACTTTAAAAAAATTTATTAAAGATGGTCTTGCACTGTGTTATCTGTTGTACTCCAGTGCAACACCATCCATCTACTACAACTACACTAATTTGATTATTTTAATTCTCTGTGTAGTTTGCTGGTACTCCAACTGCAAACAAGAAGAAGAATTACCTTTGAAGAAAGTAAATGTTTCTAAGACGAGCTGCGGACCTATGGCTTCTCAGTACATTGGAATAAGAATGAATCACTGCCAAAGCATTTCCACATCTGTACTTGTTCTAGACATGAAAGTAAAGCATCATTCTGTTTTGCTATGTTCTTTCGTTCCATAACATTGCTCTGTTAATGAGTTCTCCAGCCCCCTAAGGATATGGCAGGCCCTTCCATGCCTTAGCTCAAAACCATAAGTCAGAGAGAATCCACCCATTGATGTGAATAGGATTTCTACCTGATTTTTTAAATAAAATATTTTTTCCTGCAGAAAATGGAGCCACGTAGACAACCTGACATACAAGCCATGTCTAGAAGACTTCTGTTACAGATATTAACTCAGGTTCATTTTGAATAAGCCTGGTCAGATATACAGTTAAGCATTAAAGGATTGTTTTAAAGTTGGGATTTCAATTCTGATGCTATGGAAATGGATCAAATTGATTTCCAAGAGAGGTATAATTCTGAATTTTCAAAGTATTCTCAGATTTCATTTTAAATACTTTGCATTTTTTCTTCTTTTTTTTTTCTTTTTGTTTTTTCTTCTTTTTTTTCCTTTTCTTTTTCTTTGTTTTTTTGTGCATAATAAAAAACCCCCACCATTTACTGTGACCTTGGATATACCTAAAATAACTTCTAATGAGCTCAGGTGGAAAATTCTATCATTATTCACTTTCCTTTATTCTAAGGGGAGGAAACAGCTTTCAAAATACCATCATTTCTTAACATAAATTGTTACTACTGTGCACAAGAGGAGAAAACCTCCCCAGGTACTCCTCTGTGCAGCCAGACCATTTCACAGGTTCTTTTTTCCTCTTTGCAAATGCCTGGAGGATGGTCAGAAACTTAGTTTCCTCCAAGCAGTGTTGCCTGTCACTCTTTTTACTAGTTACAGCTTTATTTACCAACTGGAGTAAAAGACCAGGAGGGGAAGGGAAGGGTCAGAAGGGACATATGATGCTCTTCTACCAGAGTCTATGGTTGTAGAGTCAGATTAGTATCTTGGTCATAAATGAGTGAACACATATATGTTCAAGGATGACCAAGAGAGTTTTCACCGTCTTGTTAGGATCCTGTGGATTTAAGGACCTAATAGGATATGACAACTGCAGATAGCCCATTTATTTGAGGTTATAGAGGATCCTGTCCTCACAGGGTGAAGTCTAAGAAGATGGTAGTTTTCTGTGCACTGCAAAATTCAATGTGAGCAGCAGAAAGTCTACATCTCATCAAATAAGAGGTCACAACCACTTCTAGAGGAGAGGTCCTTCAGTGGTTATGAAGAGATTTGTTTAGAATAAGATTTAAAAAACCCCGGAAAATAATTTGATATTTACCAATTTAAAAAATATGGAGTAAAGTACAGCATGGAAGTTCTTGGTTTGCATGCAAAGATTGATAGTTCTGCACACAAAGAGAAGAAATCACAAGCCACAAAATAAGATGAGTGTCAGGCAGTTGATTCCTTGCTGAGGGTTCTCCAGTCTCATCAACTCTATTTCCTCTTTTAAAGAGAAGTGAATCCTTTTATACAGTAGCTATACAACATTTTTCATGCTGCACTCAAAGAATGTTTTTTTGCAACATTTTACTATGTTTACATTATAGTTAGTAGCTTAATTTGGAAAGCACTTGCAGTTCCACAATTTGCATAAATCACATACTCAATTTCTGTATTTCTAGCTTATGCAGTTAATGCACTTTTCAGGTACACTTTGCTTTGTTTGTAATTTAAAGTTGCTACTGTGTGGTTTAACCCCAGTCAGCAACCAAGCACCACGCAACTGCTCACTCAGCTCCCCACCAGCAGGACGGGGGAGAGAATCAGAAGGGTAAAAGCTGGAAAACTTATGGGTTGAGATAAAGACAGCTTAATAGGAAAAGCAAAAGCTGTACACACAAGCAAAATAAACCAAGGAATTAATTCACTGCTTCCATGGACAGGCAGGTGTTCAGCAATCTCCACGAGAGCAGGGCCTCATCCAGTGGTTACTTGGGAAGACAAACAGAATCACTCTAAATGTCCCACCCTTCCTCCTTCTTCCCCTCAGTTTATATACTGAGCATGATGCCATATGGTCTGGAATATCCCTTTGGTCAGTTTTGGTCACCTGTCCTGTCTGTGTCTCCTCTCAGCCTCCCATGCACACCCAACTTCCTCGCCAATTTGGCAGTACAGAAAGCGGAAAAGACCTTACCTCTGTGTAAGCCCTGTTCAGGAACAACAACAAAAAAATCACTACATTATCAGCCTTGTGTTCAGCACAAATCCAAAATGCAGCCCCATACCAGTCACTGTGAAGAAAATTAACCCTACCCCAGCCAAAACCAGCACATCTACAGTCTTCAATCTGAATGAGGGAAATTAGCACTGTGCAAGGATGATGAGAGTGGTCTCTAAAGGCATGAATACTTGTGCAGTACTGGTTCTGTAGTCTTGTTTTGAAGCATGAGCAATTAAAAATTAAATATTTTCTTAAGATTACATTAGGATCTTGCCTGACCACCAGTGATAAAGAGGTAATATCTACACTCAAGACTGAGACTAGTTATAGATTGGCTATGAAGTCTGTTATATAGACCCATCACAAAAGCATGACAAAGACCATGCTGAATTACCATGCATTAAACTCCTTGTTCAAAATCTCATTATGATTCATAAGAGATTAACTATAAAAAAGGCCTCAGTTGTAACATAACCTTTTATTAAAAATGTCCAAATGCATTTCCCGGGCAATGAGGTAAAAATGTTTTAAGTAAAGAGTGTGATATAAATAAATGCACATTGCTCCAGATTTTAAGCAGTTGTGGTTGGAATAAATCTATGCAGTTTAGAGAACACTTCAAGTGTCCATTAGTGAATGCATTTGGTAAAATATTAACGACAAAATACTTGTTCAGGGGGTAAATATGAGGATTGCTACGAGAAGAACTATTGAGCACAGTAATTTTGAACATCAGGTTTGTGCTTAAATGCACATTTATATGATCCTCTTCTTTAAAATCTTCATCATAGTTGTTTGCCTTGAGTGCATCTTTGCATTACTTACAAGACATTTAAAGAAAGAGGAAGCTGTGAAATCGAAAGCTGTACATGAAATTTTACTTGTGAACAACCAAATAATGGCCTTTCACAAATTTAAATATGTCCCTGGAAAATTTCTTTAAAACTTGCTTCACAGAAAATACTTCCACAAGCTTTTTAATTCTCTACTCCTCAGTTTTTTGCCTGCTTATTTGCTTTCTATGACTATATTATGAAGACATTAACACCTTAAGAGTTCATGCAGCTTCATCAGAAATACAAGCTGTTCATCATCATCACACTAACCATTGCTTATTGAACAACATAAATCAAAGATAATTTTAAGATAATCAATCAATCAATCAAGGATAAACTCCAGAAGAAATTTAAAAAAAAAAAAGGTTCTTGAGCAGATACGCTTTGAGGGGAGGGAGAAATTTATTCCGACAGTTGTTCCCATTTAACAGAACAGTAATGCAGATGAGTGCGTAGGTCGAAAAATTTTGGAGGAAGAGGTTGCTCCCAATGGGAGAGGACTGAATTATTTAAATGGTTATAAATTCAGTAGAGTCAGAAGGATCTCCAGTCATGGAAGACACACAAAGACTGTGGGGGCAACCAGCTGCAAAGTAGCTGGGCAGAAAAGGACCTTGGCGTTCTGGTGAGCACCATGCTGAGTATGAACCAGCAATATTCTCCTGCAAGCAAAGAAGACCAGCAGCTTTTCTTTTTCTGGGCTTCATTAGGAGGAGTACTGGCAGCATGTCATATGGACTGATCCTTCATCCTTGCTCTGTACTGGTGAGACACATCTGGGGTGCTGTGTCCAGTTCTGGACTCCCCAGTACAGGAGAGACATGGACATACTGGAGACAGTCCAACAAAAGTCCACGAAAATGTTTAAGGGACAGCAGTATCTATCTCTCCTATGAAGAAAGACTGAGAGAGCTGGGACTGTTCAGCCTGGGGAAGAGAAGATTTGGGGGAAACTTACTAATGTATAACAATACCTGAAAAAAAGGTGTAAAGAAGACAGGGCCAGGCTTTTTGCAGTGGTGTCCAATGCAGGACCAGGGATAATGGCACAAGTGGAAACACAGAAGGTTCCTTCTGAACATCAGGAAACATTTTTTTCCCTGTGAGGGTGACCAAGGGAAGTTTTAGACCTCCATTCTTTGAGAAAATAAAAAGCTCTTTGGACATGTTCCTAGGCAGCTGGGTCTAGGCAACCCTGCTTAAGCAGGGGGATTGGATCAGACAATAGCAAGGTTCTTTCCCACCTCAACCATTCTGTCATTCTGTGACCATGGATCTTTCAGGAACGAAAACATGCCTCATTATAAGTCCTAAGCCAAAAGCATAGTCTATCTTCATCCTGTAACTGTTTGCTGATAAGAAATAGCCCTGCATGCCAGAGAAGTAATGTGATGCTCATGTGGAAGACTCTAAGCAGGTTAAAGCAACTTTTTCTAACTAGCTTGGACTAAACGTAGCACCAGGAGTTCAGCAGCTGTGGGTAGATGGGGGAGTCTGTAGGAGACGTGCAACTTACAGGTGGGCACAGTGATCCATTTGCACCTGGAGCATGCATATACACAGGAAGCAAACACCATATAATGGGTAGCTAAAGGCCCTTCAACCACAGGATGGACTGCAAGAGGGTTGTCATGTTAAGAACTGCTTTTATTTTTCCAGTTTGCTGCTGCACAGACATGCCAGATATTATGCTATTTGATTCTAAAGCTACACTATTTTCTACTGTCTTTTGTGATGCAGAGGAAAAAAGGATTTTGTGCTTCTTCTCCATACACATTATCTATAGCTGCAGAGGAGTAAGAACAGTAGTGATTAAAGTAAGACTAGTGGTGAATACAGAAAAGTAGAAATGTTTGAAGGACTCTGTGAAGATGAGTACCAGGAGGTATCCTAAAGACTTTCCCATTTGTGTGAGGTAGGACTCTCTCCCATTACAATTAGTGTACTGGTGGCAAACAGTTGACATGATTGCTAAAGAAAGACTGAGCCTGTAGGACATCCACCCATACAAAATAACAGAAAATTTACTTAGCCACCCAATGCTGCTTTTGTAGCAGGGATTTATTGTTTGACTACATTGCAGGAAACAATCAAGTACAAGAATGGAACCAGGGAAAAAAAAATCCAGGGATTAGAAACCAATAATTAGAACAAGTAAATGTAATATCTTAATTAGAGCTGCCTGTCCCATTGTAAATGGGCCAACAAAGTATTCAGAGATGAAGCAACTATACAGAAGAGAAGAGGACATAATTTTGCATATATTTCTGGGTTTAGTTACAGTTCTTTATAGAACTAAGGCTGATTGAACATTTGTTCCTTTCCATGTGAGTCCTTTGAACTCTTTCATTCTTCCTACTAGCAAGAACATGAGCAATCTCTTGTCTCTCCTATTTTAGGATCAGTACAACTACAGATTGCAGACTGACACAAGGCTAAGAGGTTTACTGGTGAGTCATTTCGGTTTTATGATGTGCTGTGTAAATATTTTCTTTAATGTAGGCCCTATAGGTAAAGAGTGTGTGCTCTTTTATGCATCAGACCAAGTGATTGGCAAAAATATTTTGGATATATCAGCACAAAAAATGTGGGTTTTCAAATAACCGTTAGTTGTTGGAAGGGACTCTCCATTTATCTCCATGTGTTTAAGTTTTTCCATATATAAAACAGCTCTGTTTGCAATGGAGCAAGATTATAATCATAGAGGAAAATTGAGAAGTTATGAGCAAGAAAATCAGGAAAACAAACTGCTGTGCTTTTCCATGAAATCAATAAAAAGGCAAAGGGAGGAAAGCACAGTTTGATTTTCTGCCACATTTTTTTTGTACATCTACTTGAGCAATTCATTTTATTTGATTTTTTTACTTATTATGCCCACTTTTATTTAAATTAGGCTGCTTCTAAGCTTTAACCATTCAAAGCAAGCTATTTGGCAAAGCCTTTGAGAAGAAGTCTTCTGCTAACAAAATCACTATTGATGTTGGAATGCAACTAACTAGCAGTTGCAAAGCTGCCAGGATCTCATCACTTCTCACTATGTTGTAGTTAACTACTTCAATCAAACACTCTGGCAATAAGTTGGAATGAGGAAAACACTCTGTAACTATCAGCCTTTTCATCGAGCACCAGTTCACTAAACTAAAAACCTCTCCAGAGGTTTTCATTCCACTTGGGCAACTGTTTGTTAAAGATAACTCGCTAATTGCTGCAACAAACCACCAACTAGTGCATTCACTGGAGCTTGTAAAACCAGCCTAAAAATAGGTTCCAGTTCCAAAATTTAAACGGAGTTTAGAAAGAAATTATGGGGTTTTGGCTGTGGGGATCAGATAAATGTTTAAGAATGGTCTCTCTAGGCATTAAATCATCTGAAGCAATAACAAACCAGCACCTCGTTTAACAGAGTTTGAAACCAGTGTTTAAGTCAGGTGCAGTGAAACTGTTCCAGAGGCAAATCTTGCCTTTTGCTAAGTTTATGGAACTATCCCATTAATGTAACTGAAGTAATGATTTTGTTATAGGAATCTAGTAAATAAAGTTTGACACATAGCTGAGTAATAAGGTGACAAGACTAGGCTGGGTTTTTGTGAACAGACTAGACTGGGTATTTGGGGTTGGTTTTTGGTTGTTTTGCTTTGAGTTGGTTTTATTTTGTTTCTTTTTTTCATTCAGAATTAAAGGCCTGTGTGAGATAACCAGCACTTTGTGTAGTAATTCCTATAAGCTCCAAGAAAACTTTCAACCCTACCTGAATTTCATGCTGTTTGTGCTTCCTCTTGCACTGGTCTAAGCAACTATACAGAAGTCAAAGCAACAAAGCATGAAAGTGTGGCCAGACATCAATAGAGAAAACTCTCCTAAGAGAAAGTACTAATATCCCTGTAATGGCAGTTAAAAGCCTATTTCTGCTCTCCCCCACAGTATTATATAGAGCTTTTTGATATGAACACACTTAATATTTATAATGGGAATCTTGTATTGAAAGTATTTTGAAAGTATTTTGATTACATTCCCATTTTTGTGGTGATGATTTGTTTATTAAATTACACAGGCCAGTGCTATACATTATTGTCTCTGAGTATTTTTGAGTGAAACAGCTCTGTCACTTCATCTGTGATGTAAACTTGATTAAATCTGTGAAACAACAGTTACTGCAGAGAATAAGAATGAACAGCAATAAGAAAGAGAAATAATTAGCCTGGGTTAGATGCTGATGAAGCTTTAATAAGGTTGTTTATTAGCAGGAGACTTCATTTAAAAGAACTGGTGTTCAATGAATTTTGCAGCACCAAGGATGTCCTCAATAAATTGAGAAAACTGAATAAGTAACAAAAGAGTTAGCCGAAGAGTTCTTATATCTTATTCAATTACTTATGGAATTTAATAGTAATTTAAGGAATTATCAAGACAACATTATCAAAATAGAAAGAACTTAAGGAACAAAGCTAGAAAACCTAATCATATATTCTGGACAAAGAGCTAAGAAAAACTCCTCTCTCTCTAAAGTAAGTCACCTTTTCCTTTTCTTACAATAGAGTCTGACATGGGAAAATGCTGGTACTTCTTCTACTCTCATTGGTCACATAAAGCCTTGGCTTCAGTGGAAATTTTCCTGGATTAGCCTCAATAAGCTTTCTTAAAAGGGAACAGCATATGATGCCAACAGCAGAAAAAAATAATAGCAGAAAAAATAGTAAACACTGAGATAATATATCTTGCTGCCAGTGTATGGTGACACATTAACAGGCAGTGAAATCATTTGGATATGGATTTGACAACAGTGATGATACAAGTCAGTGTCTCAAGGAGGTGCCTGCACACCTCTGTGCAGCTGAAGAAAAGAGCAGCTAATGCAGAACATCCCTCTTCTGTTATAGTAGGCACTGCTTGCAGATGTGCTGAAAGGCAAATTTACATATCTCCTCCTCTAATCAGCATATTATCTAAACTCCCCCTTTCATGTGACAGTATGTAAAATGTCCTTCTCATGTTATCTATATTTGCTTTCTGATACATTTTCCATTATTTATTCATATTAGAACATATACCAAATATCTATTCTGAGTAAATTACAAAACTCCGTAGGACATTGAGCTTGATAAAAAATATATTTTGGAGATATATTTGGCAAAGACAAAAAATTTGATACTTCAGGCCAGAGTCTGAAGAACAAGCATTTTTATTAATTTATTTTTCTAAATTTTTATTATATTGTGTCTCTCAAGAATAGCTTTGATTTATAAGGACATGCTTGTAGGCATGAAAAGTATCTGGGTTTGAATCCTTTTAATGACTGAATTCAGTGATGGAACTGAGGTCAGGACAGTGATGTTCAGAGAAGGAGAAGAATTATTTCAAAGGCAGGATGACACTTTGTTTTGCTTGAAGTCAGCAGTTATCTCAATGAAAAAGGATTTCATCTAAAAGAAGAACTCAGAAAACATAAGGCCCAGATTGATTGCCTTTGATTCCAAAACTTGAAAATAGCAAAGACATGCAGGTTTGAGCCTTCAGCAAGAAGTAAGCTCCCAGTCAGGCATGAATTCTCTGAAGGACTGGGACATTGGTCCCCATGGTGGTTCCACCAGCCACGAGGAGGCAGCAGCAGGGTCTCTGCTCCATGGTGAGCTGACTGCTACTCATTATTCCTACTCAATATGGGGACATTATTCTTTTCAGACTCTGTGAAGGACAATGAAAATGGCTTTTCTTCACAGTGTTCACTCATGCAGGGTTTGACATGGGCCTAGCTCATTGTACTTTATTACTGTTCAGCTGTTTTATTTATAACAGCAATAATTAGCTGAGATCATGTAATTGTAGCTGCTTAAAACTACTTAGTGCTTCTACACCATGACTTCCCACACCATAGATGCATCACATCTCCTGATATAAATCTTTTACTGCATTGATAAGTACTGCTCTTTCCCCTCTTTTCAGCTTGCCATCTGTGAACAGGGGGCAAAGGGAGCTCACAGTAGCAAGAATCCTGTCAGCTCCCTCAGAGAGCCACTCAGAGGCCACTCCAGAGTGTCACAGTGCATAGTTTGTCATCTCAGTTGTTGTCCCATTCCTATCTCTGCCTGTCATGGTCTCCCCAGATGACTCACTCTCGCTACACAGCAAGATACTTGCAGCAGTGAAATAAGAATTCCCCTTAATAAGGTGTTTTCAGTTTACTTTTAAGTTAGTCTCCTGAGTGCTGAGAAAGGGAACTGATAGCATCTGTTGTGCTTCAGTAACCAGCCACAACTGCTTTGTCCTGAATATGCACCTTTCTAATTACAGAAGAATTAAAGTGGTCCTGTAAAATCAGACCATGTCCATATGTACAAGAAAAGAGGCCCAGTAGGATAGTTTGGTAGGTGGGTGTAGTTGGCACTGGGGGCCCAATGTCCATGCTGTAGGCATTTATTTGATTAAGTCTTTCTTCAGAATGGATCTAGTCCAGTCCCTTTGATGAAGCTTGTTCCTATATATGGGTTCAAAACTACTCTATGGAAAGCTATCCCACAAGAATCTGTTTTCTGGACTGCAGTTCCTTTAGCAGGCTGCTCTTGCAAATCCCATGCTGCCCATTGAACTAACACAGATAATGGCAGCACATTGCAGCTGCTGCCCTCACTGCCTGTACAGGGTCACCCATTCACTACTGAGCCTTATTTGACCCTAATGATCTTATGGTAAGCCAAAGAAGCAGGGACGTCTTTGGCACATGGAACAACCACCTGTGGGTGCAAAACATTTAGAATCCCATAATCATAGAATGTTTTGTCTTGGAAGGGACGTTTAAAGGTCATCTGGTCCAACGTCCCCACAATGAGCACGGACACTGTCGACTGGGTCCGATCACTCCGAGCCCTGTCCAACATAACCTTGAATGTATTCTTCCTTGTATATAGTCTGAATCTACTCCCTTTTAGTTTAAAACCATTCTTCCTTGTTCTATCCTTACAGGCCCTATTAAAAATCTGTTGTTATGTTTCTTAAAAGGTCCCTTTAAGTTGCAATAAGGTTTCCCTGAAGCTTTCTCTTCTCCAGGCTGAACAACCCAAACTCTTTCTGTCTTTCTTCATAGGAGAGGTGTTCCATCCCTCTCATAATTTTTGTGGCCCTAACTGGATTTGCTCCAAGTTGTCCCTGTCTTGTACTGAGTACTCCACAACTGGATACAGTTCTCCAAATGGGTTTTCACCAGAACTGAGTAAAGGAGCAGAATAAGTTCACTCCACCTGCTGGCCACAGTTCTTTTGATGCAGCCTGGGGTATGGCTTCTGGGTAGGTGATTCGTTAAGCAACCTTAAAACACTTGTTTGCAAGACCCTCCTCCAAAGAGGTGTCCTCCTGTGCAAAGTGTCACACCATGTCCTGGTCGCTCAAGCTCCCTAGGTCTGCCCTTCGTGGGAGTGGAGGCAACTGCCATTACTCTTGGTCCTGCCCATGCCTTGTCAGCCACTCTCATGTGAGCCAATAGCTCCTGGCAGGTCTCAGGTGTGTGGTTTCTACGGCTCAGGAAACATCCACACACACCACAATCCTCCACTGTGCTGAAGAATGCACCTTGGTACTTTAAGGCTGACTCATCTTCCCTTTTTCCCAGCAGTAGTTCAGGTTTACCTGTCCTCAAGGATACCCATTCCCTCCTAAAAGCTTTAGGGAAAGCTCTTGTTGTTTGTTTTATATGTTTGTTCTATAAAGCCATGGGGATCCCCATGATCCTGTAACTGTCATGGTTATAAATCAGTTTCTTATTTCACAAAACTACAGGGATGGTCAGTAATACCACCCAAGGTAATGACTGTCAATAATGTGCCAAATATGTGTAATAAATTAGAAATATTTAGAGCCATAGCAAAGCTTCATTATTATGAGGATAATTTGTGATCCTTATTACAGAATAATTGCTTTTCAGTATGAACAGAGCAAGAGTAATACTTTCTTCATGTCACTAGAAGTATAAAACCACTTGATTTGATTTCCCCTTGGTACTCTACTGCTTCATTTGGTACTCAGCCTTGCACACCTACTGCAATATCCAAAGTGGAACCGGGCCTGTATATATTGTGTAACAATCAGAACACTTGTATGACCCACTATTCCTGTGAGAGACAAACCAATAACCCAGAGTACAGTATTCCCACTAGAATGCAATAAAATCTAGTTAGCTAAACCATTAGAGCATATTAGCTTTAGTTAGTTATTAGAAGTGAAGAGTTTCCTAATCAAAAATTACCAGAATAAAGAGAAGGCTGGGTAAAGTCAGTGATGCATAACCATTTTCCAGTCTGCATAAGAAAGTATCTCAAAACAGAAGTATTTGTTTTAATTTTTCAGAGCAGGAGATTTAGTAATTATATGGTTGAGGGAGGAAAGGAAAATTTGTATTTTGTTATGAAATACCTTTTGCTACCATGCAATTTGCAAGTAATTTTCTTAAAGGTAGATATAAGAGATTTGGAAAATAGTGAACATGGGAGTTAAACAAACCTGGTGAAAAAAAAACGGATTTTCCCAAATGAAAAACATTAGTCAGGCTATGATTTTTACTTTTTTTTGTCCTTGGGATGAAATGGAGGAACTATAATTTTTTTTCATAAACTTCTTGTTAATTTGCAACTTAATAATTTCAAACATTTAGTTTTAAACCATTGCATTTTGGGTTGACCTTTTAAGTTTTTGAAACAAAAATGACTGAGCGTCATAGGAGGAAAATAAATAGAAACATTAAAAAAATTTTCTGTTTTCATTCTGAAAATGTCAAAGGAGATGTTTAGTAAACTTCTAAGAGCTTTCCAACCTTTCTAAAAACAAAGACTTTATAAAAAGCCCTGACCCATTCCCACGCAATACATCATAATTTCTTAATAAGAAAAAAAGCTTATTATACAAAGAAATTCCCAGTCAGCAGCTGAAAATTAATCAGGCTATAAAAACCAATAAATCAGAGACTATGAGAACTTAATTCAAGTACTAGTATAAAATAAAGCAATGGACCGGTTGAGGTCAGCTGCTTGCCAGTAAATGTTTGGTTTACAAGTGAATTTATTGTATTTTCATTCTTCAGGTCTTGCAAATATTATACACACTATAGCTACAGGAGCCAAAGGTACACTTCTGGCTCTAAAGAAAAAAGCTCTTAAGCAAGATAATACAGGTTCATAATATGATCCAAAGCTTGTGCATTTGTGCCTTTCCAACCACAGAGTAATAATGCTTATGTCAATGACATTAATGTAGTTGTATGCTCACAGTACTCATCAGATTAGCTCTGAGCATGCCAGAGGAGTCAAAGCCTCTGAATTCTTCCCTATAAGGCTGAAGGCACTGTGGTTTGGCACACTGGGGTCAGACTGATAATTCTAAGGGATAGCCGAGACAAGTGGCTAGCTGAGAGGTAAGGGTGATGAATAATTCCCACTGGGGTATTTTCAGACATAACCTCAATGGCAAGTAAGTATACTGAGTGACAAATGGATTGCTGACATGGGAAAGATTCACATCACCTGCAGCTGGGCATCTATAGTTAATCATCTTGTGTAATGCATCTTTCCAAGCTGCCTTTGCAGACCCTGGCAGCTCCACAGTGCGTTTGTCCATCCTAACACAGACCAAGAAGGGCAAGAGTTTCACATTTGGAGATGCCTCTTTCTCAATATGGATGGTCAATATGGATGAAAATTAGCTTGCTGACCAGCTGTTACCCAGCTTGAGGTGAGTGAAACCAACCTGTCTATATTGTCCAATATCTTGCTTGAAAGAGGAGATCTTGGTTGAGTAAGGTCATGTGGCCATTACTGTCTTTTCCTTGCAAAAATACCTTTTCCTTACAAAAATACCCCACAAACAAATGTGATAATGCCAGCTGGCTTAGTTGGCTTTACCTCAGCTGTGTTGTGCTTGTTAACTCCCAGTCAGCTGAGCGCAGGCACACGGGTTCAGCCATCTCATCCATGACACTCCTTTAGCCAACATGACATCAGTGAGACAAGGAAGACATAGTTATTCTGACCCTTTTGGTAAGACATGTCTCAATAACTGCCTGCAGGGAGATGAGAGGACACATCAGGCTGCTGTTTGTATCATGATCACAAAGAAATTCTCCTCTCTAGTTTACTTGAGAACAAAGACATCAAAGATCCCCACAGCTAGGCTCGCTAGGCTAAATTGCATTAACAGGTGCAACAAGCACACAGCCCAGAGGAGAAATCTTCACTCCTACACTCTCTGTTTCCCGTTATAAACAAGCTTTACATGATAAAAGTAGAGTTCCTCCTGGTTTAGGCTTTCATGATGGCACACAGGAACCCACAGAGGATTACTTCTTAAAACTTCAGGAAACCCTGGGGCTGGCTATGTAATAAACATAATGTACAGTGTTTTCCACCTTATCCTTTCATTTTCATCTACTGCCAGGAAGCAGACACACAAACATATGCAGACTTTTCTGTTAATAAGGAAAACAAACTGAATTTGAAAGGCTTAGAGTCTCTCTACTGAACTTTTCACTGATACTTTTTCAGGTCACTTTTTGTTTTATTCAGATTCTTTAAAACGAATAGTTTCAGTTTGATGTATAAAATATCAACAAGAAGGAATTTATTTAAAAGCATGATGCTAGAGATTAAAAATAAGAGGCATTTTTTTGATAGTATTTGAATTTAAAAATATAGTACAGACATATTTTCCTCTAAAATACTTTTGATCTAGTCCCAGTGGAAAGTTCATATCCCTGTCACAGTGTACATCTTTTCAAGAACAATACACCAGAGACGAAAATAGTGTCAATTTAGTTTGTAAATATAATAATAAAGACAAAGATTACAGTACTGTTGAAGTCCTGGGGATCATACATAGACATCTGGTCTTTAAAGAAAAAAAATGGAAAGGAAGAAGTAATGCAACACTCAAAAACTACATTTTCAGATTTTATGAACGTAATAAACCAAAAGACTGTCAGCCACAAGATATTCAATTAAATAATTTGTGCATGCAGAAGGCATAAATCCTTTGCTAAGTGATAGCATTCCAGAATGTCTTCAATCATCCTGGGACACAAAACACATCCTCTTGTACAATACAAGGAAAGATTGGGGTGTTCTTCTGACATTTGAGAAGGTGAGAATTTTGACTGCATCTGTTCCCATCTTTTTCTAAGATGGCAGTAACAGCCTTCTAGTTTCTGCTCCAGACCAGGCTGGAGGTGCACCTGGAGAGTAAAAGGTAGGATTTTCTTCAAGAAAATACTGGAAAAATATACCTGATGATTTTTGTATGCTGTTGACAATTTGCCTCTTCACCTTACTTCCACTATGAGCCTACCTACATCACAGATGTTGTTTACAGGGCCAGTGGCTCCCAGACTCATTCAGGTCAAGTCTGCAAAGGTCAAGACAGTCCCTGATGCTTGGACCAAATCTAAGGATAGTGGTGTAATAGGGTGGACAAGAGTCTGAGCCAGCTCTGAAACTTAGGGTTGAAGATCATATCATAGATTTCTCAAATATTAATGCTGTTTCTGTTATCAACTAGTAGAATAATATACTCGATGTCCTAATATGGACAAGTTCCAGCCTTACATTAAAATATTCCTCATCTGATGAATTCAGCATTGGCTCATGCAAGTCACTGTAAAATTCCGCCTTTATTTCAGTTTCCCACCTGCTGGCTACACAGAGTTAGATGTGTATCATTGCTATTTCCAAGCACAAAACAAAATGCAAAATCGAGGAAGAAAGTATCCATTTTTGGTGTGAATGTCTATACACGATCCTGTTTCCCTTTGATAGTATTCTAGCCAGTGAAAGTCTTTCATTTATATGCATAACCTGAGTTTCATTAGCTGTGCTGACAGTTATATGGTAATAAATGGTTCATATAGAGTTGATAATCGGATAATGAGTATATTTCAGGCCCACCTGTTTGTGAACTTTGCTCCTGAAAAAACTAACAATGTAGACATCTCTTATGAGGATTGACCCTAAAGTCTCTGGTAGACTCTCTCACTCTGCCCACATCCCCACCCCCAAATGCCCAAGGATGCCTGAATAAGATATCTCTTGCTTCTTCAACCCAGATTGCTTTACCACTGTTATCTGAGCACTAAAGCTTTAGAGAACACAGAAGATATATGGGAAATCTTTTGTTAGCATGGTTGCCACACACATTCTGGTCTGGATCTGTGTTTCTTTCTGCTGGCTGCTGTATGCACTGCAAGACTAATGCAGAATCTCAGAATCACAGAATGGGTGAAGTGGAAGGGAGTACAGCAGTTCCAACCTCCCTGCTTAAGCAGGGTCATCCTAGAACACTGCACAGGATTGCATCCAGACAGTGCATCCAGATATTCTTGAGTAACTTCAGTGAGGGAGAATCCACAACCTCTCTGGGCAATTTGTTCCAGTGTGTGGCCAATCACATAGTGAAGGAGTTCTTCCTCATAATCAGGAACTTCCTGTGCACCCATTTCTGCCCATTGCCTCTTGTCCTATTGCTTGGCACCACTGAGAAGAGCTTGGATCTATCCTCTTGATACCCTTCCTTCAGATACTAATAGACATTGGTAAGGTCTCCTCTCAGTCATCTCATCCAGGTAGTTGTTTCACTGTAGAAGGCAATCAAGTTGCTCAAGCATGATTTACTTTTAGTGAATTCACGCTGACTACTCTTAATTATTTTCTTGCCATCCATGTGGACAGAGATGGCTTCCTGAATCCATCACCTTTCCAGGGATTGAGGTGAGGCTAATTGACTGGTAGTTCTCTGGTTCTTTCTTCTTGCCTTTTTTGAAAACTGAAGCAACATTTTCTTTTTTCCAGTCCTCAGGCACCTCTCCTGATTGCCATGATCTTTCAAAGATGATCACGAGCAGCCTCTCTATGGTGTGTGCCAGCTCTCTCAGCAGTTGTGGATGTATTCCATCAGGGCCCACCATCTTGTGGATGCCAAGTTTTCCTTGACCAAGGAAAAGTTCCTAGTCTAGATGTAGTCTAGATGCACACAAATGTGATGGAAGATTCAGCCAACAGAATACAGGGTAAAAACAAATGCTTCAAGGGTAACGCAAGGTTACATGTGCAAAAGTTTGCATGTTCTGTACCTCATGATTATGAGAAAATTTAAAATAACTAACACACTTTATAGAATTAATTCGCACAGACTACTTGCCTAGCCATGAGCAACTTATTGTCAAAATCAATTCAGTGGTGCACAAGGAAATGGGATTGGTTCTATAATAGTCACTGAAACACGTATGGAGAAATGGACAAGTCAGCAGGGTAATGGGAGAAGCAGCAAGTTAATATACAGCTGGGAGAAAGAAGAGCAAAGGAGGGGAAAGCAATATTACAGAGGCAAAGTACATTGGAAAAGCCACTTTCTATTGAAAAATTGGAGTTTTCTATTAAAATTCATAACCTTTGAATTTTGAGATCATTGCTAACTCCAGAAAACATTTAGGAGCAGCTTTTTCATTACAATTCATATTACTCTGGGATAATTTTCAAAGTTTACTAGAAACAGCTGATACTTGAAATAGTGAAATTAACAGAGGTTCAAAACAACAAGGATACGAATTACATTTAGTGCCTTGATAATTAATTTGTGCTGCTAATTGAAATCTACCAAGAGGAAAAAAATTCCACCAGAATTCAGTTTTCCATAACCTGGCCACATAACTGCGATCTCAGAGATGGCACCAGCTACTAACAAGTAACAACATCTGGAACCACACTCATGGCCTATAAAGTTGTACTAACCTAGAAGTAGAAAATCTTCTTTTTTTTTGCTCATGGTGAATGCTCATTGAAGAAAGAAAATGAGAGAATGAGAGAAAATTACTCAATTAAAGAGTTTATATACTAGTAGACAATTACAAATACTTTCCAGAAAGAAGGAGGTCCTGGGTTCTTGTGTTCCCTCATACAACTTTTGTGCAGCCTGTATGGATCCTTACTGAGTGATACACAAAAATAAAAAGCAAGAGAACTTGGCTGTCTTGGTATGCGGGTCTCTATGTGGTTCTAGCCCTAAGTCTGTACCATACTTTTTGCATCAAAGTCTCCCACTAATTCGTTACAACACAAGCAGAAATCATTTAAGGATAGAACTAGGGTACTTCAAGTAGCACAAAAGTATTAAAATTAAAATATCAAAATAAACCCCTCAGATATTTTAAAAGAAGCTCTGAAAAGAAATTAATGAATTCTTGAAGAAGTAAGCTATTGATGTTTTTTATATCTGCTTTGGAATTTGCATCACTTAAAAATAAATAAATATGCAATTAAGAAATTAAGAATTAAAATTCCTAGCAGTTAAAAAGCACTTCATATTCCTCAAAGCACTCTAGACATATTAAATACATTACCTAATTAATTCTTCCAGAAGCCAGTCTAACAGACTTCACTGCATGCTGTGCACAGAGAAACTGTTGCTTGATTTAAGGTCTATGTTTACTGCTCTTCATTTTTTTTTCGTTTTTTCACCAAACAAAACCAATCCTTTGATGATTTCAAATTTGCATGGCTTTTTGGTTGCATAATAATTACTCAAATTCCATTGAGATCAGCCACTATAAAGTCAGTATTACTAAGTGTCCTTGTTGTGAAATTAAAAAGGATCAATCCATCAGGCTATCCTCTTACCTGATCAGTAGTATCCAAGCAATGAAAAAGCTATAATATAGTCTATATTTTCTGTCTTTTAAAATGCTTAACATACATCCATGATGTCTGTGTATTGACTTCCCCAAACCCCTGCAGCTGGGTCTTGCAGCAATGTACAAACTGGAGGTATGTTTTTTGTAGTTTTGTTTGTTGGGTTTTTTTTAGGGCAAATTTGGTGTTTTTCAGGATGCAATTGTACAGGGTGCAAGATAATCTCAAGGAGACTCCCTTTCCCACAAAACGTTGGACCAGATGATCTTTCAAAGTCCCTTTTAACGTGGACTGGTCTACAATTCTATGAAACCTGACTGGCATTTCAGAGATTTAAAAGAAACAAGGATTTTACGTCCAAAAAGTCAGGTGAGATTAAGGCACTTCTGCATTCTTCAGCATTTTGAATATGAAACTAAAAGATGTATATGAAGGCTGCTCCTGACTCCACCATTAATAAAGTTTCTTCTGTAATGTGTTTAGATTCTGAATAGGGATATAGATAAGAAAATATAAATGCATCTTCTCAAAAATATTTTTTTCCCCAGGAATATTGTATCTAATAGAGGAAAGTACTGAGCATCGTCTTTCAGATGGGACACTAAGGATGGTGAAAATATTAGAGTCAACTACAATTTGCTTACGTTAAGTATTTTTAGGGGGAAATGTTCTTTTTTTTTTTTTAATTCAATATTTCTTTTGGAAAAGAAAACAAATCGTGAAACAAGGATGTGAGATAAAAAAATACAAAGATGTAACTAAAAGAATCAGTCCTGCATTTTGACTTTTGTGTTGTCTTAATTCATTCCACAGTATGTACTCAAAAAAGCCATTTTGTTTCTCAGAAATGATAGTGGATATAAGGAGTTGGACATATTAAATCTTTATTCTGTAACCGTTAACAGTTAAGACTGTACTTTCCACAACAGTAACTTACTTCATAAGATGCCTTCTTTCACACTAAGAACATTTCCAAAAAGGACAACATAAACCCATCCTGGGTTTTGTATAGACAATACACAGCTGCTTGCTCTGTAACACAAACTCTCTGGTTTTGCAGAGTTCTTTAATACTCTGTATGTAAAATCATGGGGTCACTCCTGGGGATCCTGCTAGACCTGAGAGATTCCCAGAGGTATTGAAAGCTGACAGCGTATAAATCAACTGCTATGTGGTCAAGTCACTGTATTAAGCTGTTTTTTAAAAGACTAAAGGACACTCAGGGCACATTTGAGTAAGGCAAAGAGATGATATCCATTTCTGTATGTGGCACCATTACAGACAAAGAAGCACTTACACATAGCACTTAGTTATATCAGCTATGAGTTCCCTGAGCAGGTATGAATTTCCCTCTGATCAAGTATTTTATTTTTGGCATTTCATTAGTGAGTGTTTAATTTTTAATTAATAAGGAATTCTAGAGTCTTATTCCAGTGTTTGTTAAAGGTACTGTAAACTCTTTAAAATACATTTATTGGCATGAAGGTGCTTGCATTTTATTACCAAGACATAAAATGAGGGAAGTTCTATACAGATCAATATCTCTTACTATATCAATTACAGTTGCATTGCAAGAGAGACAACAAAATAGCAACAGAAAAGTAAACCTGATCAGAAATTACAACTTCAGGGATGAAAATGCCCTTTTTCAAGGCACTCATATTTTGACATTGAGTAGTAAAACCGGTATGAAAATTCAATTGAAATTGAATACTAAAGGATAAATTTAGCAAAAAATTGATTTTGAGAGATAAACTTCTAAATTATTTCTAGTGGAAATGATGGGGGCAGGTTGCTTTTTTAAAAAAACTTAGACTATTTTAAAAACTGGGAATTACATGTTTCCTAATTGGAAACCTCAAATCTGGAGCTTATACAAAAAAAGAAATAAGTTTTTATTTAGAAACAAATTTCAAAAAGTAGTTCTTTTCTAGAAGAGATTTTTAACTTTTCATTTTATAAAGCATCCTGACCTGTGGTTTTAAACCTTTGACTTTTTAAAGGAAGGTGTCTGGTGCAGAAGTTAATCTCTTCCAATACCATGAATATTTATTTTCATTGTCCCCATGCAAGCTCCAGCAGTTAGCAGTTAACAAAGCATATTTTTTTCAGTCCTGAAATGCATTGATTTGAAATTCCAACTCCTATCCTAGACTAGTTAAAGGTAAGTAAGTCCCATACCTCAAAGCTTTACTCTGTCTCTTACATGGTGTGGTTTTCTGTCCAAAGCCAACTGAACAAAGGCTGTTGTTCTCTACTATTGCCACATTCATACAAAATTTCTCAGCTCTGCTGTGGTTTAGACCGATATGTGGGTCTATTTCTGCAGTATATCCCGAGTTAATTCAAGCTCAACTCAGAGGTAACCAATAATGGATCCCAGTCAATTCTAGTATGGAATTTAGTGCTCCAGGAGCAGTTTTGCATGTGCATTAGTCAGCCCTGACACAGAGGACCTGATCTTCAAGGATGAGGCTGAGCAGACAGCTGGGAGCAAAAGGCTGTTCAACTCCCAGAGTTTCATTTTCATTAGTCTGCATAATTATCCTGCTAAGCAACTCCACTACTCACTCTGAATCAGGCAACAAACCTTTACTCCCTCTCCTAACTCAGTTCAGCAGAAGTGATGCAAGGTACCTGGAAAATGACTTCCTTTAAATCTACATCCTTTGACAGAAAGAGGGCAGGCAATGGCTACACTTGCGTTTGTGCTCAGTTTTCCCAGAGTAAGAGATATCATAAACACTAGTGAAAGGATGGCAATGAACAACTAGAGCAGGCTGTCAGGGCTGGTGGTTATCCTAACTCTGGTGTTGGCCAGAACACAGTATTTGCTATCCTACTATGACTACAATCAGTGACCACAGCTAAATTAAATTCTTTGGACAGTGGGAAGCAATGGAAAAGGATAACTATAATGAGTCATGTCAAAAATCTTTCTTGTTCAGTAATCAATTTCTGACAACAGCTAATGGAGAAGAATGTAAGAACTAAGCAAGTATACAGCAATATTTTCCCAGACAACCCTCCCAGTCTTCGGTGATTTGTAATTAAATGACTTCCAGACATAAACATGCTAACTTTGCACCTAGGAGTCCCTGATATATTTTCTTCTGCAAAAGTCATGAACTGCTTTTAGTAACAATGTAAAATTTTAACATCCTCAATACAGTGACAGCTGTACAAAACTTAACTAGTTGAGTGAAAAAGTACCTTTTCTGTTTGTTCTCACCATGCCCTCTTCCCCAAGTTTAACTTGATGCAACAGTGTTCTTATGATAAAAGCAACAATGCAGTCATTTAGTATTCATCTGGTATGCCTGGTTTTAGGAACTCCAGTCATGTCACCCAGAGTCATGTCTTTTCAAAGCTGAAGAGTCAAAGCCTATTCATCCAGAAGACTACTGTGACACTTCCAGACTTCTGATAGCTTTTTAATGTATTTTTTTTCCAGTTCTACTGTCTCAATTGTGGGAAAAGAAGCAGGGGGAGGAGCCACACACCATATTTACAATGTAAGTTGGTAATTTATAGCAGCATAAAGATGTCTTCCATTTTTCTTCTATGTATCTTTCTAGTAATTTACAATATTTCTTTTGTTATTAATATTATTTATTGTTATTATTAAACTGGTGTTTAATGTGTGCACACTTTGTCCCCAGAAAAAGAAAGGGCATTAGATTTAGCCTTCAGTGTTTTAGTGCAGTAACTTTTCTTTTCATTGGGCTAGGTATGTAATGCATGTAGCTAGTTTTCTGGATGAGCCAAATGACCTTAGAACAACTTTTTAAGTCTCAGCAGTGATGTTTATCTGAACCCAACAGTTATGAGGTTAACCAGAGAAAAACACAAATGATAAAAAGAATATTTCTCACTATCCCAAGGAATTTTATATTCCTGGTGATGGTGAGGAATAGACAAAATAAAGAGCACTTTGAGCATCCACCTACTAGAAGGAACAGGCTATATCATACATGAATATGCATGTGGAAAGCCTCGTGTCTCTACAAGGTCCTAAAAAGGAATAAAGATACTCCTTCCTCTCCTGTGTGGGCTACAAGCACTGTGGGTGGTAGAAGCCTGGAGAGTTGGCCCCTATGGCTGTTGTTTTCTTTGGAAGGGAACAGAATCAGAAAAGGGATGATGACAACTATGCTTCACATTGACAGATACCTGGGTAAAGAATGAACACAGACAAAGGACTGAGCACAGAATCACCTCTGAGAAAACTGAAGAAAATATATTCAAGCGTTTCCTCATAAATATTCCTTTGCAAAAGTATCCTCCCATGACTTCTAACTTAACACTGAATGATAGATCTGAGAGCCCCTTGTTGCCTTTGAGACACACTAAATGTGGCTTTACACTTGTATCTTGGCCAGAAAAAGATAGGTCTGACCCTGGGAGACAGCAGGAAGGAACAGACAATAAAGGTGGAATTCATCTTACCAAATATCTGAATGTTAAAGTTCTCATTTATGCTAGTTACCTTCCTTTCTGTTACACCCATTGGGAAGAGAGAAACATCTTTTCCCTGGTCTTGGACACCTCTCTTGGTAGTTAAAAGATGACTCAAACCAGTACAAAATTTCCTTCATGGACAGCGCAGAAAGTCTCAATAACTACCTTAGGTTAAACTATTAGAGGGTTACGTTTAGATGAGATGACCTCTGGAAGGGTATTGGTGTTTCAATGGAAATGTTCTTATAATAATGACATAATATGTTTTAGAGCATGTGTTTTATTCACTCTGCAGACTTTTCCTAAAACGTGTGTCACTCACAAACACAGCAGAAGACAGGTAGTTGATTTCTATTGCACTTTTGGGGAACTAGTAAAATGACCAGTCCTTATTATAGGCCAGGTCTGGCAAGATGGAAAACACTAACTATAGTGTAATAAATTAATGAATACTATTTAATTGACAGAATTTGCACTTAAATAGAAGTTTTAAAGAACCTTACAGATGTAATTTTCGGTATACCTTATGACAGCGATCAGTAACTACATTTCTTAACATTTCCTTGTGTTTCCTTGACCCACTGGAATTTGCAAATACCTGCAGAAATTTAGGCTCATTTTGAAACTCAGAACTTTCCTAAACTTTGTGCTGTAAGGATTGTTTTAGCTTTTTGAACCACTGCAATTAATATGAAAAATATTTGACTACTGGCATTGGCAGCAAATATCGGATTCTTGGGACCTACTCCATTTCTAATAAAGAGTTGGGATTATGGAATCGACAGGAAGGTATGCTTTGATTTAAAATGGATAAATAAATGGATCTTCTTGCAGCAGTGATAAAACGAAGACAGTTATGAGGACAGACAAGAAGTAGCAGCTGGTTAGTAGACATGTGAATACCATATTTCAAAGAATTGTTACGTTATTAAAAAAAAAGCTAAGACTCAAATCAGCACAAAGAAAAAAAAAACAACTTCATAAATAATGCAGTTTAGTTTTAAGCATAGCACACAACCTATACTGCAAAGAATCCCAGAAAGTATTGCTTGGATTAGGCCTGAAAGAGAATATATGAAGGAACAGCACCACAAACATACAGATGGAAAACCTAAGAAAGCCATAAGCTGACATGTTCTGCCAAGGAAAAGCTGGAAGAAAAGCCTCCCAAGGGGACAAGGGCTTAATTTTTTTCCTAATGTATGCCAATGTGAATTAGAAGCAGAAATTAATATGGTGTGGAATCAAAGTAACTAAAATATTTTGCCCAGAGGTTGAGAAGAATAGTGTATCATGAAGGAGAAAGTTGTATTCATTTTAGACAGGAGTGCATGCATGTATGCATGTGTCATCAATATCACTTCTACTTATACCATGCAAACAGTTTTCTTCATCAGTCTGGTGTATAGCTACAGCAATGGGAAGAAGTAGAGGAAAAAGGAAACTGTATGGGGTTAAACTCCTGAGAAAAACTGAATCAGAATGAATTTTGTAGGCCCTGAAAACCAGATGAAATAGATGGAAAATACTTCAGGGTTTACCCAGCTCTACACCAAACAGACAAAGCAGGGAGAAAATGTGTTAAAAACCAGAGCCAGAAAAAATCAGAAGGGCATATGAAGCCATATGAACTCCCCAGTCCATGTTTAGATCTGGGAGATTACTGGATAAGCTAGAGATGTGACTCATGCAGTTATATTTCCCCTTCTTTAGTCAGTCCTTTATCTCGTCAAATAGTCCATCAAAATTCAGGCTGCCTGCCCAACAGCTACATCAACAGAGATCAGTCAATCAATCCCTCAATGGTGCATTCTGTCAAATTGCATTATTTTGCTGGGCATCAAATCAGGCTTTGTGAGGCTGTCCTCCTTTGGCAGACAATGTTGAGGATAACAGCAACACCAAGCTACTTTTAAGCTGGCAGCGTTGAGGTGTATTCACAGGTAAGTGAATAATGTTACATCCATGAAAGTGTGCTGGTTTTGGCTGGGATAGAGTTAAGTTTCTTCACAGTGGTATGGGGATGTGTTTTGGATTTGTGTTGAATGGGGGGTTGATAATCTAGAGATGTTTTTGTTATTGTTGAGCAGGGCTTACACAGACTCAGGGCCTTCTTTTGGTACTGTCACGCTGGTGAGGAAGTTGGGGGTGCATGGGAGATGGGGAAGAGACAGAGCCAGGACAGCTGGCCCCAAATGACCCAAGGGATATTCTAGACCATACAGCATTGTGCTCAGTATATAAAGTGGGGGAAGAAGGAGGAAGGAGGGGACATCTGGAGTGATAGTGTTTGTCTTCCCAAGTAACTGTTACGTGTGATGGGGCCCTGCTCTCCTGGAGGTGGCTGAACATCTGCCTGTCCATGGGAAGCAATGAATGGATTCTTTGTTTTGCTTTGCTTGTGTGTGTGGCTTTTGTTTTCCCTATTAAACTGTCTTTATCTCAACCCATGAGTGTTCTAGCTTTTACCCTTCTGATTCTCTCCCCCATCCTGCTGGTAAGAGAGTAAGCAAGAGACTGTGTGGTGCTTAGTTGCTGGGTGGGGGTTAAATCACGACAGAAAGAAGAAGGGACTGTTTTAGAATTCCCACTATCTACTAAGTGATGATTAATTTAACTTTATCCATTTTACTATATGTTATATAAACCAGATCATAAATGGGGAAAAGTTCCCAGGAATGTTTTAACTAGGAGGAGAGCAATATTCACCAAGTGACATTGTGCAGGCCATCGAAGAGATAAGAGATGTCATATTCTTCGATACAAAGTCATGGACTACAAAGGAAAGTGAGTTGCATTCATGCACTGCAAGGGCTAGAAGGAACAACTAGGGTTGAGTATTATGTACCCTTCTGAGTCCCAGAAAATCCAAACCAGTTTTGTTTAAACTGAAGGCGTTGTTAAAGAATCCCACAATCCCAAATACACCATTCTAGTTTCTAGCCTTTGTCAACTAAGTTCAAAATACAGCGTAGATGGCCTGCCATCTTCTAATTTCATGTGTAGTTCAAGAAGACATGAACATAAAAAAGGAAATAGTTATGGATACCTTTTTTATAGGGAAAGCTTATTTCTATTCCCTGTAGCTTAACATTCATTGTCTTTTATAGCTAGGCCATATTGAAGCAATTACAGCCAAAATCACAAACCAAGTCAAATTCTGAGGACCACATCCTACTAAGCTGAGACACTGCAAATATTAAGGAAGTTATCTTCTAAACTGGGTAGTGACCATTAAAGATCTTACAGCAGTTTTCAACTTTGGTCAATAATCCCCCATCTTTAAATGTGTTTGATTCTGCCCCACCAAACTAAAATGGTGTTTCATATATGCAGAGTTCTGGCCAGCACTACTCAGTAGAGACAGCTGCAACCTGCTCAGTGATGCTGGGGCATCAGAGTCTAGAAGAAAGGCTTGGGAATTAAAATGAGTAAGAAGACTAGGGCTTATACAGTCATTGTTATAAGGCTTTGATTAAGGTTATTTTCCAGTAAAAAACCTGTGTTTTCTAGGTTCCCCAGTCTTGCTGACAGCCAGCAAAAACACCAATCCTATTATTGTTTTTCAATTTAATTGTGGGCTGAGCGCGAATTCATATAATGCAAGGAGAATTGTCTTATATTTAACATACGACAGGACCATTATTTATTATTTTTCTTTAAATTTAAGTGAGGAATTCAAATCACAGTTGACCTGATAACAGAATGATCCTCTTTTGTGAGTTACGTTCCTTGTGTAATGATATTTTAATCCATCCTAATAAATTAAAAAAAAAAAAAAGGTAAAAAGGACCTACAGTTCAACTAGACCTGCTGTACCATGGCAGATACTTTTTCATAAGCTTCACACTGAGTATTTCATAGAATCACAGATCATGGAATGGTTTGAGTTGGAATGGACCGTAAAAATCATCCATTTCTAATCTTCCTGCCATGGGCAGGGATGTTTTCCATAGGACCAGATTGACTCAAAACCCCATCCAAACTGGCCTTGAACACCTGCAAGGAGGGGCCATCCATAACTTCTCAGGGCAACCTGTTCCAGTGTCTCACAAGCCTCACAGTAAAGAATTTCTTCCTAACATGTACTCTAAACCTAGCCTGTTTCAGTTTGAAGCCATTACCCCTTGTGCTATCACTACCCACCCTTTTAAAGAGGCTTTCTCCAGCCTTCCTGTAAGCTCCTTTTAGATACTGAAAGGCTGCTACAAGGTCTCCCCGAGTCGTCTCTTCTCCAGGCTGGACAACACCAACTCTCTTGGCCTGTCTTTCTAGCAGATGTGTTCCAGCCCTCTGAACATCTTTGTAGCCCTCATCTGGACTCTCTCTAGCTGATCCTTGTCCTTATTCTGGGGGCCCCAGAGCTGGATGCAGTACTCCAGGTGGGATGTCACGAGTGTGGAGTAGAGGGACAGAATCACCTCCCTTGACCTACTGGCCACACTGCTTTTGATGCAGCCAACTACATCCTGGGCTGCAAGTGCACACTGACATGTCACATCAGGTTTCTCATCCACCAACACCCCCAGGTCCTGCACCATAGGGCTACTGTCTCCTCCCAATCTGTATTTGTGCTCATTTCACCCATTATGATAGCTCATTCTTAGTCCGAATTTGTTTACTTTGACAAGTTTTGGATCTCTCCAAGAAATTAGTGATTTAAATTAAAAGAGATACACTAGTGCTTTCCTTCCCTGTAGACAGAAGGATGCAAATGCAAAAGGGCTTTAAAGGTCTTTGTCCAAATCATCTTTTTTTCTCACCTCTCTAGAAGGATCAGTCATGGCTATGCACATCCCACTTCCATTAACCTTTTGAGTACTGCTGACATTCTTGTACCGTAATTTTCTTGTGCCATATGTCAAGAAACAGCAAAAGTCTCTTTTGCTTTATAACTTGACTCTTCCAGTTAGTTTACAGGTCAGATGACTGGGAATATTAAAGTGAAGCTTATTTTACAGTTTCAAAATTAATTCTCAGACTGAAATGATTGTTTTCCATCTTACTAACCCTGTTCATTTATCAGTGCTCAAACATTAGAGGATAGAGGTAATTAAATATTAATGTAAAATAGTGTAAAACTGATGCAAGACCCAGAAAGTTGCACGTACTAAATATGAAGACCACTGAAGCTTTTTCTTCTTCAGAGCAATGTATTTTTTTAGTCTACAGTTAAATTCTTGTTTTAACCTGGCAGAAGTCTACTCTGATACTGAAGACTCGAGTTCCTTCCCCTCCCTACCAGTGCTGCCAAGTCTTACCCCTCTGTCTCACACTAGGGCTGTAAGTTCCTTTAGTGGAGCTGATCCAGCTAAGAGTCACCAGTCATGGCATAGGGAGCTGGTGGGATTGAGCAGCCCAGGAAAAGAGGCAAATGCTGCTTCCAGTGACATTGAGGGGATGTTCACCTAGTTAAGGCAACAGGGTAACTACACTCCATCTGCTGTGTGTACCTAACAACAGCATCCACATATAGAAGCCCTTTATGCTCTGGAAGCATTCACTTCTATGGGAAAATCCTTAGTGAACCAATTGCAAAGCTAGGAGCTAGATTTTCAAAACTCTTAATTACCTGAGAGTGTAGGGTTTGTTAAGGTCAGGGGAATGAGTACCCCAAAGTCCCTTAAGGACCAGAATTGTAAGAGGTGGGAGTCTCTCTGCTTTGAAAAACCATCAGTATTCCTAAACCAATCTTTAAATTGTTGAGCACTGTTAAAAATATCACTGAGAGACATTTTTTAAATGTCTCCCCCTACATTCATTACTAAGCTTGAATATTAAAGAAAGCATTTGCACCAAATATAAGAAAGTTAAAGAGAAGCACATTTAGGGCCAATCTCAAATGAAGCATCTTAATGATGATGAGCAGGACTGGTAGTTTGTGAAAATAGAACAAAACATAACTTCCCATGAAAATAGTTAGTACACAGCCTTGTTTTGTACATTTCCTTCTCCATCAAGGGACCAGTATTCCAACATGGAATAACTGAGAATTAAACTATTATTATTAATAAAATTATGGGACAGTGGCTTTCTGTACTTGTTTTGGCATTTATATGTGATATTGAAAGTGTATTATCTGACATGTCTTATTTGGAAGAGATTTTTTTTAATAGCACTGCAGAGACTGAGCTTAATTTCCCTGTGTTTTGCAAAATTTGAGCTAAGAATTTCAACTTTGCTATCTACATAGTAGAAACATAGTCTGGTGATCATATACTTTCAGTTGTTTTTGTCAGTGTCAAGTATCAGTATTTTTTATATATTGCTGCTGACCTACACTTATGGTTGAGATGCTGATCCCTCATCCACTGATAGGCATAATTCCATTTTTGACATCTCTGTCAATATGATCAATGTCTAATCCAATGTGCCTGATATAACAACGTTCCTCCGCATTGCTATACATTCTGTCTGCCTATTACAGAATAATAAAATAAAGTAATAAAAAACTCCATTTAAACATTTAGCAGATACCAAGAGAAAACAAATTAGAGTGAATGTGGACAAACAGCTTACAGAAGAGTTTGAAGGCAACGACTGACAATAGTAAAAGGGCAAAAACTATAACAGTAATAAATTCAACGGAACTGTTTGAAAAACTAATCTTGTTTTCTTCCTTCACTGCAAATAACAAAAGAACAATTTGTAGACATAGCTATTGTATGACCTGTTTTATGACTGTTCAGTTTGCTATTAGTCAGTCACCCCAGACATTTATAAATCTTATGAGAACTCTAGTTTTTTGTTTACAAAAATAAATACAAGTCCAATGTCTACTAGTAGAAAACATAAGTGTTATGTACTGAAAGAGAGGTGCAGAAGATGGAAAAAAAGATTATTTAAGATAATGTGTTTTTCCATATCACTCTATTCGTATGATCAAGAGTAATTGTCTGTATCTCAACCTGTGAATTTTCTGACTTTTACTCTTCTAATTTGCTCCTGCATCCTGCCAGTGAGGTATTGAGGAGGAGCTGTGGGGTACTTAGACTCTGGCTGGGATTAAACAGTGACAAACATGATGACGTTTTGAAGCAGTTAACATCACAGCTTTAAAAAGAGATCAAAACCAAACCTGTGAGATAACATTCAGTGAAGTGTTCTCTTCTGCACATTCTGGCTTTAGCAGGGATGCATTGAAAGATGGCAGTGAGTGCCCTTCCTAGAGCTTTTTGAAGCACCTGGCCCCTGCATGATCTCAGGTTTTAGGGCTGTAGAATACTGCTGGAGGACTACCAGCTTGGGGTATCTCTCTGTACTCGTGTTTGATTCTGACCTTTAACAGACAGGTCATAATCATCTTTCAAAGTGGTAGCTAATGGATCTGAACCTCAGGATCACTGCAGGATAAGGCTGACTGTAGATATGTGTAAGGATATGGAGTATGTGTAAGTAGCTGGTTGAGCAAGAAATGGACCTAGCCTCTTGTCAGGGGCAACAGGACAAAAAACATACTGAAAAAAACATGAAATTCCATGCAAACATAAGAAAACATTTCTTACTGTGAGGGGCACCACACACTGACACAGGTGTCCCAGAGAAGTTGTGGACTCTCCCTATTTGGACATATCCAAAACCCATCTGGATATGGTCCCTCTCCAGCTGACCCTGCTTGAGCAGGAGAATTTGACTGAAGATGATCTCCAGAGGTCCCTTTGAAGCTCCTGTGATTCTGTAATACTGCTCAAGAAAAATTGAATATGTACTCTGAATGGCCTATAACAGAAGGAAAGCCAAGGCCCATTTATTTGATTGGGGACCCTTAAAAGATTAGTTCAATTGTTATTATTTTTTCTTTGCAAACCAGGCTAAATCACCCAATACCATCCAGGAATGAATCCACACATTAATTTATAAGACTTTTCTTAAAAGGTATTCACAGATAGTGGTCAAGGGACTCACAGTGAAATGGAGTGAGGACTAGAGCAAACTACCCGCTTTGCCTTCACCAGGTGTTTGCAATCAGCTTTACTTTGGAAATGGTGAGCAACTTAAGACTTACTGTAGCCCAAGGCTGTTTCCAGAGGAAGTTGGTAGGATGAAGCACAGATGCCGTAAATTCACTGAATTCCTTGCATGGTAGCTTCCTGGACAGAAAAGCCCTAAATTAAGACAAATCTGTTCCAAGATTTTACAAGGGTACCCTAAAAATTATGACCTGGAAGCCTTCGTTTTAATTTCAATTAAATGGAAGGTAAAATACGGATTCCTCCTTCCTCAGAAATTAATATTTGCACTATTCAAGGTACTGAATATCTTACATGATTTTAAAATGCCAAGCAAAGCAGAGAAACCATTAATAACATGAATATAAAAGCAATCTAATGGATTCATTACAATCTACATACACACATAAAAATAGATTATAATCTACTACTTCTCATCCTGAAGCACATATTTTGGTTTATAACACCTCATTAATTTTAATTGTAAACCTAGGAAATAATCTCTTTTTGTGCCTGCTAGTGTACAGAATAAGAAATTGTGACCAATACATTTTTCATTTTGTTTCATGTCATTAACCTTCCCTTTGAATACAAGTCTGTACGGAGTTTATGAAGCATTGAGCAAGTATTTAAAGCCTAGTAGAAAATGAAGGGTTCCCCCCCCAAAAAAAAGGACTATCAAAGAAGGATCATAAGCTATTCATCCCTACAATTTAGGTTGAAATAGGTCTGTCATTCTCTTGTATCTGGTAATATATCCATGAATTTACAAGCAACCAAGTTACATTTTTAAATTACAGTTGCAATTAGTGTAACGGCTTGTATTCCCCATGTCCTCTAAATATTCTAAGACAACAATAAAGGAGAACAGAGAAGAAACAGCATAACAATTATCATCTCTATCTTATCTTCTGTCCTTATTATGTTAATAGCACTTGTACTAAAGGAATTGAATCACAGCAGACCCAGAGCGTATCAGCACTGACAAGTGCACAACTTGTTTTTAATAAGAGCAGATACTGCAGGACAAACTTTGCTGCATTTTTTGACAGAGTTCCTAAGTTTGGAGAAACAGCAATTGGAATAATTTCATTTTAAACTATGAGCTACAGTGCATAGTTCTAGCTTTATTGTGCATCATAGTACTGTAGTATAATATTGTATATACTACTATAGTGTACTATTTTTTCCATGCCTCGGTTTCCCACTTGCAAGTAATGACATTTGATTCTAGCTAATTTGATTCTGTGCTCATTATAAACTTCAGAATTATGACCATTTGGTTTAAGATGCATAAGTACTCCAGCTAAGATGCTGATGTCTTTCAAAAGTCTATCTGTAAAATTAGTCAATCTCATAATAAAACATTGAGAGAAAAGACTTAGTTTGCATATTTCTCTTCAACCTGGAATTATTAGAGAGAAAGATGTTAAATTTCAGTGGATTATTTAATCTGACATCCTGTGTAACACTGCCTAAAGAATTTAACCTAAATTATCCTTAATTTTTTTTTCAGCTTAACTGAGGCAGTTCATTAACAGTGAATCCTAAACCATCCACACTGACTCTGTGGAGTCGTTGGCCAGCAATGGCTGTGCTCAATACTATTTAACAAGCATTATCATCTAAGAAGGAATATGTTATACACAATATTGCCCTCTAAACCTTATAATATGTAAAAGGATTCAGGAACAGTTAAAGCCCCACAGGTCATAAAGACTTGCATTCTGCAGGAATTAAGGGTGTAGAAATATTATGTGTTAGGAAGAAAGTAATACATCATACACAAAATACAGCCCAAAGGAAAGAAAATTAAAACCTTCTGTAGGGTCTGACTAAAAAAATCTTTTTATCTACCTCATTATTAATATTAAATATTTGAGTGTGTGAGTCACAAAAATGTACTGTAGATCTTCTTTTGAGTCAACCTTATTATTGGTTATAAGTGTCTGCTTCTACTTGATTATCTGATTTTTTTAAAAAATAGCACATAAGACTGCTGAGAGCAGCAGAGAAAAGAACAGATTTTTTTCCTTGCTACTGCCTGTTAGAAAGCATCTCCTTCTCAAAATAGTCACCATCTTATTTCCATATATACTGAACTTATTAACCTAGTAAGACACCTGCTTAATTTGTCTCTTGTTTTAGACTCCTGCTGCTAGGGACTTAATCCCACACTCCTGTATTTCTTCATCTAAACCAGTGGTTACTTGGGACTAAAGCATGGCAAGAAAAAAGGATGGACTTTTAAAAGTGTTTGGAAGTACATGTATGCCAAATTCTTAACATCTTTCAGTCCACGCTTTGTGTCTTGGCAAATGCCATCCAAAGTGCATATTTGAGAGGTGCTTAGAAGACTATGTGGATAAGAGAGTTTGCATGATTTATATCTGAAAAATAGCCTTGTTTCTTTTGTGACTCCGGAATAGTAAGCACTTGCTCTGAATATGCAAGAGACACCTGCTGCTCCTCTGCATGCATACCCCTATTTAATGTCTTTTATTTGAGAATGGGGAGACTGCAATCCAGATTGCAGCTCCTTTGTAAAAAGAGACACCTAATTTTTTTACACTTGTCATTTAGAGTCTAGAGATAATCTTCTTAGAAATGCAATACAGCCATTGGAAGCACTCACATATAACCAAAAGATTGAAGAGTACAGAAAAAAGTATCCTTTTTTAGTCTAGGTTCCTGTACAAAATCTTTGCACAAGAATTCCCATTAAAAGATACATAGTGATTCTCTGTTATAAGTCAGAGTGAGTTTGTAGAATTCACTTCATCATCCATTAGGCAAAAGAAATCCCCAGCCATTTGCATTTAGGTACTGGCCAGCCCAGACATCAGCTACTGCTGCGTGAGTCCCTCCCAGTCGCATCCAACTGCTGATGGATCCTGTAATGCCTGCAAAATCCAAGAGTGTACACAGCTCTCATTGTTATCACCAATTGTAATGCAGTAGTATTCACCTTTGCAGATATAAGACCAAAGAAGATACAAAGGAATGCTGTCTAGTTAAAGTATAAATGCACAAGCATAGTGGGGATTTTTTTGTTTAATAGTGGAAAAGAATGCAAAGGAAGAAATTTGACAAATGTGTGGGGAAAAAAAAAAGCTAAAATAAAAATTATCATTGCACAAAAATTTTAGTTAACAGTCAGCCTGGCTACCGAATTTACTGCCTGCATGATAGTGAAGAGGATTGGGAGACAGCCCAGTGCTGTGTGTTCATGTCCCCTGCACTCAAGGCTGCTCAGGAAGGCATGGCATCAGCTAGAAGCTCACAGTGACCGATACAAAGTAAGATAGGTTTATCGACTCCTTAGATTGTCTATAAAAATGGAAATTTATCAGAAGGCATTTTTTAAAGACACTACAACCCATGAATTATTTAACAGTTGTCTAACCCTGCTTTGTACCACAACTCTGGCAACAGTCAGTGCAAGCAGAAAGCTTTACTTGGCACTTGACAGAACTATAACAATCTCATAAATTAATTAGGTACAGTCTAGCAGCCTAGAATTTGCCTGCTGCACTACACAGTGGCTTCATATTTAGGACAAGCTCACAACTAGCATTAAACAGTGCTGCCATAGAGTTGTGTTGAAAAATGGTCCAGTCCCACCTTTGCGGGGTTTCGTTTGTTTTTTCTGGCCTTTTGATGGTGTTTCTATATTTCTTAATTAACATGAGTGGGTAGAATTGTACAGCATTCTCAAGAAAGAAGTGAAAAAGGTAATGTCATAACAAATGCGACTCACGTCTTTACCATACTTAGTCCTCAGATGCCACAGTCATATAGTCAAACTGGAAGAAGCCAGGGCATTCCTGGAAGTGCTCAGCAACTTGCTTGTAGGATGAAAATCTGCAATCTGTCTCAAAAGGGAAAGCATATTATAAATATTTTAAAAAGAGTATAAAAATAAAAAAAGAAAGCAACACGTATTCAAGTGAGGTATAGTTATACACACAGAACAAGATAGTTCTCAAAATCTCATAGGTCAACTGCCTGCCTGGAAACAGCTGTGACACTGATTTTATCTTGAATCCCTCTTTGATCATATCTGTCATTTGATAACCAAGAAGAGAAGGAGCCAAGGAGCTTACCCTTTGCTTTTATGCCACAACAAAGCCCACTTCCTTTTAGAGCCTGGCAAACAGGTATGTTTCTCAGTTCTAACACATCAGCCTTTAACATTCCCTAAAAGTATATTTACATCACTGTAAATGGGACCACCCAAGACTATTTTCACAATGAATGTAACACCCTCCTATAGTCAAATCCAGGCCCCTTGCCGCAAGTACACTGGCAAACTCAGTTCTTCCATATCCTGTGCTGATTTGCTCTGTGTCCATACAAGCAGAGATTTTTCACTGATCTCCAAGTACAAGCAACTCAGCTGTCAGTTTAAGCATTTTAGTTGTATTAAATCAATGCACAATTGAAGTTGTCATTAATAGATCCTTCACCTTCCCACTGCTCCAGTGATTAGATATTAAGCTCTCAGGGAATTATTAAAACTCACATTTCTTTTAAATATTTAGACAGTTAATTTGGGGGTTGTGATTTTTGAAAAGAAACTGAGCCCAGCTTTTTCAAAAGCAAAGAGACAAGAATATTTCACATGTTCTTGAAACATCAGTAAGAGGGGACAATGTTAAAAACTCAACAGTTTCTTTCCTACAACCCTGTTTGATTAAAAATATTCAGAAGACATACTGAATATGAATGGAATGAGAAGGTATCCTTTTGTTTATATGAATGAGCCCCCATCACTTAAAATACTGTGGTAGCAAGCATTGCTATGGGCAAAGGAAGAGCTAACTATGTTCTGAGTTCAGCTAATTCACTTTCACAGACTCTGTCTTCCCAGGAGATACACAGGAAAAAATAGACATAAAAGGAAAAGAGGAAGGGCTGAAAAAGCTATTCATTTGTGTTTTGCTGCAATTTAAGAAAAGGCACACGTGGAAAATCAGTCTCTGCTTCCTGCTCTTCCACAAGGAAAGAGATATCCTTCCTGACACTCCCATGTGATTATGAAGAGAAATGGTTCCTAACCTTGTCAAGTATTGAACACATCAAACAGCAAACAAAAAGACATATGTTATGAGAGGTTGAGGGATGGGAGTACCTCAGAAGGAATTCTTTGCTCTTCATATGAACATAGTGAGCATGGCAAAGTTCTTCTGGCTCACCAGTTTTTTGGGTGAAAAGCATCATCATCTAATGGGTCAGGATAGATGGGTGCTTTGGAGACGTGTGGGGGGCTTTCTTGTAGATTTGTTACTTTATGAAAACCAGAGCTGAGCCTTGATATTCTTACTTATGAGCTGGAAATTAATCCTTTCTGCCGTTGAGCACAGTGAAGTTATTTTTTCCAAGATTTTAAGAGATTAAATTTTCATGACTGTTTTAGTTGTCATGCCCAAAGGCACATTAGGATTCACCTGTGTCAATACTTCACATACTCCCTGTGAAAATCTTTCATGGCTAAAAATCTCAGAAGTGCTTCCTGCTCTCTTTTACAGTAAATATAAATATTTCTTCTATTCAAAGAGATTCTGAATAAAATGCAAATAAGCTCTTAAAAGTGATCTCCCTAAAAGTAATTTCCATTTTCTTTTTTGCCTTTACAGCCTTCTGCTCTCTATGTAGTTTGTGATGTATTGTACAATTCAGGGTTGGTATTTTTTTCAATGTTTCTTACTAGTAAAAGAGTTATCCCTGCTTCCCACTCTTTACCAGTTACTGTTACCTTCTCTTCCATCCTTGAAGCTTCATCAGTGCTACTAAGCAGCAAGGCTAACTGTGTATTTAATATGCAGATACAGTATAATTAAATATTCCAATGCTTCACATTATTTCTGTGGTACTGTTTGAGATTTTGAAAAAAACAGAGGGGAGCATAAATTCCTGAATTTGAAAAGCTGTTCTGCTGAGTCAATGCATGTGTTTCTCCCAGTAGGCTTCAAAAGTAATGGAGAGAGACTAATCTGAAGTGTTTCTGCTGTATTATGACTCCACACCAGATTCATTAGTAGAAAACATCAGTTTAACTTCAATGACCTATATTAGTTTACATCTGAAGAGGACCATGCTTAATGAAATCAAGCTCAGTATTGGCTTCCTGTGAGCTCTAGAAAGGTACAAAATGCACAGTGATTTCAGATCCCAAAAATGTTTGTTCTTTTTATGGGACAAGGAGGAGAATTCTCATTTCTTTGTTCCCTTGATAGAAAACAAAGCTCTTTCCAGAGGTTTGGTACCCTTTCCTGATGCATATGTGATTGCAAGGAAGGGGGACATGCTCAATCTCTGCTCCTTTCTCTTTGCAGCACCTCCCTCTTAAGAAGCACACCGCTGTTCCCCAGCCTGACTGAAGTCATAGCAAACTTCATGGCAAACTTTCAGCGGATGACAGATACACCCTTAAGTGCAAAGGACCTATATTTAAAGTCTTTTTCTTGAATATAATCCTGTGTAAGAGTAAGGAATAAAAGTGAAATAAACTAAAACAAAAACTAAAAAACCCAAACCAAAACCGAAAAATGCCACCCATTTGGACACAATTTTCCTCTCCTTTCTCTCAGCTCCTCTGTGTAGTTCTTCGAAGCGATAAAATACCTTCATATCATGACCCTCACCTCAAACTTTTTGCAGTCTTACCAACCATATGCCCTACCATCAGCTGCTCTCATAGTTCAGTTATGAGAGTTTGCAGTTTTTCCCTGAAATGCATATTTCCTGAGCTACCTCACCACTTTTCCCATACCTTAAAACAAAACCTAACCCCAAATGAAGATATTGCACAAAGAAACCTCAGCTCTGTGAAAGGAGACACAGTATACATGTCCTTTTTTACAAATACAGTTGAGAAGGTGCATAAGGGAGCTAAGTGCTTAAGATCCTATGATTAAGAAGGGTTGGAAGATAGTGAGAGAGAACATTCAGAGAGCAGTAGGTCAAAAGTTCAGCTCTTAAACTGAAATTGCAGTGTGCAAATAGATAACAAAGTTTTTGTGGTTTAGATATTCTCAGCACAGCTAAATCTTTGAGATCCGTGGGATCTTTTGAGGTTCAATCTTATTGTAGACACAGGCTGTAATCTTTGAGTGAAGGATCTACAAATAAGTAACCTTCACAAACTGTCAGGACTTCTAGCAGAATTTGCTGAGGCAGGTCTGTAAGATAAATACTTTTTTGACAGTCAGCACTGCAATGGGTTTAGAAAAATCATTGTGTTTTTCCATGTTTTCCAGATACAGCACAGACAGACCACATGAAAACTGTATAGTCAAATTTTCCTTCAAATTTCCTTCAAACATTCCAACTTTATAATTGCAAGTGTACTCTGATATTCAAGATAGAGACAGTGTAGTGATGATATTATTCATCTGATCAAAATATCTACTTCTACACCCAGAAAACTACAAATGTACACCTACAGTGACCTAAAGAAACATGCAATTTTCTTTCTTCTACATAGAGATATAAAAAATAACAATTCAATAATTTAAATATAACTCTTTTCCACTTAACAGTCTCTAATTGCCTTCCATTTTCTTTACCTGGTTATTCTAATGCAAAACTACATATCTAATTTCAGTATTTAACAATGTTTGTTGGCTCCAGGGACTTTCACACACTCTCCCTTCAAGATAGGTGGGGTTGGCTTGTAGCTCTAACCTCCAGTGGTGTACACATTGCATCAACCATGATGGTCTTCATGAACTTGCACGCTCCTTGATCCTGCAGGTTGTTACAGAAGACGTGTAATTTCTCAGCCTCAAGATTAAATAGCTGGGAGTTGAGTCCTCTTGCTAAGGAAAGGGTGGCAGTTGAAGAAGGAGTGAAGACAAGAGTCCTGGAAAGGCAGGCTAAATGTAACTGCTGCCACCATAGTGGGACAGCAGAAGCACAGGTGGCTGTGGTGGCTTTGGTGAAGAACTGATGATTGTTCCAACTATATAGCTACCATATCATCCAGCTCATCTCTCTCCCCGTGAGCAGGAGTTAGTTGTCCCAAACTAAAAAGAGAGGGGGTTCCTAGCTATTGTATCACTTATGGCATCTTGGTACCCTGCTTAGATATTTTCCGGCTCATGCAGAGCATAAGCCCCATGTGATTACACAGGTATATGTTCCTGTAACACTGCTACCTTTTGATGTTGCTTCATGAGATATTCATCCAAGGCAAGGCTTTCACTAAAAGGTGTGTGTCTGGTTGAAAAACAAATAAATCCCTGAATTCAAAATATATTTGTAAAAAGTATTTTCCTTCCCATTTTCGTCCAGACAAAGCCAGATGCTCAACTGGCATAAATCAATGTAGACCACGGATACAGACATTTCCATGTCATATTGTTGGAGCTCAACATACAATGAGTCATATGTTTGTTTTTTATATATATGAAAGAAATAAAATTATGCTTTTTCATGTTGCTCATATGCACATACGTATCTATCAATCTATAACTATGCCCTTTTAAAGCAGGGCAGGTATACAAAGGTGAAGGATTATCTGTATCAAACTTAGCCCTGAGCATGACACAATATGTGTTCTATTATCGTTGTATCACAGACACCATCTTTCATTCTGTGTTTGTTGACTCTATCTGTTGCCATTTTGAACTCTTCTTATAGCTACTATTTCTCTTTATAGAGTTTATCTATAAGGTTTTAAATTCCTCCGGCTTCCTAATTGATTTAGAATGGTGTACCCTCTGTTGTCATTTATCCTCTTTGACTTTCCCAGTGTGTGTTAATATTAAATACACAATAATACATACTGGGTATTTATCCTAGAGTTATTAAATGGAATTCAGAAACATTGAAAAAAGTACTGGAAAAAAGCCACCTTTATGAAAATCATTCTGTCATTACAGAAGAGATTAATGTAGAACGGCTTACTTAAAATTGACACAAACATTCTATAATGTAATATTATTTGGAAAATGGATGCTTTTCTCCAATAAAAAAGAACCCTCTCTACACCACGGCCCCCAAATGCAAGTCTGCCAGAAAGAATCTCTTATTAGTGTGGAATATATTGTCTTAGAGCTTTATGGCCATATGGACTTGGTGTTGTCTGTATGCTTACTGAGGGTGCACTCAATCCCCTTGTTCAGATCATGGATAAAGACATTAACAGACTTGGCCCCAGTACTGAGCCCTGGGGAACACCACCTGTGAATGGCTGCCAGCTGGATTTAACTCCATTTACCACCACTCTCTGGGCCTTGCTGTCCAGCCAGGTTTTTACTTAGCAAACAGCACACCCACCCAAGCCATGAGCACCCAGTTTCTCCAGGAGGACGTTGTGCGAGACAGTGCCAGAGGCAGTGTTTAAAGTCTGGGTAGACAATATCCACAGCCTTTCCCTCATCTCCTAAACAGGTCACATTGTCATAGAAGCGGGTCAGGTTGGTCAAGCAGTACCTGCTTTTCATAAACCCATGCTTAGCTGGGCCTGATCCCCCAACTGTCCTCTACACCTGTAGGTGTCAGCACTCAGGATGATCCAAGACCTTTCCTGGCACCAAGGTCAGGCTGATAGGCCCGTAGTTCCTGGATCCTCCTTCTGGCCCTTCTTGTAGATTGGGGTCACATTTACTAAGCTCCAGTCACCTGGGACCTCCCCAGTTAGCCAGGACTGCTGATAAATTAGTGGCTGAACCTTCCTGAATATTACAAATAATTTGAAGCAGAACCATACTGAGTGCTTAGGGCTGAAAGAAATTAATGTGTTTTATTTTTGCATGTCCCAAGACAGAATGCCTAGTTTACTATACAGCTTTGTGTTTTACAATTCATTGAATAGATGCCTTCAAAAATTTTTCTACCCGTCATCTACATGTGTAAATTCAACTAAAAACAATCTTTACATTAAAGCTATTATTACATTGTGTTGTATTTTACTATCTCATATCAAGTATAATCAAGTTTCCTATCCCAGAGCACATCACAGATTGCACAGGGACCCAAAACTCAGTGTCTATGTACTGTCAAAATATGTTTTACCATGAAAAAGACAGGCTGTATTCTGACAAAAGATAATTAATCATAAACAGTGTGACAGATGGATGGTATACTTGAACTGGTGCAAATTACATAATTTCCTTTATAATTTAGAAATCTGTTTCCATTTGGGAAATTTTTGGTGGAGAAAAAACAGAAGCTGATCTCTTAGCTTAGTATCAGTACAGTGTAGGGATATGCTACCCACATAAACACGGTAGTACTTAACCCATCAGAATTGTTTGGATAGGAGAGGAAGACTAGCAGCCAAAAACAGAGGGTAGAAGCCTTTTCCAGCAACCATAAGAATGTTCACATTTAAGGAGTGCTGTCATCCAAGCTTGTTCCCTAGTGGAGCAATCCTACTGACTTGTACAAGGACAGAAGAGAAAAGCAAATCAAGAAACTTTCAACACTCAAGAGCTTCTTGGAAATGCAAAGTGACTCTGTTCTGCCTATCAAAATAATTTGTTATTATAGAAGATAATTAGCTGAGAACAAATGCACATGCATCTGTGTCCTGTTTTAAAAGACATTGGTCCTGACTGTTTTATGCTGAGCACTAAATGCAAATATATTGGTTCCATTCAGCACGAAATTACTGCAGCGGATAAGGGAAAGGGTGGGATGTGTGAAGGAAAGCTTCTTTGAGAGTATAAGTGAGGGCTCGGGTGCTACTTCCCCTCAATGTCAGCAAATGCACCAGAGGGGAAAAAAGCCTTCCTAGACAAACATGCGGAGGACAGCGAGCTAACCTCTGATCTGGAGGAGCAAATTTCACTATAAAAGTTCAGCAGAAATTGATGTATACATTACTCATAATTCCTAACACCAAGCTGTGGACAGATGTCTAAAGGTATTTTTTTGTTAAACACGAAAACCTCAGAAACAACAGGAATTCATAGGGGGTTAAGAACTGCTGAAATATCATCATGCCAGATGGGTTGCAGTTTCAGTATTCCCAGTGCTATTATTCTAAGATAAACACCTATGTGAATAACTGAGTCATATGTTCGCTTTAGGAGACCAAAGAAATATTTTTATAATGTGATCTCTCTTTTAGGCTAACAGAAAACTTACTTTATTATTTCAACTTCTTAATCATAAAGAATTCTTTGAAAAAATACGTCAGGTTTCCAAAGATCTTATTTGATCATGGTTTGTTTTTTTTTTTTTAACTAAATCCCCTCAACCTAGAAAGATAAAAAGCACTCTTAAAATGAAAGATAAATAAAGGGTGTAATAGTAATAGACTTTACACAAGGTTAAACTGAGACGAGATCATAAGACAAGGAAGGAGCAACATTCTCTTTCCTCAGATAAATAGATCCAAAACCAACTACTTTGAAGTTTAAGTGAAATGGAGGTTGTTATATTACACTACTCAGTAGAAAACAGGACTTTTGTTAGGTGTACCCTAACAAGAAACTGCCTCGTATCATTATTTATTCTGACTGTATTTCAGTCCTTGAATACACTTTCACTGTGCTGCCAATCAGTAGGTATGTCAGGCATGGAAAAAAACCCAACTGTACCAATCACAAACAGTAATTAAAAAATTTAAAAGTCCCTAGATTGTGGGCCATCTGGGTTGGCAAAACTTGCCATGTATACAACACAGAACAGGATTAAGAAACAGTGTGGATTTAACTCATTCCATCTTGTGAAAGTGATTTTGACTTACTACAACAGGCCATTGTGCTCATACCTTTTAAATAATAATGATAACGATGAAATATTTTTTTTCACAACACTATTTGTATCCATGTAAGAAAAAGAATTTGCATTGTTTTGTAAGTAGGCTTTGACCTGTGCTTGCATAGCTCTAATATCTCTCTCCATGTGTATGCAGTGGTGAGTCAGGATAAGCGGGAAGTGACACTGAAGACACCTCTGTGTTTTGATATATAATTTATAATGAACTTGCTGTTTCTTACTTCTACTGACTTCTCACAGTAAGTATCTCAGAAGTATCCTCCAGACATAAAAAGATACAAGAAATTAAAATAATTTTATTTCTGAAGAGTGTGAATATTATGAGGAGTATTTAAAAGACCTTTGTTTAGAAATCTCCACAGAGATGGTAGCATAGTTACACATAGCACAAGGTAGCTACCTACATTCCTTCTTTAGGCTCTGTTCAGGACTTAGACCATCATCAGGTCTTTCCTCCTTCTTCTATTAATTTAAAAATAAAATCAATGTCTTCTAAGGAAAGCTAGGCATTGTCTTGCTCTTTTTGCATGAACACATGCTATTAGTCTTAAATTTTTTATTCTGACATTTAAACAGATGCAACTAGGGAGCTTACTGTTCACTTATTCACCATAACTCTAACCCTAACCCTAACCCTAACCCTAACCCTAACCCTAAACCTAACCCTAACCCTAAACCCTAACTCTAACCCTAAACCCTAACCCTAACCCTAAACCCTAACCCTGACCCCTAACTCAGTCCCCTAACCCGGTCCCCTAACCCTAACCCTAACCCTAACAGTACCTGTAAATGGGTCTTGTGACAGGTAATTGTAAGCAGTGGTAATCCTTCTTATTGAGTTTTCTGGTGCTTTGAGATCGTTCTCAGACAGGTCAAGGGGCTGAAGAGGGTGTTATTGGATGGGTGGGGTTTAGGTTAGGGTGTGGTTTACTCAAGTTTTTTCATTTAAGGCTTGTGATATTATTGGATTGAGTGGTGTTTTTTGAGGTTTTATTTAGGGGTCCTGGCTGTTATTTTGCTTGTGATTTGAGTGGTTTATTACATAATTTTTTATTTTAAAAATTAATTTTTTCTGTAATTCTTTTGCTGTCCACAAGGCAGCAGCATTTTCACTATTTTTAACCTGCAAATTCGTATTTCTTTCGGTAGGTGTGAACTCATTGGAATATGTAATCATGTCTGAGTGCAGTTGGTGTGCCACTCTTGGCACTAGGTGCACAGCAAGAGCTTTCTGGGCAGGCACCTTTGGTCTGGGAGGAATCTTCGTCCGTATTGAATTTTGGCCCTTGGACAGCTAATTTTGGCACAGCACTCCTGCTCGTGAATGACTGCCTTTCCAGACAGGAAAGAAAGGCCATGGATGCCCGGGACATCTTCAGGAGCCCCAGACCTCTGTCTTTAGGCTTCAGGCAGCGAAAGCCTGTCTTTAGCTCTGTATGGAGAGGAGTGACATTGTAGTGAAGAATGCTGGCTCAAATTTGACCAGGGATGGATGTTTTATCATTGGCAAAAGTATAAAAATGACCACAAAATGCAAAAGGACACCCCTTCTCCCCTCACTGTAACATGGGACTGGAAGTCATTAATGGGGGGCTCAAGGACCTGTAGAAGGGGGTGTGGAGGGCTCAAAGTGTCTCCCAGTCAGATGAATTTGGTCAACGAGGCAGCCCCACACGCAGCCTCATGCGGAACCAGCAGCCAAGTAGGTGAGGAGGGGGAGGTGCTGAGATAATCGGGTCCGTTTTAAAGGGCTCCAGGGAGATGGAGCAACCATGAGAGGGAAAACAGGGGCATGGCACCTCAGTGAGGTGCAGCTAACAGAGGCAGAAAGCCCAAGTATCATTAGTGTATTAGTTTAGGCTTCCTCAGTTATGATGTTGACACCCCGTAAAGCTCGATCCCTGTAGCTGCAGGAGCCACTGATCCAGCTGTGTCAGAGCTCTCCAGCCAGACAGACCTGCTGAGGTTGTCAGGAGTGCCTGTTTGTGAGGCTGGGACCAACAACCAGTTCTTTGGCAGAAGGTGTGCTGTGATTGCAGAGCTGTGTCACCAGGTGAAGGAGCTACAGGAAAAAGTGAACAGGCTGTGTAGTATTTGAGAGAATGAGCAAGAGAGAGACCGATTACAGCCTCAAGACTCTCGGGAGTCTCAAACCTCCACTGTATTGGAGCAGCAGGTATTGGACTCAGAACCCTGCAGGGTAATTAGTCAAAGGACTGTTAGTCAAGGGTCTGTTAAAGATGAAGGTTGGAAGCAGGTTCTTCCTCAGGATTTGACAGGCAGGACTGGCACCTTCTACAACAGGTATGAAGCTCTGGAACTAGAAAGCCAGACAACTGGTGAGGTGGACAAAGGTCCTTCTGTGGTAGTGGGGCCTCCTAAAATAACCCCACCTGTACCTGACATCAAAACCTTCTCTGTTAACAGGAGAAGAAGGGCAGTTGTAATAGGAGATTCCCTTCTAAGGGGAACAGAGGCACCATATGCAGACCAGACCCAACTCCCAAGGAAGTCTGATGTCTCCCAGGGGCTTGGGTAAGGGACATGACTGGGAAACTCTCCAGGTTAGTAAGGCCCTCTGATTACTATCCACGAGTGGTTGTTCAAACCAGCAGCGACAAAATAACAAAGAGAAGTCCAAGGGCAATCAAAAGAGACTTCAGGGCCCTGGGACGATTGGTAGAGGGATGAGGAGCACAGGGGGTGATTTCCTCGATCCTTCTGGTAACAAGGAATAATATTGATAGGAATAGGCAGATCCATCAGGTCAATGAGTGGCTCCAAGATTGGTGTAATCAGAAAAATTTTGGTTTTTCGACCATGGGATGATCTACTCAACACGTGGTCTGCTGACACCGGATGGGATGCACCAGTCTCTTTTTCAAAGTTATATGTTGCTGTAATTTTCTTTGACTGACTTCATTGTCTCTGATGTGGGATTTATACTTTTGAAAATTACAAGTCTATATAACTATAATTAATTAGAAATACACAATCTACTCACTCATTGTACTCAAACTCATCTTTAAAGATGAGATTTTCACAAACCCAAGAGAGAAAACATATATACAATTTGTGCAAAAGAATGGAATTATTTTTCATCAGTTTAATTGACTCATAGAGTTGAAGTAGTTACGTTTTTTTCTTATGATCTAAATTTGTTAAAGTACTTTTTTCACTGGAGTTTATTTTTGACTATTTAATTGCCAAATCTTACATTTTTATAAATAATGAGCTGATAAAACATGCACTTCATATACTAGACATCTGGAATTCTACTTAATCAGAGCACGAGGGTATTCTTATACTGCTAGCTTGAACAGATGGATTATATTGCTTAAAAAAAAGAGATAAGAATTAAATAATTTTTCAGACTTGCTCTTTGGATAGTGAGTTCACTGTATGGAGGGCTTTAAGCAAGGGTAAACCTTTTCACTCATCATGAGGCTAATGTTTTTTTCTTTTAACCAGTATATTTAATGGAAGTCCTGTCCTCCCTTGTTTCTTCACTACTTCTCCCCACAGCATACACTACGATCTTTTCTAAGAAGCAATTACTGTAAAGATCAAAATTTTCCACCTTGGTAAGGGCTGGCACATGCTGCAGAACAAACTCAGAACATTGTTCATTCCAGTTGGATATTGATTCCCCTCAGTATCATAAGACAAATATTTCCGATCACGATTTGAAGGCATACTCTTAAAAATATGGGACTAGAAATTATATGCATATATGTACATCATTCAGTTACTAATTTCTTTTAGGAAATCCATTCTTTTTGTTTCACATAAACCATGCAAACTGCCAAGCCTGAACTACATAATATGCGGTCTTTATAGGCATCTAAAGTAAAATTTGTATTAATGTCTTTATTTCTTGAATATTCACTATAAAAAAATAGAGTACAATCAAACAAAACAGTCGGTTATTTTCATTCTCCTCTGTTGCACTTGCATATGAGTTCACAATTTTATTTATTACATTTTTTTTTTTTTCACAACAGGCAATGGTACCGAAATAAAGATTTAGAAGAGATAAAAATGTGAGCTGCACTATGTTCAATGAAACATGAGAAATACCTGCTCAATGCTTTTTAAACAAAAGAGAGCTTGATGCTCTATCACAATGGCATTATCCATGTCAAAGTAAAGAGTAAACTCTGAGAATATCATCCAGGAAGTGTTCTCAGATTCTGGGAGGAAGAAATAGTCAAACACCTTTAATTCTGTCAATGGGATGAAGAAAAAGTTTAGGCACTTGTAAAGAACACCTAGCATATGAAACAGCATCTTTGCAAACAGATTTTTTTTATCATGCAAGGTTACATACAGCTATAGCAGTATCCTATAAAACAGCAAAAGGGATTATGATGCTAGTCCTGCTCAGAGAAACTTAAATATTTTCCCTAGGGAAAAGAAGGTTCAGCGGGGACCTCATAAGTCACTTGAACAACCTCCCCAGGGATGCAGTAGAGTCATCATTGCTGGAGGTGTTTAAGAAGTCATTGGACAGGATTTAGGTTAATATCATATGGACTTCCTTGCCCACAAAACATTGGATTAGATGATTTTTCAAGGAGTCTTCCAGCCTGGGCTGCTCTATGATTCTATGATGGTGTTTCACGTGCCATCACATTTCTATCTCCAAGTTAGTCCACAGCAGCCTAAGCTTTTTTATGGAAGCCTGAAGATGAAATCCCAAGAAGTGTACAGCTACTTTATACGTAAGTAGTAATACTAACTAATTCTTCAGTTAGAAGTCAAACTTCTGTTTTGTAATAGTCATGCTAACTGATTTAGAAAAAAAATATAGAAGCAGCTATAAAAGAAACATTTTCCTCATTAAGCAATTATTCCATTCAAAATTACCAGAAGTTGAATACAGTACAGAAATAGACTACAGACAAATTAATCAGCTGTTCAGAGGATGCTTGCTGACGTCAAGGAAAGATACATTCTCATTCCTAAAGAAACACTATACTCTTTAGGATATAGTTGACATGGCATTCCTTGCACTACTGGCATGACAACAACCAGTATCACAGCCCAGTGGGGTTGTCTTCTGCTACCAAAAAAGTAGCCAGGCTACATGAGGCCTGAAAGCAAATTTTCTGATTTTGGCTGGATTAATTTCCTTCACAGGAGTTATTATGGGGCTACATTTTTGATTTGTGCTCAAAACAGAGTTGATAATATAAAGTTGTTTCTGTTGTTGTTGAGCAGCACTTGCACAATTTCAAGACCTTTTCTTCTCCTTGTATTGCCCCCCCTCTGAAGAGGCTGAGAGTGCACAAGAAGTTGGGAGGGGTCACAGCCAGGACAGCTGACCCCAAATGACCCAAGTGATATCCCATACCATATGACAGCATGCTTAGTATATAAAGCTGGGGGAGGAAGGAAAGATGTTCACAGCAATAGTGTTTGTCTCCCCAAGTCACCACTACCCGTGATGGAGCCCTGCTTTCCTGGAAATGGTTTAAGAAAGACATCCTCACAGGACTACCTAAAACTAAACCATATGACTAACAGTGTTGTCCAGACCCTGTTTCAGGGCTTAACCACCATCTCAGTGAAGAATCTTATCCTGATGTCCAATCTGAATTTTCCCTTATGTAGCTTCATTCTATTTCCTCGTGTCTTACTGGTGGTTACCAGAGAGAGGAGATCAGCACCTCCCTCTCTGACACCCCCTTGATGAAATTTTAGACTTTGATGAAGTCACCTCTCAGCCTTCTCTTCTCCAAGCTGAACAAACTACAAACAAAACCTCAGCCACTACTAAGTCTTGCCCTCGAGCCCTTTCACCATCTTGGTCCCCCTCCTCTGGTCACGCTGTAATAGTTTGACGGCGTTCTTGTAATGAGGCGCCCAAAAGTGCACACAGTACTTCAGGTGGGGCCTCACCGGTGCAATGTAGAGTGGGACATTCATCTCCCTCAAACAGCTACTTATGTTGTGATTTCTGCACCTCAGGACACATTTGGCCATTTTGGCTGCCAGGGCACACTGTTAACTCATAGTCAACTTGCAATCCATCCAACCACCCAGATCCCTTTCTGCTGGGCTACTCTCCAGCCTGTCATCCCCTACTTTGTTTTTATAGCCAGGATTATCCCATCCCATCTGGAGAATCTGGCACTTGCTCTGGTAAAATTTCATACGGCTGATGATTGCCCAGTTCTCCAGTCTATCCAGATCTCTCCGCAAGGTCTCTGAAATTCCAAATGCTCCATCTTTATTGATGCAGAACCTATCACTCATGCTAAAACATATGACTTCCAAATATTATGACTTTCACAAAATGCTCATTCTAACCTTTCATTAAATGTCTGATTTTCCCACAGAAAGATGATTTTACTAGATCAATTGGCACACCATTAGCTTCAGTAATATAGGTCTCAAGTAGACAGCAGCAGAATTTTCTGCCTTAACACAGCTTGTTCCCACAGATGAGTCTGTCAGAAATCATTTGTTCAACAAACCTAACAGCATGAAATAGAAAGGCTAGATTACTGCAGGTGTTGATGGGTTAGGTGCAAGGAAGTGCAAACTTTTTGTTTAGAGTACCCACAGTTGAAGCTCATCTGAGCAGCACTATGCAAAAATAAGGATCTGTTAACCCATCTTTGAGACTGCCAATGAGGAATAGAAACAGACACAGGAATGTGTCACACGCCTGGTGTGACTATATCAAAGCTTATATATGAGGTCCCATATTTCACATAATTACTTTTTAGTGAATATAACTCTTTCTTATGGCTTTAAAACAGTTTTTGTTTTGTTTTATAAATGCAGTTATTTCTCTATTACAGTGGATGTTCTCTTAGAATCAATTATTCCAGCTGCAAATACCTTGAAATTATATTCTGCTTGTAAGTGTTTAATTCCTCTGGTGAGAGAAAAGCCAGCAGATTAGATGATATACAGTCTTTCTTGCAAATAGAAAGCAAGAAGCTAATTAAGAAGTAGAACTCTGTTGCTTTTGTTTGCTTGCATTTAAAAGTGAAACATTAATCAAGTATTAACCATGGCATGGAGGACCCAGACTGAATAGTCCTTGTTGCAAAAAGAAATAAGCTCTCATATTAGCCATATAAAATCTTTTAAGATCTCATTATTCCTGCAATAAACTGCTTTCTCCCTCACAGATATCAGATTCTGATTTACTAAGGGGTGGCTGTGAGATATTTTATTCTAATGCCTATCCTGGCTCCCATGTCTAGTGCAGGAAGGATGTCATTCTCTATGCATTTCTTACTGTCAGTATTGTATTTTTTTTAATATCAGTGATTCCTTGCAGTTGAACTACATTTTCTGGGAGATAAGTGTAAAGATACATGTTTTCTAGCAGGTTGCCATGACTGCTTGCACTGCTTTTCCTGCACTTATGGGAAAACACCTATTGATGGTTGACTTTAGCTATGAGTCTGTCTTCCTGTAGGACTTGCCACATCAACATAGGTCCACACGTGTCTTTTGATTTGCTGCCTCTCTACCCAGTAGATCTCTTTAGCTGTCATCTATCTGTCCTTGCCAATTGTTCTGAATCCATGGTAGAAAATGGCAGGATTTTAGTAATCACATTGCTCACTATTCATTCCAGGGCTTCACAAGAGTTTGATTTCCTAAACTAGAAGAAGAACTCTGCCAACAATCCCTGCAGTTCTCCAGCATGCCTAGAGCCATGGATCTACCATAGTGGGTCACAGAAGCCCGGTTGAGAAGCTGTAAGTCACCCATTGTTTGTGCACAAGGGAAAAGAACTCTGACACTCTAGGAAAGGATGTATGATCAGCTCCAGCAATCTGCTGATTTTCAGGATGGCCAAATTCTGTGTCTTCATGCAAGTTAATAAGGTTCCCTCAGAAAGCAGGAATAGGTTTGTGAATGTTCTGTCTCAGTCCACAGCAGTGCTTTATTGGCAAAGGATGACTTTGCCCACAGTACTTCATGCTTATTTTTGATAAAAAAGGGAAAACCAGGAGGAACTTGGATATGTAACCTAAAACAAATGAAAAGAAAATCAAAACAGCTTTATTATCTTTAGAGAAAGAAGGAGCTCTAAGACATTAATTTTGATGACAAGTTGGTTACAACATAAATTCCAAAGTGAAACTCTTCCTTTTTCCCCTCTTCATTTTAAATCTCTAATTTTCAATGTATTTTTAGAAAGCTCTGAGATTGCAACATATAGAAAGATAGAAGATAAGGAAAAACAGATACGTTATGCTGAGTATACACTATGCAGATGTTTAAAGATATCTCCTGCCTTCAGGGACTTGGCATCCAAATTCCTGAGGTGATCAACCCAACAATTGAAGACAGCAAAGATCCCTACACACTCCTGTTATTAGCAATATATAGCTAGTAAGGCTTTTCACAAAATTATTTCACAAAATTTTCTGCCCACTTTAGGTGAAATTCATATCCAGGTAATTTTCCTTATTATGGAAGCTGAAATTTATAATAAAACAAAACATTTCTCTAGATATCTTCAGTTAATATATTTAGAGTTAAACTCAGATCCGTTAGTATGTAGGTCTGCTTAAGGCCGCAAGTTCTTCTGCAATCTCTTTATAGAAGAAGGAGCAGATTAAGTAAATTTTCCCAAGTACAAGGACAAAGCCTTCTCCACAGAAGCATACAAAAGTTATTTCATTTCAGTGAGACTAAACTCACAGACTTAGAGCTGAGCATAAGACTGATTACACCAGGATTTTCATGAGGCTGGGACCTATATTCAAAATGAGATTAGGAAATAGCAGTCAGGCTTAGGATTTTGCTATACTAACTAAACACTTTTGAACCAGAATTTTGAAAACTTCCTCTCCCATAACATTTACTCTTGCTCCCTTTATTTGTGAGGCTCTTAGCCATTCAGGAAACATTCAGTGTGATGAACTTCCAGTAACACATAACTAAATTCCTGCTTAGTTTTAAACCCTGAATGATTCTTAGCATCCTCCTCTGCTTGAACTTGTAACCTTCTAGAAGAACTATTTTTGTTCAAGGGATTAAACACAAGTCTAAGAATTTTACTGACACATTCATTTCTGTGTTTAAAATTTCAGTTGACTACTAAAGACATTTATTGTGCTCAACACTCCAGATTTCAAATGTCCACTGTACTGTTCTGATTAATTCATTATTCCCAGGCAATTGACTAAGCAAAAAAGTTTCTAGGTGTAAGCTCTCATCAACACCTCTGGATTTCTTTTAGGGCAATCATTTCAAACTTCTTTTATTTTCCACAATTTTGGTATGTGCTCACTGAACACGTGAAAAGCATCATTGAGACCATTCCCAAAGCTAAATACACATATACTTGTAAGTAGGATCAAAAAGCCTTAATCACCAGGTACATCTGCTGCATTTTAATTTTCTTCTGCATTGTACTGCTGTCTTGCTTTCATTATGTTTTCCATCACATCTTTGTGTCATATCTTCTGTTTGTTCCAAAAGCATCCCTTCCTCTTAATTTAATTTGTAATTTTACAGTAATCAATGCCTGTTTTGAAAAGACTGCTCTTTACTGAGGCATATTTTCACCATTTAATACACCTTTTCTCTTTTACATCTTTCATTTATCATTACATTGTTTCCCCTGTTATCTGCAATATGTCATGTTTTAAGGCTGTTCAGATGACAGTTTTAAATTTAATAATAGATCTGTCTTCCTGCCAAATGTGGTGTGGCAGTCTCAGCAAACTGATAGAAAAATTTGGTGGTTTACTGAGAAAGTTTTAGGTCACTGTCAGTCCAACAACGTATTGAACACATAATAAAGCACAAGGCAAAGATGCAAAGTCAGATCTTATTTTGTTATTTTGAAGATTCCGTGTTATTGGTTATAAATTATAATGAAGTTCCAAAGCCAGAATGTCCTTCACTGGTAGAACGACCATAGATATCATATATTTTAAAAAATGGTTAAATCTTTTTTGTTATTTTTTGGTTTAACAGAGTAAGTTGTACATTTCTGTAACACATCTAGGAAAAATAGTTAACTTCTCCTTTCTCCAAGCTATTCTTGGGGTTATAACTGAATGACCTTTAGGTCCCTTGCATCTGAAACTATTCTGTAATTTCTTTAACATATGCAATATAATGTTAGTTTAAATCAAGCTTGCTTATTGCCAGTAATAGGTTATCTTAACACAGGATTTACCTGGGATCAACCTGTGATTATGCACCGACCACCTATTCACATGGTAGTCAGTGCACATGACACCTATTCATAGTATATTCCACTGCAGAATACACACTCCCATCACTGTATCTTTAAATAGGAGCTGTTTACTTTAAGTTACACTGAAAATCTGGCTACTCTGCCTGATATCCCACTGTGAACAGTGTTCTTTTGAAAAATATCCTCCACCACATGCATTGAAGCTGGAAAAGGATGCAAGGGAAGAAACATAAGAAAAACACTGGGATTTGGACATATATTTGTTTAGAAATTCAGTTGTATTTCTTCTCTTTCTTCGACAGAGAGAAAGCAGCTCATGCTATTTTTCACAGACTGCTATCAAACACTTGGTACCTGTTAACTGTCAAAGACAAAACTGATGCTGGCTTTCGCAGCCCATCTGAAGTGTATTCTAGGTGCACCCTTGAAAACAGGTGATCCTTTTTGGTTGGTTCATTGGGTAGAAACAAAAAGAGATCTAACAGTCTGGAGAATGCAGAAAGTCGCATTTGAAGAAAGATTGTTTTTTGATGGGATAGTTAAATTGACTGGATTTAAAATGAAATAACAAGGTGGACTAACAGAAATTGTTCCATGTTTGGAACACATAGATGTTTTTCCTATGACTGCAAGGCATAAAGATGTACTCTTGACAAAATACGGTATTTTGGTTGGCAGTACAATATTAAGTCAGCATTTGTTTCTAGAAAGAGGTACAGTGAGGAGGAAACAGCGTAAATAATAGAGTGAACAATTTCTGAAACATGATGGCCAACATAAATAGTGGAGTGCTACTAGGATTTAGAGGTTGTTTGGATGCAACTGAAGTGTACTGTTGAAGTTGGGGGCATCCTTGCAAGGGTAAGGATAAAAGGAAATAAACAGCTTCAGAAGGATGAGTGTCAATATGGAAAGGAAACATCTGTCCCTCCCTGGTAACTTCAAGAAAAGGTAATTAGGATTTTTTTTTATGATTGCAAAACAAATGTTATTCCAAATGCACATTAACTTTCACAAATTGTATTGGGACATTTTAGAGAGGTACAATAAATAATCAATGACTTCCTTCTACAAGAATGGGTGCTCCAGGGAGGGTAACCACCTAAAACACCTTAATTGCCAGGATACAAGTGGTCCATGACATCACTTTATTTTACTTAATTTTGAGGGAGTAATCAACTTCCTATAATGTATCCACACTTTGGTGATTCATTAATTTTTCTACCCATATGCATGCGACAAAAAACCTTTGCAAGCTTTGATTTTTTCTGTGCTTCCAAACTGCTTCAAATGTATTTTTAAATGATAAAAACTAAAGTAAACAAAAAAGTAATATTTCGCATTATGAAATTACCCACAGCGGAAAACAAATGAAAACCCAAATCCATGGAAATCACAAGTTAGACTCACCAGTGTAACTATCTGGAAAAGAGTCCATTATTGTGATACTTTTCACATTTATTTTTCTACTGTTTGGGTTGGGTGTTTTTAACTGAATAAGGTAATAAATATGAAAGTTGTGTCCTCATTTGGTTTTCTTTTTTCCTTTGAATTATATACAGTCTATTGCAGGTGCTTCATATTGGCCACTAGAATCATCTGGTTTTGCACCCAAGCTGTTAATTCTCTCCATGCCATGTAGGAAATACTAACTCAGGCATGGCAGACAAACTGCCTGAAGACTTGTGGAAAGATTAAATGTGTTGAAACCTATTTTTAATCTTCTATTCTTTGTATTAAGGACCAGGAGTTGTAGAGCTACCTGAATGCTTGCTCATTTATTTCTAAGTAGCACAGCAAAATGGTAGCAAAATCTCTGCTATGTCACTGCTTTTCATTTTTTTGTGCATTGGCTTTGGACCAAAATGCTGCTGATGAAAAAAACAGAGCAAACCCTTTCCCCAGCTGATTAGACCCACTTATTCCATAGTAAGCATTTCCTCTAGTTTATTACCATTTGTTACTTTCCCTCTCCCTCGACCCACACTTTCTTTTCCATTTTCCCCCAACTACTGTTTCAACAGTATTCTACTTCACATATCGTGCAATTCCAACATATTCAGCACAAATAATTTTTCTGTCAGAGGCAACCTGCAAGGCATGGTAGCTACTTCCCCTATATCTCGCTCTGAAGTTAAAGATTACACTCCAAAATTATTCAGAACATTGGAATGACTGCCACATCCGAGGTATTCTAGACTACATTCACTAAATGATTTTGCCAATCAGGTGGTTTCTACAATTTAAAATCAGAAAGCCAATATTCCTCATCTTTTGTTTCCTGAGAGCCTTGTAGTCTGAACTTCTGTGGTCTTCCTATGCATTTAAATTGATAGAGAAAATGTTCTCCCTGTGGAAACACATTGCCAAAAGAACATATTACCACAGATTCCATCTGCTTGCGTCAATATTTTTATTTACAACTTTTCATTTCACCACTATATTGATTCTCCTGTGATTTGCTATGGTTTCATAATTTAATTCCTTCCTCTTTTTTTTATCTTTTTTTTTTTAGTGTAATCTTTTTGAAAAATTAATTTAAAAAATCAGAACTATTTTTTGAAGGAATATTTCAGAAAGTTAAATGGTTTCAGTCTGGATGAAAGCCATATGGACAGATCAACTAATTTCTTTAATGTCTGTCTCTAATGCCATTCCTATGGACAACTAGGATAATGTGTCTCTCCTTACGTGTACCTGCTCACAAGTGCTGAGACTGGAACTTGACAACTCAACTCATCAGGATTGTAAAACAAAAATTACAGGACTTCCCATTGCAATACAAATATTAGTAAGAAGCAGGAGAATTAAAAAGAACAGTTTAAAGCTTGTATGCTTCTATGACTATTCTTGATCTTCATCTCAAAGCAGAGTACCTCTTTCCCCCCTATTTAAAGGAAAGTATTCAACTCAGCATTTAGCAATGAGAAGCCTTGGATAGACCTGAGTGTAGAGATTTTGCAGAATCTGTACAGTCAGCTATACTAGGATTAGTTCAAAGAGCAACCTGTGTCAAAGAGCAACTTGTATTTCTGCCTCAGTGCCAAAAGAATAAGCAACAGGGACAGCAGCAAACTGAAAAGGTCAACACACACTACACTTCTACTATTAGCTTTCCCAAATAGGTATGCAAGAACTAGGGCATTTTCTGACAGTCAGATTGCATTGCTTCCAGAAGCACCACCTTCACTAAACTCTACCTTCCCTAGGTGATAACATTTAAACCAGTATAGAGAAAATAATGCAGCTGCAAACACACACATAGACACAAATACTGATACAATCAGCTCACTTCAACAATTTACTGTTGTTCATATTGACAGCTTTTGTCAACAGGATACAATACTTAAGGTGGAATCTCACGAGAGTGGAGTAAAAGGGGAGAGCATTTTCATGCTCTGAGAAGGTATTTCTTGGAATAGAAAGAAGCAAAGAAGCAGTAATCATGAAGGTGACCAGTACCTGTTCCAATTGTTTTGCCTGCCTTCTATAACTAAACTCATGTTCGGATATCTTCTCAGAATTGCAATTGCTATGCATGGCTTTTTGGGATTCTCAAAGAGAGATAAGTTTTCTATGTCTAAGTTGGTACATAATGATTGGTCTATTTGATGATTTTTCAGCTTTGCATCACTCAATGTTGAACATCTCAGTGAATGAAATTTACACATCAAATGCTTATCTGCAATGTCTTTTTACATGTCTGTTCTAATTACCTAGAAAAATGTGGTTGCTTCAAATTGGAAAACATCTTATGTGTATCTAAAATGATGCCCGTAAAGTCTGGCACACAGCCATACAAAGAGAAGCAAAGAGTAATACATTTCTCTCTGTTTAAAAATGCAGCTTAAAAGTGTTAACTGAAGAACAGACATGTGGCCAGTTACTAGCTCTCAAGTAACTGAGACAGGACATCAGATGAACAATAGGAACCAGCCATATTCATACCCTTTACTTTAGACAAACGTGAAGTAGTGCAGTTGTGCTTGTCCTTCTTCCACTGCAGAGCACATTTAGTTGAATTAATTTGTATTTGCTGTGGGCATACACATAGACAGTTTCTTTCACAGTTCCTACTGCTCAAAGAGCAATTTGCTAAGCCATGATAACTTGCTTGTGTGTCTGAGCCAGCGACAAGCTGAGTGAGGAAGTATTACTTCAGCATGCCACCTCTTATTAAGAGTTCATAATTAGCAGGCCAGTTGCACAGCCTCTTGCCAGGGACAGTATGATTACCTCCACTTACAAAAGGAAGGCCCCAATAGATGATGCTGTTAATGTATTTCTTATCTAACACATGCAAGACTAATATATAATTATAGTGGGATCAATTAAAATCTGCTTAGAGAGAAACAAGAGCTTATTTAATTGACAAGAGTTTAAGGGACTACAAAAGCTGATGTTTTCCCGTCTTTTCACACAGCAGTCAAAAGGATGCCTCATTGTTTTAACAGTACTGCTGAGCTGTAGGATCATGTATATCCATGCAGTTCCACTCAAGCATGTTGACATCCTTTTTAAGAATTTTCCCGCCTACCTTCTCCCATATCGAGCAGTAGCAATACCTTTTTTCAGCCTCTTCTAGTCATTTTAGTAAGAAAATTATTTTTAAAAGTGCCATAATTAAAAGGAAGCAGAGAGTCACTGAACAAATAAACCATTAAATTTCATTGAAATACCCTGCCTTCAAAGGCAAAATCTAATTAAGGTTTAAACTGCAATGTTAATTGCACAGTACTGAGATTCACCATGCATTATGGGTTTATTAGCAGTTTTCTAACGAGTAATTTCAGAGAGGCAAATGCAAGTTCTGGGACCCATGTTAAGTCTATGGAAAAGGACTTAATTACTAGCAGGAAAATATTTGCTTTATAGTTGGTTTAGGGCAGAATATCTGAAGATATCTTAGTAAGGGCTTGGGAACATAAAGTAAACCACAATGTAGCATTAAGATTGTCCTCAGAACTATTCATATTGCTTTTCAGTTTTAATCATCTCAATGTACTTTGGAGAGGACTGAACCTCCTGTTCACACTGCTGCAAATAACCAGATTCTAAGAAATAATATTAACAAAGCGAAAACATTAAACTAAATAATTTTTCACAGACTGTAAGAAAACAAAGAAAACCTATGCTCTGTTGTCACCATTCAATCCTCAGAAAAGACAGCATTTCAAACAAGATTATTTCTGGATTACTTTTCCTACATGAAAACTTTTATAGAGGAGAAACATTCTTTCTTCCATGCACTTTTGCTTTGTATTTGGTTCTCAGCTAATTAATAATAATATATAAACAACCAACTGAGGCCTAATACTTAGGAATCTGATTATATTTTCTTCTTCTAGAGACTTAGGTTAACTAAGACTCAGATCCTTAAAGCCATTATGTCTTTACTTACTTCTGAATTCAGCACCAAAATATCTTTTAGGATTGAAGTGTTAAGCATTTATGTTACATCTAGTAATGAGATTTCACTGCCCAGAGAAAATTGGTGCTTTCAATTTTCCTTCCCATGGCTTTGAACCTTCACTCTTATACATAGGAGTTTTCCATAAACACTCTTAGATAAGTTCAGGTGACATGACTAGACTCTTCATAACAGTATCTCAGAATTACTCATTTTTGTCATTTGCATAGGACAAAAGACTTCTTGCTAGATGTAGGTGAAAAAATGGATGTAGTGCATTCATTCAAAAGCAAGCATATAAATAAAAACTAGACTATATTTTATTTTCAATGTTTCTGCTTTTTACTGTCACCTATTTTTGACAAAAAATAGGAGGAATTCTGTTTGCACTGCAGGCAGGGAAAGGTTCTGCTTGACCTGTAGACCTTTATTTACAGGTTAAGTACTACTGTTATTGCAGAAATATATTTTTGGTTTTCAAAATTCAGTTTTCCACTGAAGTAAAAGAAACAAGGTTGGTTTGGGCAGCCAATTAAATCCCATGGAAAACTACATACAGATGGAAAATTTCTTACACCGGGAAGGAATCATGCAAATAGCTCAATAGAATAACCCATAGGTTGACATTCTTCATCCACAAAAAGAATCAGGTCAATTCATAAAAGATTTTTGAAGAGAAAATAGAACTAAATTCACAACTAATACTCCTTGCAATAAATTATTCAACCAGATCTACTTTTTTTAAATTTTTTTTCCCCAAAACAACACAGTTATAAATAGCAGGAGAATTTTTCACCAAGAAAAAGATCAGTTGAAGAGTATAAGACCTCCTGTCTCCGTGAACGAGCCATTTAAAAATGGACTGTTAATGCAGTCATTTTTATAGCCTGTTTCTTGCATTCTGATTAAAGAAGAGTGCAATCAATACAAGTAGATTAACACTTCAATATATAAAATGATAAGGACATAAGTTTCAAAGTCACTAATTATACATACATTTCAAACTTTCTGTCAGGAGGATACCAACTGCTCATCATGTGCTAGTCCAGCTCCATGGTTTTCATAGAAACATAGGAAGGTTTGGTTTGGAAGGGACGTTAAAGATCATCTAGTTCCATGGGCAGAACCTTCCATTAGATCAGCTTGCTCAGTCCCATACAGCCTGGCCTGTTTTGTCTTGCCTTCAGGATATTTTGGATTATTTGAACCCTTGGACAGGATAAGCACCTGAGGAAGTTTCAACATAGAACAAACTGCTCTCCTCAGCTTGAACTAGGAGACTGGAAAAGCCTGGCATCCATTGCTATCTGAGCACAGAAGATAGGGCAAGGCAGGGAAGGGAGATATGTAGTAATGAATTAACAACATATTCAGTCCATTCCTGCCCCCAGGACCTGGAACAATATCCTTCCCTCACGAGAGTTCACAGATTTCAAATTATCCTGTCTGCATGGCAAAGGCTGGAGCAGCTGACCCTGGAACACATTGCATCTAGTCCATAATATTGGATTAAACTGTGGCAACACTGTCAAAATTGTATCAAATTTGAGGTTGTGCAAGGGACATCTGAACCTTCTTGGCATTTCTCCTTGAGCTTAGTCCTGCTTATGCTAATCAAACCACACAGCTCTGGTAGGGAGTTAATAGCCTTGCATTCAAAAGGTCTTTTTTCATTATTACTCATCTGTCTCATATTCTGCAGCTTTCACATCACACTAGATGTAAGAACTATACATATATTTTTGTAATGTTCTATAAAGCATTATCATCCTCATTCAATGATTAATTAGTTTTAAGGTATCACACAGCCAGCACATACTGACAGAGAGTGTCAGATGTGAAAGTAACTGCAACTAGACTCAGAAGATGGCAGCTGCCACAGGGGACTAACTCAAAAGCTCTTTAAAAAATCTAATTTTAACTTGAACTACAAGAGCAAAATTCTTGGTTCATGTAAAAGCTGGAAGCCCTTTCACACACAAACAAAACTTTCTAGTTTGTTGGAGGGAGCAAAGTGGATGTAATTGGTGTAATTGTCCACCAGTCTCTTCTGAAAGAAAATGGCTTGAATAGAAACATCAACTCAAACACTTCTATTTCAGGCTAATTTAGTCCAAGAAATTGCACAACTAGTAAAAAAGATGATGCAAACAGCTACTTATGCTTCTGAACAAACTCTTAATATCACTTCTCCATGGAGCTGACATTTCTGAGAAAGATTCAAATAATGCATAAATGAATCCCATGTAAATCCTTTTTCTAGAAAGAATATGACTGGAGTGGGAGATATCTGGAAGGTTTTACCTTTCATAACATATACAGGAAAGCAACAAAATAAGAACACTCTCATCACATCAGGATACTCCTGCAAAAAAAATGCTTATTTTTTTCTGATTATACTTGCTTCTAAAAATCCTCAGAGCAAAACTATTAAAAATAATAAAATAACAGTGTTTGGTTTTTTAAACAATTCTTTAATGTTATAGGAGGAATTGCCAATCTCATATCAGGATCTAAAGATAATAAAACCTTACTTGTTTTCCTATCTCTGCTAGCCTTTACATGCCTAGATAAAGATGTGTTAAAAAAAAAGATACGTGTCATATCCCCTATATTGCATAGAGTATTCCTCTTTGTTCCAGATTTTATTTTTTTTCCAGTCATAGCTTGTGACAAGTCAAGAATTTTATTCCTAGACACCTTTTGGGCTTTCTTCAATAATAATTAATCATCCTTCTGTTGCCTTTAGGCATGTCCTCTATTCTTAGGCAATTATTAGCCACATGCTCAGGAAGATGCTATGCGTTCCTTCTGTTACTTGTACATCGATGTTAGAAACAAAATCTTCTTTTGTTAATATGCTATTAGTTTCCAGAGAAGTTATTCTTGATTTATAGATTTGGTAAAATAATTGATACTCTGTAAAAGGGTAAAATCTTCCTCTTCCATTAGAACTCTGACTGTTTATTTATTAGTTAGCCAGTTAGTCTGTTTATTATAGGTTTCTTTTTTTTTATGAGAGATATATGGAATGCTATATTTTGAGTATGAGGTATAGGGGTTGTTGTTTTTGAAAGAACCTTGATGTATCATTATGTCATTTAAACTTCAGTGCAGAAGCTTCATCACCCAAGGATCATAAGAGATTGCTATTTTTCTGAAATGCCTGCACACACACTTAATTGGGATTTTTACAAAAAAACCCCTCACAGCTCCTCCCTCTTTATTTATATTTAGATTTATATTGGATGCTGCTAATTCTTTGAAATTTCCATGAAATTTTCTATGAATGTTTATTTTTGAGAAAATATGCAAAGAAATAGCACATTTTAATATCCTAAAATAAGTAATACTTTTCAGCTGCAAGCATTTTGTTTAGGAATTGAAATGAATGCACAGTAAGATCATAAAAAGTTACCATAATTACTAGGGAAAATTTGTTCTTTCAACTGTTTTGTTTTCTCCCCTTTCAACTGTATGAGTCCCAGAAGTTTACAAGATTTCACACTTTTATCCGGATTTGCAGTGTGATTTTATTTTTAAATCCCAAATCTTTTCAAGGAGTTGAAAAAACTTTCCTTGCCAGCATCTACTTGCAGGTTATAGCAGGCTCACCTAAGGGGAAGAAGATACACAGAGAGATGATGGGCTACCTAAGGGAATAACAGGGCAACAGTGGGAAAGATCAAGGGAGACAAGGAAACTTCCCTCTTTGGAATAGCTCCTGAGAAATAAATGGTCACCAAATTCCTAAGGAAACTTTTTCACAGACCGCACGGTATGGAGAGGGTTTGCTGATTTTGTGTGTAAGAACACCATTTACCCAGTGATTCCAGCCACAGCTAAAAGGATAGTGGAAAAGGATTGAAAGCAAGTCCTTCATACCAGACAATAGAAAATGAGGCAATGACCTCATTACTAAGTGCTACACAAAGGCCTAATAAAAGTCCTACAGGCTTTTACAATTTTTCTTTGCTTTTTTTTCCCATCCCACTGGGAACATTTTGTAAATCCTGCCCTGTCAGCTTAACACATGGGGACAAAAATGCATCAAATGCTTGAGTAAACTGGGTTTTATGGTGTTAGCAAGATTATGACAGGATTTATTGCTTGAGGAAAGTGGATCATTCCCTTTCCTTTGTGGGTGATTTGCATTACAAACATCTCTCATTATATTACACAAGCCGATTTGAAATCCCAAGTCAAGGAACTGACTTCCAACCTCTCTGGCAGTACAAGGATTCTTTCATGAAGTATATTTTTATGGGTTCATTTCTAAGACTTTTAGGGAGCCAAATGTGCATCACACTGAAATCAACTAGTTTTTCTACATTATTGTCTCTGGTTCAGAGTTAATTGGTGCCTCCGAGAAGTTCCTGTTATTACATCCCCTGTGGTGTCGCTTCACTGAATGACAATTAGCATTAAGCACCAACCCAGGGTGTATATGAGGAGAGCTTATCCTAAGGACTGCTGTTTGCTATCCTACACCAAGGATAAATGTCAGAGTATGGAACAACCCCATGGCAGATTGAGAACAAATTCAGAATAAAATGCAAGTAGAACCCACTGTCCATCTTGAGAGCACCAGCTGCCATTGCATACCGGGTTTTGCCGTAGGAAACCCAGCTATGTGTCTCCTGGTTAGGTTAGACCTGTTTATGCTTCTATTTTGCAAATATTTATTTGCATAGGTTGCTTTAGTAGTTACTTCCATAAAATCATTTCAGATCTGTAAAATTTCCAGTGCTACATCATTCCTCAGGTATTACTAAAGCCATCTTCCCTCCATTTAGTTTTTTTCCTTGTCATACCATCATAAAGAGAGTTTTATGTCCTTTTTCAGCTGCAGCTACCATTTACTGCTTACCACTTTCTTCTTATCTATCTTTTCTGTGCCAGCCTCTCCTGGCCCGTGGTAATTTTGATGCACTCAAAGTTAGGACTTGTCAACAGTGTTTCTATTAAATCTAAACTGTTGAGGGCAAAATATCACTTTAATGTCATTTGTGTTTGTAAGAGGGCTTTTTTTGGTTAAATATAAAAAAATATTATAATAGCCTTAACTTCAATTCTGCAACACCCTTTTTGTCCTCTACTCACCCTTCTTTACCGGTAAGGGAGAAAGGGGAAAAGAGAAAATGGAGAAATAATGTCTAATTAAAGAGAAGAAGGTGTAGACAAATACATTAAAAAATACCCAAATTTTTAGTCAGCTGTGGTTTTAGAACCTTTCTCAAAACACAGCATAAAAGTTACTTTGTTACTGATAAATTCTGTGGTTTTAAGCATCTCAAGGACTCCTGAGAGGGAATTCAGCTGTAGCTTGAATGAATTCACCTAGCTGATGACCTTTTTTATGCAAGCACATTATATACCCTCTTTGACTGATGGTATTAAGTATTTTTATGTTGAATTTTTGAATTATTATTATATTTATTTTGGGTCTTTGTGCTTTTCAGCATAGCAGAATCCTCAGTAACAGAGAAGTAAATTTGTTAATTGTCTTTATTCCACTCTCTGATGTAGAGTTTGTGTTTGGCAGTATCTTCATCATTCCTCTCTGGGATCCTCCAGACATCTGAATGAGCAGAGGTCAGTGGGAAGCCTGCCTAAAATGTGTGTAGGAAATGTGAATATAGCTGATTTCTGTCAGCACAGATCTCTCAGAGGGAGCTCAATCATATAAACCTATGGCCATCTATTGGGCAAAAAAAAAAAATCTATCTTTTCCCCATTATCATCAGAGTTCGCAAGAAGCAGGGGAGTAGAGAGAAAGTCTTTCTCTGTGTATGCCTTAGAATACTTTTGAGAGGTTAAGACTTCCAAATTGTGCTCTTGTACAATTCCATTGGACTCTGCATAGTTTTTTTACAAAAACTTATGGAAATTTTCCTGGACATTGGGAATCCCAGAGCATCATTAAGCTCGCTTACAACTGTCTCAGTCAGCAGAAGGCCAGAAAAACTAGGGAAGGTTGCAGAATTTTTTTTCTTTTGTCTAGATTAGAGAAGGATGAGGTGCAGTGTCTGAATCCTCTAGATGAAAATTAACAATGATTCTGCTTAAAAAGTACAGTTTCATCAAAATCAAGATGCTTTACAGAGATGGAGTTCTTTAATCATGTGGTTTTTATTTTCCCTCAGAAACATTTTATTTTTCATTAATTTTTCTTGAATTCTGTTGAGTCTCAACCACTTCCTACCATAGGGATATTCATGCTGTAAATATTTGCTGTATGAAACAGTATTCCCAGAAAATTTCATTTGTTTCTCGTAGCTCATCCTGCAAAATACAATGAATATTTGTTCCCAATTCCCATACCACATGTGCTTATAATTTTAGGTATCTCTGTCATATACCTGTTCAATTGCTTTTGAAACCACACTGTTCTATTTAAATTTTCCTCAGAGAGCAGATGTTCCATGCATTAGATGATAATTTTATTTTTGTGTATTTTATACTATGTGAGAGTTAGAGAAACAAATATTAATTAAACTAGATCTAAGAAGACAAAATGACTGAAGCGGAAAAAAATGTTGCATATGTAGTGTGTGATTTAAAAGTAACTGAGGGGTAGCTAAAAATAACAGATCAGCAGAGTAACTCACAGATGCAATTTCAAGGAGAATGAATTAAATGTTCATGAATCACACAATTGAAAACATGTTAGAAGTATTCAAAAAGTGATTTAGTCTTGATTTAGTTCTGGGGTCAATAGGAACAGTGGTAGGCCAGTGTTACCAGTGCATATGAAAATAACATTCCCACTGCTACAATTTGAGCTCCCCTGGATGGCTTGTTCTGGGTGTTGAATACCACAATTAAAATGGAAAACATTCACTGAGCAGAGACAAACTTTGGCTTTGCTGAATTGTGCAGACATAGAAGAATAATATGTACTTTCACAAATATCCAACATGACTAACTCAGTGACAACACAGAGATGTGTAGAATGAGGAAAGAGAAATCTGTAATAAAATTTTAAGTTAACTAATTTAGAATCATAGAATATCCTGAGTTGGAAGGAACCCACAAGGATCATTGAGTCCAACTCCTGACTTTGCACAGAATCATCCCAAGAATCACACTGTAGTGGTGTGGAGAAGTCTGATTTGAAATATAACAAAAAATCTAATAAAAATTTATACAGTCCAGTTAGTCTCAGTGGAGGTGGGTATGGTTATTTAGTTTTTTCTTTACAAAATGTAAACAGTAGAAGACAGAGATCCCCAGTCAGCTAGGGATAGATCTGGAAACAAAAACCTCATCTAGTACTTCATCCAATGAGAGACAATATCACTAATTTTAGGAATATATTGAGTAATTAGTCTTTTTATTAATAGTTAAAGATATCTATATGAAAATCTTGTGAAATCTTGGCTTTACTGAAGGCTAAAGAGCAAACTGAAAAATTTTATGAGGTCTTGCAAATGCAGTATTTATGTGACCTCGAGCACTCCTGTACAATACACACACCTGGTACTGCACTATCTACCTTCCTAGTCAATAGAGAGAAATATTTCTCAGTTCCTCCATTGCTAGAAAGACATCCAAAATAGGCCACTGAACTGCTTTTGTAAAGTGCTTGTTAGAATTTCAGTAAATATTAAGCATGGCTTGATAAGACAGACATCTGCTCTGCAGCCATCTGAGATTATGTGACAAATCTGACTACAACTGGTGCCAAATAGAGGTATGTAAAGGCTTGTTTGTGGACATTACTGCAGTCAATTAATAAAATGAAAACCATCCAAAATCTTCGTTAGGCTTTTCAGAGGAACAAATAACTTTCATACACCACTTTCAAATATCATATATTTCAATATTCCTCTTCTATAATACAGTAACTTTGGAACATACTCTTAAAATATTCTGACAAGTTGTTTTAGGGTCTAGTCCTGTAATATTCAAGTAGACACAATTTCTCTGGGTGGGGTCGTGATAATTACTTTGTCAGAATTGCAGGACAGATCAGTTCCATCTTGCTGTCTGGAACATAGTGATTCATTTTGAGGGGCCTGAAATACTTTGATGGACAGAGTGATGTTGAGTGGAACTCTGACCTGTTCTAACAGGTCCACATCTTTCTTGTGATGAAGGCTCCAGACCTGGATGCAGTACTCCAGGTGGGGTCTCATGAGAGTAGAATTGTGGGGGAGAATCCTCTCCCTTTACCTGCTGGCCTTGTCTTTTAATGCAGCCCAGGATACAATTGGCTTTCTCGACTACAAGTGCAAGTTGCTAACTTACATCCAGATTTTCATCCACGAGAATCCCCAGGTCCTTCTCCACAGGGCTGCTCTCAATGTCTTCTTCTCCAAACCTGTACTCATATCTGAGATTGCCCTGAACAAGGTGCAGCATCTTGCATTTGGACTTGTTGTACCTGACTAGGTTCTTGTGAGCCCACTTCTTTGCTTGCCCCTTTAGGTCCCCCTGAACGGCATCCCATCCTTCTCTTGTGACAATCACACCACTCAGCTTCATGCCATCAGCAAACTTGCTGAGGGTGCTCTCAGTCTCTCTGCCGATGTCATTGATGGAGATATTGAAGAGCACCTGTCCCAAGACAGAGCCCTGAGAGACATCACTCATCACCAGCATCCACCTGGACATGGAGCCATTGACCACAACTCTCTGTATCCATACTCTGTCTGTATCCATTCAGCCAATTCCTAATCCACCATGTCGAAGGCCTTACAGAAGTCTAGGTAGATTACATCAGTCATTCTTCCCCTGTTGACAGTTGCAGTCACTCCATCAGAGAAGGCCACCAGATTGGTCAAGCAGGATTTGCCCTTAGTAAAGCCGTGCTGTCTGGGATCACCTCCTTGTTATGCATGTGCCTTAACATTGCTTTCTATAAAGAAATTACAAATAATAGTAAACTAGAATAAATAATATCAACTGGCAGCAGTGCAGTGCTTTCTGAATTGGGAGTGAAAGGAAGCATAGTCCAAGAAGTGGTATTTACAAATGGGCTCTTGAGTACTTTGCCACAGGACTGTTCTTTCTTGCTCTCTGCACCTTGAATTTGCACTGATGTACTGCTTCAAACTGCTGCTTTGATCTTGTCCTCTTCTCTCCTGATTGCACGTGTGCAGCATATCTACAGAAATGTGGAAGGCACTGCTTTATGCAAGTCACAGACTTCTTTTCACACTCCAGACAGTGCTTTAAAAACTTGCAAAATTCCATGTCCCCTACCAAAGTTCAAGCACAACTAATGTATCTCAATCCCATAAATGAAAGAAAATTTAGGAAGAAAGCTCAAGGGTTTCAGCCACCCCTTGATGCAGTGTGTTGCAGCAGGTTCTCCCTCTTACACCACAAGGCTACACAGCTTCTAGTTCCTTTTTCCCTCCCCCATACACAGCTACATCTAGACCTTCATATCCCAGCCAAATTCTCAGCAAAAGCTCTGTTAGATCTACCCCTATTTCAATCATCCTCCAATAGTCTATGACATACTGATTAGTGAGAGACTAAAAAAAAAAAAAGCAATGTGGTAACTTACTGACTTACACAACTAACTCATGCTTCCAACTGTGTATGTAGCTGAGATGGCTTCTGAGACATCAGAACTGCTGATTTGGAAATACAGGTAAGTTTCTAGTGCTATGTAATCTTTTGCAGTTGAGAACTGCCTTGGTAAGAGCAACAAATTTTTGTTGTGATCATTATGGAAGTACTTTTCTGTGCTGGTCTTCAAACAGCTAGAGGCCATTTCTGTATTTGCAGAATTCTAATGACAGCTTGTGCTCTTATCTCCTGCCTCCCATGTTATTAAAATAAACAAACACACAAAAATTTCTGTAGACAGAAGGGCTCTCAATTATTAGAAATTTCACTATGCTATCCAGAAAACAGCTCTGTTTGCAGACTATCCAAATGGTTTCATGATAATTTGGCAGATCTCTAATTCAGAAGAGAGAAAAAAAAATTGTAAAAATTTATAGCAGAAACTGCGAAGCTATATATCTTAAGGACAGAGCTGACTCACATTTAATCATTACTTACTCCTTATAGTGGGTTGGTACTGTAATTCAGTTCCAGATGCAGGTTAAGCTGAAGAGATGTGCTCTATATTTACAATGCCGATGAGGCATGCAATAGTGTAACATTTTATTGAGAAGTTAGGCTACTCCTTAGACCTGATTACTCAAAAGTGTAAATTTCATCATCTTCCTTTGCAGACAACTGTCTCCTATCATCTCTTTAACTGAAGACACCTTGTTTATTCAACTTTGTGAGTAATTCAAATAAAGGGGACAAAGGAAAGGGTTAAAAATCCCCAACAAACCAGCAAAAGATTTATATCATTTTTTCCAACAGACTACCTAACTGAATGTGACAAAGAAAGCACAGTATAGAGAGATTTCACCCTCAATCCAGAAAATCAATTAATCACTGCTTTACATCTGACCTGTTCTTTGTTCTTTGCAAGGGCTTTGAGGTTTAAAGGCAGCAAAGAATTAGCAAGTATTCTGTGATGAGGTTCCTGATGGGAAATGGGTCCCAGAATCCAAACCACATATATGCCAGACCACATAATTGTTACTCAAAATGCCAAAAAGCTTCCTCCACCAGAGCCAGAGGACATTCTTTACCAGAGAGTGTTGCATGTGTTTATGTGCTTCTGGAGGAGAAACTGTCATAGCCATGAGGCTGCTCCAGTAGATGCCAAAATCCTTATAGTTTTTGCCATCCTTTATAATACCTGACTTCGGGTCATCTCCTTTGATGCAGCAATAAACACTTGCTTACAGACACGGCACCAGCCATACAGGAAGTACAACCAATAGCAACTGCAAATGCAGCAGCTAGCAACTCACATACACCATGTGGAAACTCTCAACCTGTGGTGGAACAATGTCTTGCCATAACTTGATCCCAGTTCTTCACTGCTCCAAGCTGCTGCATCTCCAGTTTCAAGTCAATCTTGCTGCTGTTTCATTACATCTCTTTCCCCTGCCACCACAAAACCAGTCTGCTTGTGCTAGAACACATTATCTCAGCTTATTAAACCACATCCTAAAAAGCTGCAGTGCTGAGAAGCTAATTCTTCCTCTTCCCACGTATACCAAGCAGCCCAAATGGAAAGAGTGGGAGAAAGATGTTAAAAAAATTATTAAGCTTCAATTCCTGCAGGAGAGTAAGCGAAGAGAAGAATTAAGGGGACCTACTAGGACAGATCAGTACAAGAAGTTACTAGAGAACTTCTCCCAGTCATAGAAGTCCTTTTTCTCCACCAGAAATAAACCTTCTACAATCTGGGAACTGAGTTACCTCAAGGTGGTATTACATCAGGCAGCCTCAGCATTGCTCTGTGTTTATGGCTGTCAGTGGCATTGTGTTGCAAATTTCAGGACAAAGGTGATAGATATATTTCAAACTGTCTTGTTCCCCAGAGAGTCCTGCTCAGGAATCTCAGAAACAGATCAGTATCCTGATCCAGATTTGAGAGACATTAACTGAAGAGAAAATTAATCCGTTTATGTCTACTAACAGGGCATTACATGAGATGCATTTCATGTGTTTACTGAAGCAGTATGAGGAATATGACATCTTGTAGTACTAGAGCTCTCTGAGCTGGCTGCAGGCTCGAAAAGATTCCCCACTTTTGGAAGAAATCAAATATACTAAGGAAAACATATTGCCAAAAATTAGGACTTCAAGCACAGGGCACAGCTCACAACCTTCTTGTCTGATTTTTTTTTTTTATTTTCACTTCAGGAACACTCATTTATCATCACACTCTACTTATAAAAGCAGTACTTTGGCTACTTACATGTTAACTGAGTTTAGATCAAAAATTAAACATAATTAGAAGGTCCATGATCTTAGACCATGGAAATTCAGACTATTCCTTCTGTACAAAGCTTCATCCTAAATGGGTTTTTATTTCAATCAAATATGTTCTGTTAATTACTATCATGAACTCCATCTGCCAAATTGAGAGTGAGCTGTGTCTGTGCATTTCCCATACTCTGAACAAAAGACTTCAAGTAACTATTAAGATGATGCATTTTTAGTAACATAAAACCCTGAAATACTAATGCATGACAGAAGGAATTTGCATATATTTACAAAATAACTTAAAAAGCAAGAAAAGCATTAGCTTATGTATTTACTGAATACATGCAGGCAAGGTCTTGACTACCATCAATTACAGTTTTCATCAGACTAATTATAAGTTTTAAATGCATTAGTATCATAGTTTAAGTTGTTTTGTTTTCTTTCTTCGTGAAATGACATAGACTTTGAACAACCAAAATGAAAGAACTTTTAGAAGATTCTGGCTCTTGCTCTTAAAGAAGTGGTCTTATCTATAATGGTCTCTTTAGTCCTTAATTCAGCAGCTCCTTGGCTGTGGCTGCAGCACTGTACTTCAAGATAATTGAGAACATGGTGAGTCAAAGTGCAGAATTGCAGGCCAACTCAGAGACTTGCTCAGTGATGACTACACAGTGCCACACTAAGTATACATGGAAATTACAGGGTAAATTTTCTCAGGCAGGCCTTCTGGCTCTAGCAATCACGGAATCTACTGAGTTGGAAGTGACGCAGAAGGATCATCAAAGTCCAGTTCCTTGTTGCTCAGGACACCCCAAGAATCACACCATGTGCCTGAGAGCATTGTCCAAATGATTCTTGAACTCTGGCAGGCTTGGTGCTGTGACCACTTCCCTGGGGACCCTGTTCCAATGCCCAACCACCCTTGGGGTGAAGAACCTTTTTCTAATATCCAATCTAAACTCCCCAAACAGAGCTTCAGGCCATTCCCTCGGATCCTGTCACTGGTCACCACAGAGAAGAGTAATGAGTAAGAGTAATGAGCATCTGTGTACCATAGAAAGGAACTGCCAGCACCTGACTGGACACACAGGTGAAAAGCTGAAGAAGGGGTGAGTTCCACCATTCCACCAGCTGGGCTGGTGAGCGTAACTGGCAGATACAGAAATAAACCCTTCCCTGCCCTACTTCCTTTTGCTGGTGGGAAACAATGTTTTTCAACAAAGCAGTTCTTATGGTTTTATCCTATAAATATTTACTCAGAAGTTCAACATGGAAACAGTCTATTTGTATATTTCAACTGAAGCATATCCTGGAAATGTTTAAAGGTGCATATTTGTTATGATTCCTAGATTACCACGTTACATATTCTCTATTGCCTTATGTTTCTACCTACATATTTGCTTAATTTTGGTAAATATTTCAACTGAAAATTATAAAACATGCAGCAAAAATAAAACCATTTGCATTACATTCTTTCTATATTTTATGGTATACACATGATAAAATTCTCATGCAGTTTGGGGATGGCAGTCATAAATCAACATCAAACTCCATGGAAATTCTTGCCCTTCACAATTTCCAATGCTTCCTACAAAAATCCAGCATAATTGTGGGAACAGAGAAAAAGAAGTTCAATTTCTAAATGTGGAATTACCATCCAATATAGTGCTATTTCACACAATGTTATCATGGAGAAACATACTTTGAGTAAAACAGTACAAAAATTTGGCCAGATCCCATTACTTGTAGATCTTAATAACAACCCTCAAAATACTGGTTTATATGTACAAAAACTTAATGAGCCATGCAGTGATCACTTACAGAAAATGGAACTGGAGTTGGCAAAATGGATAAGGGAAAAATATGATTGTTCCTCAGCCATAACTGATGAGGAGTTAATACAGAGAAACTGCAGAGATAATGCAGCATTTCCCCTGGTGGCTTAACTATTTGTTCAGAATAAAGGTTACTGCCATTCATTTGAATAAAATGGGAATTGTATGTAACTTAACTGTCAGACACAATGCAGCTGAATGGACCTTTTGTTGAGAATGATAAAAGACAAGGAATTTAGGAATAAAGAGGTCTGTTTCATGCATACCAGCTAATCTCCTGAAATATCTTATTTTCCCAAGATAGTATCAGCTTGCGGTTAGAATAACCCTGATATTTTGCCCTCAGAAATCCTGCCATGCAGACAATCACAAATATTTACTACCTTTCAATTGAAAAAGTGCTTACCTGGACTGCCATGAGCTTTCTCTAAACACTTTACTGCCCTGACTGAAAAAAAAATAATTCTAACATGTCTGTGGGCCATTGTTGATGGTGTACTTCATAGAGACTGATTTACTGAGCTCATATTATTTGGGGACCTGATTTCTTCCTGCTCTTGATGTTTTCTTCGGGCAACACAGATATTCTCTGATTCTTAAACTATGAAAACCTGTTAAGGTGCATGAAAACAGATCAATCTGGGCCTACATATGCAGTTCCTCCAGTTAAAAAAAAAAAAAGTACAGCTGCTGCTTTCACACAGTCCTTTCACATTGACTTTACATAAAAAGAAAGAACAATTTTAGAAGATGAAAATTCAACCAAGTTTAATGATGCAATGACTCTGGGGTCAGATCACAGCAATTTAGCTGCCTACAGAGTTTTAGTATTTCACTTGCAGGCTTTCTGCTCTGTATTTTGAACAAAAAGCCTAGGACAGACTACTTTTTTCACCTTTGCACAGAAGTGGTTTGTTGCAAGTCCTCATTTATTTGAAAGTCCTCTTTTTTTTTTTTGAAGTTACTGTGGCTGACTAACTTTACAAGTGAAAAGGACCAAAAAAAATAGTTGAGAAAATTTTACTTCAGGTCCCTCAAGCATCTCGAATTACATAATATTTATTGTCTGCTCTTTTATACCATGATAACTATATGAAGAAACTTTATGGGAATACTTCCATGAAAGTATAATATTGCAAACTGGCATTTTATGAAAATGTTAAACATTTTCACACTGACAAGTCTGCAAAATTGCTTGTATGCTTTTTAACATGAGTAATATAATAAATTTTGTCTCAACCATATTACCAGTAACCAAAGCATCCAAGCTTTGGGCAGACATCCAGTAAAGGAAATTTCAGACTACAGACTTAAACCTTTTCCCAAGTTTAAGTGAGTGAAAGCTGAGTCTCAAAAAGAAAAATATCAGTGAAGTTTAGCAAACGATGCTGCTGTAAGTAAGGTCTAACAAGAAGCTTTCTAACTCTTTCTATTTATTCATGAACAAATCAGTAGAGTTCAAATTGATACCAAGCTAAATATTTCAGTTATTTCATACCAAAGTTAAAAACAAAACAAAACAAACAAGCAAACAGACAAATCAACCAAACAAAAGAACAACCAAACAAAAAAATCATAAAATGACAAACCGAGAGGAAAGCATGAATTAAAAGCCCAGGCTTTTTACATTTCAGACTGGGGCTTGAATTAGAAAAACCCTCTTTTATTCTATACAATAGGAACAATGACAACATGTGCTGGTGCTGCTGTTCCCTCTGAAAAAGATGATGGAACAGGGCTCTTTGCTGGTAAATAAGCAGAGCCTATTTAAATATTTGGATTAGCAGTAAATAGAAGTGCTTTCACTCACCTGTTTGTCCCTCAGACTGGGCAAGGAAAATTAAGAAAATTCTACATTGTTTATTTCAAAAGTGAGCCAATATCACTGTGCTATGCTTGCCCTCCTCTTCCCTGTAGATCCCAGAGGGGCTGGAAGTAGCAGTACTGATCTGAATCTAAGACAAGCAACCCCTCAAAACTGCTTTCAAAAATCATAGTGGCCAACGACCCTAAAACCACTATGTCATCAATGAACTTTGCTTCCTATTCTTTAAGGCTCTTTCAGTCTATAAATGAACATTTCCTCCAGTCCCATGCCAATGTTATTCCTTTTAATGAGCTCTGGCTTGGAAACTTGTCAAAGGCTTTTAGAAAATCTAAATGTGTTTGTCCACATGCTTACTAACATCCTCATTGCAACTATTCCCCTATGCCAGAATGAAAATGCCCATGAAATAAAAGGGCATACCAAGGCTTTGAAATCTACCCGGGAACTGAGGTTTTTCAATTATATCAGGAGATAGGCACGGTGGTCCTGAGACAAAGCAGTATGCTACAGAACTGCTTTTACTTTCACATCATCACCAGCTGTAAAATTTACACTCTTCCAGCATAAATGACATGACATTCTCAATGCCATGAGAATCAAAGTACACAATTTTTACAATTACTATGAATTTAATTAATCTTTTAGAACAAAAGGAGGACTGTTGCGACAGAGCAGAGTTGTCACTGCCAGCAGACACCACATTGCTAGGGATAGCATATCAGGAATGTGGGAAGTATAGAATTATGTTTCACCTGTGCACATCCTCCCAATAGCCAACTGCATGCTATACAATTCCAGAGGTTGCTTTTTAGGTGGTTTCAAAATACTATTTAATGCCATTCACTACTATTTTTCCCAGTACTACGTAAAATCACATTTTCATTACATTTGGGATAAAATGGATATAAAACTCCCTGCAGCATAAAATTCCATTGTTTAGTTTTGCATTGCATAAGAAAGGGATTCACTGTGTCTACTGGAAATCTGCTGCCTTTTATGGAACAAGACTACACAAAATCCCTATTCACCTTTCAAACATCGCATGTTTTTATATATGTCCTGTAATATCCTTCTTCAGATTTCATTCTTCCATGTAGATGAGAACAGGTCTGCTTAATCATTTCTCTGAGCAACCTGGTCTAATGAAAGATGTCTCTACCCATGGCAGAGGGTTTGGAACTAGATGATCTTTAAGGTTCCTTTCAACCTAGGCCATTCTATGACACTGTGAAAATTAACTCCATACCTCAGACCACCCTTGTTCTTTGTACTTCCTTGTACCTTTCTTAGCTCTACAATATCCTTTCTTTGATTATGAAATAATTCTGTAATCACACTACTTACCTTGCTTTGCAGATCATTTATGAATATCATGAACAGCAAAATCTCTACAGATACAACTATATATTTGGGAGTTGGAACTAAAAGATTTTAAAATCTCATCCAACCCTTCTATAATTATGTGATCTGATATAAAATCAACCCTTTAATTGATATATTTTGAGTAATCATTAATCCAGAAGAGTCTTCAAAAACATTAATTTCAGATGCTTGGAAACCTAAGTACATAAAATCAATGGCCTTGTCCCAGCGTTTATTGGTTTCTTTCCAGAAAAGCTCCTCAGATTTGAGGGGCATCATTGCCTCTGGAAAGGACAACTGGTTCTTCAGCTGCTAAATATATTATATATAATTTTTTTATTCTCTCCCTTATCATCACTTAATTGTGTCTGCCACCAGTGATGGAAGTCAGACTTAGTCTATAGCATTTAAAATCTCTTTGGATCTCTCTTATACACCTCATTGCATTTTCTGCTTCCTATTTTCCTGGAAGTTGATTGGAACATATGTTTCATATCATCAGTAATACTCTGCCAAATTCTCCTTCCTGTTTTCAGTAAATGCCACCCAAACCTGGTATTTGGCTAGCATTTGAATATTTGAAATTCAGAAATTTTTTCTAATGTCTTTTAAGTTAACATTTCAATTTGAGTCAGTTTCTCTGATTCAGGCTTCTCTCAAGGCAATGTCTCAGGTTCCTATAAAAAGGATGTCGTAGAATCCTTCCTAACAAACACTGGCAGAAATAATTTCTGCTGTAACATGGCTGAATGTCTGTTTAGTCGTCCCTTTTTTTATCAGTTGCCTATCTAATCTACAGACTAATGATTTATTCCCTGGGCTGAACATGTTAAAAACTTTCAAAATTTTAGAAATTTTAACATTTCATCCATATTACGCCACCTGTTAGGATCTGCTTGCATTTAACTTGAAAAACTTCATGTTCTTTTCCAGTTTGTTTAAAATGAAGCTCAGTGTAGAAGTTGTCTTATCTACATCTTCTTTGCCTTAGTTTTCTTTTTATTTACATTTTCTATGTTTAAAAACTTTCTTTATTAGTCTGATTTCACTACTTAGAAACTATGCTTTTTCTTCTGTGCTTTCATTTACACAAGATTTCCAACCTCCATCCAGAAAAAGAGTAAATGTTATTCTTTGTGAATTCAGTGGTTAGAGATTTCAACATATCAATTACTGCCTTTTACTTATTTTTGTGATCAATTGAACAATAAAAAGAGCAGTAGTGTTACATGAAAAAGACAAAAACCAAAAGATTTAAACCCAAAGTCAGCTCTGGTTTCTAGGGAAGGAATAGCTAGGCAAAGTCACTCACATCTAGGATTTTGAGAGATCTCAAAGACAGAATTTCTAATTCTCACTGAAAGTCAGAAATAACTGAGTGATGGATTTAACAACACATCTGTGGAAACCTTGCCATCTGGTCTCAGTCTTTGTCACTACTCCTATGCTACTACTAAGCAATGCACACTTCATACATATGACAGAAGCCCCTTTATATCATTACGGTGGGTCTTGGAGTGATAAGAGAACTGGAATGGTCCCTTAAAACATAAAACTGTCAAACATTATTGAAATATCTTACTAAGCTTGAATGCAATGTTTAAACAGAGAATAAACTGAAGACAGTGACCAGAGCCTTAGGTATTTACTTAACATTACCAGCATTAGAACAAAAATAAATCTCTCTGTAAGAGTTTTGATGTGACATTAAACATGACCTTTTATGTAACTGATTGGAATGGGATTCTTTAAAAAAAAAGGAAAACATATAGAAAATGTTGAGTTAAATAGTGCATTCATTACTATTAGGCTCATTCAGCTTAAACATCCATCTGCTTTCCACAGTATATTACATTTTAAAGAAATAAATGGATTGTGTCCTAAGCAGTAGTCAGAAATTAACCCATCAGTATTACATAGGCTACTTGGCAGCCAATATTCACTTTAAAGGCAAGCCAATGCAAAATCAACTAAAAAACTGAACGTTTCAGATGGATGTGGAGGCAAATGAAATCATGATCATCCAGGGATTTTCTAGGGAAAAAGCAAAAGGATCTATAGAAATGTCAGGTCTCCCATCTTCCCACCTAGCATCTGGCATTCTTACACCATGAATCCCTGTTTCCCCAGCACCATACTTATCAGATCGGCATTCTGTAACCCTGTTAAGCAGTGTTTGCTAAAGTATCCCTCTCATAACCAGGTCTCCACAAAAAATCAGATTTGAAGGGAGCTCTATCTCCCTAGGTCAAAGATTACATTTCCAAAGAGCACCTCTAAGATTTAGAGGACTGAGTTTTATGACTTGTAGAGTACATCCCAGAGTTTGAAATTTCAAAAGCTGAGCAACAAAAACACCGTTTAAAATCATACTGAAGGTCTCAGATCTCAGTTCTGCTTTAAAACACCTCACTCCATGTGCACTGCATTTCAGTCCACTGAATTTGACAGTAAGGTGTTTAGGTTTTTTTCCCCACGTCCAATTTATGGCCATTGTTTGGTAACATTTCCACAAAATCAAAACTCAGGATGCAAGTGCCAACCATGAACAGTACCTAAACTCTGCTACCCTCTGTCAACAGTGCAAAAAACATCTGTCTACATGGACTTCCAGATTTCAGAGATCCAAAGTGAACTGGTGTACCTACACCACACGTTGCATATTATACCATTACTTCCATGTGTCAGGACTAAGTAATTTTTTGTCACAGCTCTAGACGGCTTCTCAGTATTTACTGCACTGGCATGTGACATTCTCAGCATCCCATCTAGAAAAAGAGGCATCCTTCCATTGTTCTGCCATATGAAAGTCCTCTGCAATTTGAAGTACCTACAGCAACCTCTTTGTGTACAGAGCCCAAACAGCTGTACGTTAGAAGAGATGACAGTATCCAGTCCCTCAGACAAAACAGATAGACAAAATAGACACCTAATTTCTGAATCTCAACAGCATAGGACAAGAGAGGGCTGCTAACCTACTCAGCTCCTGCAAAAAGCAAGATGCATCTGGTGATGTGCTAAAGCATGCATTCCAATATCTACAGAAACTTCAGCCCAAAAATTTGAACTTCAGGTGCCTCTATGTTTAACGGGTAGTTGAGCAGGTACTCAAAATATTGTCTTTTAGGGACTCAGAATATAAAACCCAAGTTGGCTTCACAACTTCAAGATACCAAAGTGACTGCAAGTTTTAACTGGCACTGAATCTCAGGGAAAACTCCAGAACACAGGAGCCATACTAAACACTTCCCACACATGAGAAGAACAGATCCATGCTGCAGTAAGCAAGCTTCTGGCTCCCCTTCTATAACTACTAATTTGAAGATCATCATTCCTGAAGTGGTGGAGCTGGAAGTCATTTCACATAGGTGAAAGCTATTCCAGGTCCACTGAATGATTAGAACTTGTTCTTAAAATCAAATTCCTTGGCTTCACAAAAAAAAAAACAAACCTATGAGGGGTTTGTGTCTGTTGTTTATTTATATCCCACCAAGCACAATGAGATCATAATCTTGACCGAGTTTTCCTATGCGATAGGAAATAATGAAGCATTATTTTCTGGATTTAATGAAACTTTTGACCAAATTCAGAAAATTGTACCAATAAAATCTATTATATAAGTAAGGAAGAAGTAAGAAGAAAATTGGGAAGATATGTTCATGATCTAGCAATACATAAAAATTAATTCTGATTGCACTGTTTCATTCTCAGTATTGATGGTTGCAAATAGGGCAAGCTTATTTGGCAGAATAACTGAGTGAATAAGGAGAAAAAAATACTACCTATAGTTTCCTTCCCTGAATTTTTAACTTTATTCAGGAGAATCAAGTCTTACCCATCTCTAGAAGTTTCATTAAAAAATCATTTCACTATTATGGAAATTATTAATTTTCTGAAGACATATAAGTTTGTTCCAAACACATAAATGAAAGATGACATTGTATGACTGAATGATTATTTTGTTTACTTCTAAAACCAGGAACAAAGGACAAGAGCCCTTTGAGGTTACCAAGCTGAAAAAATTGCTTAAAGTAAGACTTGAAAGGAAAGAAGTATTCAGTGACTGGTTTACAATCGCAGTTTGTACTTCAGCAAGTATTATGCCATGAATTAAGTTGTAGGATGCTCTAGACAGCTCTAACAAAGCCAGTTAATACAGATGTCTTTCATATTTGGAGATTTAAGCTAACCTATCTGATGTTCCAGAATAGAAATATTTCTAAATATTTCTTATTTTGTTACAGAGAATGAAGAATTATGACACGTTTTTTAACTGTCCTCAAACAGGGATTTGAGATGGCAATAGAAAAAAGCTTTTCCAAATGCTTTTGGAACTGCAGTCTAAAAGGTGGTAGCCTATTGACTGACTAAGCTAGATCTTTATTGAAAAGAAGTCAACTTTTGGTCTACACAATCATTATTTCACCTTTATAAATCACAGAACAAACTGTAGTGGAAGGCTCCAAAGCATATTCACACTTTAAAACACCACTCAGCAGTTGCTGCTGCAGTCCCATGGCAGTGCTTCAGCAACTCCATGCTCTTAAATCATATTCAGAAGATCCCTTGACCAAAAGAAGAGACAGAGTAAGACAGAGATGGTGATGTTACTTACATCTCAGCATGTAAATAGCCCCCTCTATCTTCCTACAAACATGGAACCAACCAGGTAATGTGTGCCTTCACGCAGATATCGTGAATGTTTCGGGTGCTTTAAAACGCAATATGATTCTACAAGGAAGATACATATACAGCCTACTTTCCATTCTACTTACAAGGAAATCTCTTTACATAATATATAATGGACAGTATAATGGAAGGTTTTTGGTGTTCCAGATGAAAGGACTCAGTATGCTGAAATTTTCAGATATGGTAAGAAAAGTTAAGATTTTGTAAGTACAGCTGCTAGAAAGCTTTTGCTAGATAGTAAAAGGAAATCTGTTCTGTGATCTGTCGGGAAGGAAAAGCCTGGGAGAAACAGCTGTTTTCGCTGAGTGTGATCTAAGTAAGTAAAGAAAGCTGTTATCTCTTGAGTATATGTGATATCCTCCTCCACCCCGAGTACTGAAGCACAACAACATATGAATCGCAGATATAGAACTGCTCAAATCCTCAAGCACAGGCATAGGTAAAGAACAACATTATTATTATACTAGCACATGTACTGCCTATAAAGTTCAGCAAACTTTGAAGTCCTCTGAAGAGCTGTATGTGTAACAGGTAACAGTCCTTATTTCCATTCACACTAAAGAAAAGGTATTACAGATTTCCTTCCTTTCAGAAAAATGTATATCATTGAAGTCAATGTCATATACAAACTATATTCTTCTGACACTTAATTTCCCTCCACTCATATTTGAAATTGATTCATGGCAGTGAGGTGTTTTGATTTTTCTGGGATGGGGGGGAGAATATTCAGAAATCTGAAAACCGGTTCCAGGTTTCTGGGATGGTTTGGTCATGGTCTGATATCAGTTTTTACAAAATGGTTTTCTTCTATTATTTTAATTTATTCTCATATTACTTTTTAAGATGCAGCCAAAGTAACAGAAAAAAAGGACTAAACCAGCAGCAGGGTTCAGATAATGTAATTCTGGAAGACCAAATGAGCTTGGTAGAAGAGCAAGTGGTCTGCTTTCCAAGCTGTGAATGTTTTTACTCAGTTTGGAATATGACATTCTGCTAAAAAATACTAAAAATTTTTCTCCAAGTGACCCCAGAAAGTAAACTCTAAAAGGTATGCTTTTGCTGTTTGTAGATATAATTGACACTTTTTAGAACAGGTCTTTCTAAAGATAACAAAAAAAAATTAAACTAAATCTGATGGTCCAAAAATGCACTTGATCCTGAAATGACCAACATTCTGCATCCTTGTTTAGGAATACATAGGGGGTGTTGAAGGAGATTAAGGAAATGGTTTGTGGAAAAGGGTGTTGAGATATGGAAAGAGGGAAAAAAAAGAGGACATGAGCTAAGACCTAGCTATTCCTGGTGCCACTGGCTATTCTCAAGTGGTCTATAGATGGAAATCATGCACCCAGACAAATCCGAGAAATGAGGAATGCAAGGAATTGAATGAAAAACAACCAACCAACCAACTAACCAACCAACCACATTTGCTTTAATTTAAACAGATCCAGAATCAAAGTCATGTCTTCTGATCAATTTCTTCCCTGAATTATATAATTTGGTAATAAAGTTACCTCTATCCAACAACTGCTTGGTTTTCTTCTTCCACTGTAGATGCTTGAAGAATTCCCTTTATGTAGAAGGTATGTTTTCAAAAAATGCAAGTCAAATCTCCACCAGCATAAACCTAAAACATATTACCACATCACAAAGAACTGCATTCAGGGGGAGAGTTGCAAGCATAGATAAATGCCAACATTCGCTTGAATAGCTTCAGCTTTTCAGTATTATCAGCTGTGTGTTCACCATCTGACTACTGGGATTTTACACATCTTTCAGCAAAACTGGAATTTGAATGCAAAGTGAACAGCTCAGGAAGGTTATATATGCTTCTCCCAGTGGGGGCTAAAGGTCACAAAACAATGAACAGATTGAAATGAAACACACAGAGCAAGATTTCAATGTGTAATAAAGACAATTTGTTAAGTACTGTTCCATGCTTCATATCATTCATTTTCTTCAATTTTCTTCAGATCAGTACTCTGATATTTTATAAGACAAGAAGCTCTACTCAGCATTAGTACGTAGAGAATTCCACAAGGCAATTAATTTAAAAGGCAAAGCTGCAAAGGAGTCATAAATTAAGGATTTATTCTGTTAAACTATAACATCATAGAGTATCATGAAACAGAGAGGAAACTTCTCATCTAGAAGCACACTAAAAGTTGCCACTGCTCTATCACAATGCAGTTGACTCTGTCAGGTGAAACATCTCTAGAAATATGGAAAAACTGACTTTATTAGGCAGCTCTTTACATTGTGCTTCACTCACACTCACAGCTTAAAGGTCAGGAGTAGGAACAACAGAAGATATGTCCTTACAAGACACTGGACTTCGACCAGGGAGATTAATTCTCTGAGGCTGACCTGAATTCTGAGTTTTGGGAAGATTTTTACTGAAGCTCAGCTTTACCAGTAGCCATCAATTCTGGTTTTGTTGACCAGGTTGGAGGCTGAGAGACATGGATAAACTTCTCAACCATATTGTCTTTCTAGAGATGGCTTAGTTGTATCAATCTCAGTCCCAGCTTTGCATGCAATGCTCAGAATTGTCTCTATCCTTACATCTAAACAAACCTGAACCTTAACTCTGAATAAAAGTGCTCTTTTGCTCAAAATGTAGAGCTAAAACTTGTCTATTCTTTTGTTGCCCTCAATTTCATACCATTTAAATTACTCAAACCTTATTTATTCATTTAAATTGCACAGCAGTTAAAGCAAATAAATAATTTTAAATCCAGAAACTAACAGAACAAGTATCATGAGACAATGAAATATCAAAAATGTGATGAGGTCATTGATTAAAATGTTCCCTTCAGCAAACAGTAAATAAATGACAGCATGAACTCCCATTTGGCTCAGGAACTGAAACCAGCACAACTCACTTCAGCAGCTGCCAAAGAATCATTGATTATGAGGGATCAAACTCTTTGCTAGCTCACTAATATCAAAGCAGAGAGATTAATCATGGACTGCAATCCAGAGAAAACTGTTGCAGGACCCATCACTGCTTTTGATCTATGAAGGTTAGATTTACCTTTGGCAGATCCCAGTGATGAGGCTCACAGAACAGTTTGGGCTCAACTATGTCCGCTAGAGTTTTACTAAAACCCCTCTAAGAATTTTACTAATTCCATAAAACTTTAAAAGCCTTTTTGGGAATACAAAGTACTTTTTAATCTTTATTCATCCTAATTCAGTTGTTATGAGAGGCAGTCAATCAGCGAAGTACAATCGGATCATGCCTCTAATTATAGATTAGGCGTGGGGCTACTGGGATGACTTGAAAATAGTATTATATCATGTGTTGTAAAGCAATACAAATAAATAGAAACAACTGATGATTGTCCTCTTGTAATGCTCTGTCATGTTGAGCTGATTTTTGAAATCTTTGCTACAGCAATATGACAAAGAGGTAAACAGGATTTCCAAAAGATTATTCATTTTATCCACAGGGATCGCATCCATTAATTATTTATTAACAGTACACTTCCTCAAAATAAGTTAGCTGAAGAGCTTACAGATGAAATTTTAGATCAGGCATCTCATGCAGGGATTTTCAAATGGGGAAGAGAGTTAAGGCCCTCAGTAATACATAACTGACTCTCCTCGAGGTTCCCTGATGCATAACATTGCAGTCAACAGACGTCTGGCTGATAATTTCAGGTCTTCTCAGAAAAGAACTCCTAAGAAATTTTGCCTGCTGAGTTTGAGGCCTATTATTTCTAATTCTATGAGACATCATATGACATTATTTTCATTCATAGAATGTCACTGTATTCCTTGGAAGTAAAGAAATACCCTTTCCTGAGCCTTGCAACCTGCTCTGAGCACCAAGATCCATTTTTTATCTGACAAACCCAAGACTTCTCTCACATCAGCAACTTGCATTGTTAGGCTCTGTTATTGATACTTTCCTACTGGAATGAGAAATAACCTTCTCAAAAATATTCACTCTCTTTGGCAAGAAATAAAAGATACAACACACCTAGTGCTCAACAGGGTTTTATTTGAAAAAGAATTTGCTGTAGGTTACAACATGAAGTGAAAGTAGGGCAAGAGATTTTATATCTTTTCTTACCAAAAGCAGACCAAAACCTTAAACACGAAGTCAGTATTAAAATTCTCATTTCAATTGGAAGAGTGTATTTTTAAAAGAAGTAATTTACAGTAAATATTTTCATATAAACATCGAGCATACAACAATATGGGTTTCTTTTAATGATCTTTTTTTTAAGATCAACTCAACCAGCCTCTGCAATGTATAAAAATGAAGATTTACTGAGGTCATACTCTTGTGCTCTTGAAGAAGTCATCCAGAATTTTCCAGAACACCATACAAATTTCCTTGCACCTTTTAGTGACAAGACTTCAGAAAACTCTGGGGAAATTATTCCAGTTGGTGCTTCTATACAAAGTAGAGAATACAACTCCTCAAAAGCAGATCAACTCTGATTACACGTCTAATATTAGACAATCCTAACTCTCAGTAGGATTTTCAGGGAGACTATTGACTTACTGTCCTTGTGTCTCAAACAAACAACCTGTAAATCATATGACAAAGTATATGGGGAGTTTATTTCTGAGGCCAGACAGGGAGATAAAGAATAAAAATACACCTAAAAAAGATTGAAACTCAAATAATTGATTTCCTGAGGCAAAATTAATAAAGGTTTTTTCTCATCCTTTACAGTTAAACCTCAGACTTCTCTTCTGATGAAAAGCTTTCTGTTGGCTAGCATAATACCAAGTAAACTTTAAGTTAGTTTCTTCTGTTAAACACATTAAACTCAAATCTAACTATTTATGGCAATGCATTTTAGGTTTTTTTGCTGTTTGTCCATAGTGAAAACACTCAAATCTCAGATTAATGTAAGGATGTAAAACTCATACACTGAAGAAAAAACAGAATAAAGGACATCACACGCATTTAGTATGCAAAAAATCAAATTTATTTTATTGCTAAGAATTGTTTTATGAAACAACAGTAAATTTATGCTTAGCAGAAATTCTACTTCAAAGGAATAAAGTTCCCAATACCTTTTATTCTAGAAGAAATTACAATACCTCTATAGTATAGTACCATAAGCCTTGTTTCAACGTTGGCTGCCTTGAGCTCTACACTATAATTTATGATCTGGCTATATATTTTCCTCTGGTCCTGCTGCTTACAAAATCCAAATAGGAACCAAACCGGGGCCAGTGTGTATGTGTGCACATGTGTGCAGAGAGAAATCTCTCTAGTATTTAATTCTAATATGGTCCAGTTTTATCTTGTTGTGTTGTAAAAGTGTCTGTTCTCAGTGCTGCTGCATGCAAACATGAAAAAAATATCAAGAAGATGAAAGGAAGGTGAAAAATGGCAGACTACTCATCTCACACCTGCTGTGTAAACAGCATGAGACAGAGGATCAGCTGCTCAGAAGGGCTCAGTGCTGGCCTCATTCTTCTTGCAGCTGATCGCACTGTGATTTCTGCTTTCCACTCAGAAGAAAAGTAGATTTAACCAATGGCAGGTTCAAAGTCCTACCCTGAAATCTTCAGTGAAATATTCACAATAATCTGTTTGGTTGCTTCAAAATATTGAAAAAACCTTAATAACAAAATATTCTGAAACCCTGAAGTATTGATCCCTAAGGAATTATTACCAATTTCTATGTTTTCATAGAAAGGTATTCTTTTCCAGCAAGATCTGACCTTTGAAAGCTTAAGTGAGACCAATTTTAAATTAGTGGAAAAGGTGAAGTGGAATTCTATCTTGGAAGACATAAGACTTGTGCATCTTCAACAGTCATGACAGACATGACAAAAGAAAAAAAAATCTTTGTGAGCATGAGACAAAATAATTATTGTAGCCTAGATGTGTAGCTTAGAAACCTCCTCAAGTTTTGAAAAATAAGCCGTTTGATTAATTTGTGTTAGTTGTTACTGAATTAGTGCAGTTGTCCCAGATGAAATGCATAGAAAAAGTATGACATATCTGTCCAAAGCACTATTTAAAAATTAATTTTTAGCAAGATACTTCAAAGCAAGTTATCTTGGAAAAAAAAATATTTCAGCTCACATATTTAAAAGAGCATTGTGTGATTGCTTCAAACTATCTAAAATTGCTGAAAAATGAGATTTTGCCCTCTTTCTCCCTGCAACCTGAAGCAAAGATTTTTTTATCAAAGAATTAAACAAGAAGGCTTATACAGAACTAGAATTTAAATGTGAAACTTTTTTTTATTTTAGTAGGGTTTTTTTAATTTATAATGACAAACACTTAAAAAAAAGTAATTTTAAAATCTGTCATTCTTGGGCATTGATGAATTACAGAAATCTTCAATTTCCAATGTAATAATGCTAGCTTTTAAAAATCTAGATTTTTGTTTCAATTTGTGACCAAGAAAAATTTTTCAGTTTTCCCACCAAAGACATTTTGATTTTGCAAATAACTGAAATGGAGTAATATATTCTAGAAATAACATTGATTATTACTTCTACTAATGCACTGACAGAACTCCACATGCAGTTTCTTTTAAATTAATATTTTTTGTGGTTTAATTATCGTTAAAGCTGAGTATACACAAAAAATCCATTGAATAATTTGACAAGTGACTGAAAAATTTGCCAACCAATATGTTTGCTGAAGGAACACTGCATATATTCTGTAATATAGATTAATTGAGAAGTTTAAATTATTTACGCTCTAAGCTTCAATGAAATGGACCTGTCTCTTGTTCATACTGTAAATTTTGACACTGTCGCCACTCATAAAGAGGAGTACAGAAGGTATGACTCAGCCTAACTGTTATCAAGCAGATAGATGATTTTATAAAACTGTGCACCATGGACCCATTCTGTTGCCTGATTTTCCTTCATTCTGACACTGGAAGGCCTCTGAAGAACAATATCTTCTTGGGGATGGGGTGGCTGGTCACACTATGAAGAATGACCATGTCTTTTCAAAGCAGTCTCAGGACACCACAAACCAACTCTTCAGCTTACAGGAAAGCAGTTTTGAGGGCATTTCTGGTCCACCATTGTGGATATAATGACTATTATTCTCTTTATCTAATAGCAACCCTGCTTATGAGAAACTTCGTAAAGATCAGAAACCCTCCAGCACCTCATCAGGTAATGAATTAGCAACGCATTGACTTGACAATTGTGATTGACTGCCACATTACATCATCCAGACTAATTCAAAGCACTAAGAATTCCTATCAGACAACTTGCTGTACTTGTATTTTAAAATATTTTCAATTTAATTTACAATCTTTTTCTTGCTTTTATCTTAAATATATTCTTCTCAGCTAAAAATAATATTTTGTGAATTTAACATTTCCTTGCACCAGATATAGTCATATCCTCCTACTCCAGTAAGTAAAACAAGGAAAAATCTGAACTTTTTAATCTAGTTGTCAGCTGTCATGAGTATAATTTCTTATATCACAGGACTTGAGGAGGATCTATTTCCAGAAGTCCTACTATACTTGTTGAGGTTTGAGGCAAAGGCAATTTTCTTCTGAGGACTATCTGACAAGACCTATTAGCTATAAACAAACTTCATTATTGCTATTGACTATAGCATGGAAGATGCTCCTTTACTGAGGAAAAGGCAGTTGGATAAATGTTAAAACTGACAGGAAAAACATGATACGTATCTTTCCTTTGGCTGAATATCCAACCCCCTTTGTTGGAAAAAAGTTAAACACTTTTAAAAAGTGAACAGCAAGAACAGTATGTTGACACTGGCACTTCTGAAATCTCCATTTCACACGTACTAACTGATGGCTATGCAGATGCTTGCAGTGTTGGTCAACCTCATCCCTGATTTTAATAGTTAATAAAAGAACCTCTTGTGTCCCTATTTTTAATAGAAATTAATAAAAAAATCATAATCTACCTTGCAGATTCAAAGATAATATGCTAAGTGGTTCAGACAGATCTGTGTATCAAATCCTTCTATCAGCAAATTTCCCTTTCATTTGGGAGAACAAAGCATGCAATAATACAGAAAGCAACCAAAGGCAGGCTTGGCAGTCTATAGCACTTCAGACAAAAATCCTTGCTTACATAAGTTATTAAAATTTTCTTCTTTAAATTTTATTGTGACTCTATGATTCTTCTCAGGATATAGAAATCTAGACAGGGTCAAAACCTGTTGCTGAAAGCTACAAGAGCTTGTAATACTGATTGTGAACATTCTTACTCAAATAGGCAGTGTTTGTAGCAAGTACTACATCTTATTCTGCATGAGGAAAAGTACTTACATCATATTGAATACTTTGATGATATAAATTTTGGGGGTTTATTAGTTGAGGTACTAAACAATTTTTCCCCTTGAATAATATCAACATCCAGGCAGAAAAAGGAGTCATCAAGTTACATTATTCATGTTGAGGTACTCAGTGTGCTGCCCCATGTACACTTGGCACTTGCAAACTTCCTAAATCTGCTCTATAAACACAAAAAGATTGACAAACCCTGGTGAGAAGCATGAAGTTGCCTGTGTGATGTTCAGATTCTGGTGAGTCATTATAGCAGGGACCTGCTGTATTAGGATCTCCCTTCCAAGCAAAAGCCCAGCATTTGAGTTCTGATTTACACAAGAACAGTTACAGACATTTTGCTAATTAATTTTATTTGCTGGTGAAAAATGCACAACATAAGCAATAACTGCACATCAAAGGCTTGTATCAATCACACTGCTCATTTACCCTTTTTTTTCCTGTCTTCTGAACATGGCACTGATCTCAGTTTAGCACCTGATCTGAAGTTTAGTCTCATTTATTTATATATTTATTTATTTTGGCCATTGCGCAGAACCGTGGCTTAGTGATACAGCCCCAAAGCATAAATACAGCCGTAACTCTGTCATTTGATCCAATGCCCAGTGCTTTGTTTTATGAATTCATTTAATTACTTTTGTTTTTTAATTTTTTTAATGTAAGCAGGATGCTAAACCAGGAATTATTACTTTTAAGAGATTGTTTTGAACTCGGAAGGGTCATGTTTTCAAAAATTGCGTTACTTTGTGGGTTCTCCAAGGGGCAGTGTGGGAATATTTTTAGTGAATTTGAAGAGTCTTCTTTGCTGTTTTCAGCTGCTTTTGTTTATTTCAGTTATATCAGGTTGGGATTTCACATTTCCCATTGGCCACAACTTTGTTTTAAAGTCAATAATACACCAGCTTCATCAAAGAGTCCCACTTCCAGTGTTCTGATAAGAATCCTTTAGATGAATTGCAGCATCATTAATATTTGAGGTTTAGGTTGTCCTTGGCACTGCTACATCGTCCTTGTTATTACAAGCAAAAGGCAGTCCAAGTCATGAAAGCCACACTGAACAGCTGAGGAGGGAAAGGATGTCTCCAATCTGCAGAATGAATCTTTTGATCTTTGACCTCACATCTGATTCAATCCCACAGGAAAAACTGGCTCTCTTTTCTAAAGCACTTAAATGCTCTTCATAGTACACAGTGAAGAGTACTGTGCCCAACATATCAGACACTTTCCAAAACTGAAATTAGTGCTTTAAATATGGGAGTTATGAGCTGCCACCACTAAATGCTGTAATTTCAGGCACTCATACAGAAAAATATCTTTAGTTTACCTTACAGACGTTAACTAAGAAAGATCATTCTGAGCGATGAGACAATTAAGGCTTTGGTGTAAATATACCTGAAAACTGCCCACAGAATGTCACAACATGCCAGAAAATTGTCCCAAAGTGGAGTAGAAGACATAGGGAGAGAACAGACATTTTGCCTTAAAAATGGGAATGAGTAAGAATGAACATCATAAATATAAATGAAAATACAGGTATTGAAAAGACAGCACATCTGAACATCTCAAAAAAAAGACCAAAAGAACTTGCTATGAAAGCCAAGTCTTACAAATGCAGACAACAAAGGAGAATTCTCTTTCCCCAGCATGCTATTAGGAGAAGAAATGAAGCCCCAAATTTAGCAGAGTGGGATGTTTCTATGGATAACAAACCCATTCAGATTTTACCACTACAGTTATGACTTTTAGGAAGGGTATAACAAACACCCCAGCATCTTGGGGGCAATAGTGCTAATAACTAGAGACAGCTGAGACCTACTCTGGTAAAAACAGAGAGAGAACATCAACAATAGAAAAATCCTGTTACTTCTCCTAGAGTTGTCATTCACTGTGAAAGTACCTAGGAATTACACAAGACATAAAGTGAGATTTTTTTAAATCAAAGAGAAACTTCAGTCGAAGTTTAGAAAAGGCTCAAACGAGATCCAAAACTGAAGGAAATTAGCATCATTCCTAGCAGTACTCAGTAGTAATGGTTAATGCTTTCCATATCAGAGGGAGTGCTTAGTGTAGCATTATTGTTTTAGGAATATACTCCCCTTTTTGAGGACAGAAAGTACATGTTTTTGACATTGAATTTTTCTACTCAGCATCTGTAGCTATACGAGGTCAAACAGTTCAGGCCCCTGTACGCAGCAAATCTAAGTCTGCAAATCATAATGAATACAATGAGGTCCTGAATTAAAAACCTGAAGTCCAGGAGCTCTTCTAGCCCCAAATTTATTTATCTAGTTCTTTTATTTTATTAGGCCTTTTATATAGGAGATGATTTGTGCAAAATCCCTTGCATATGGGAACATGCAAGTTTGCTTGCCTTACTGCAGTATCTGAGGTGGAAAGGTCTAAGTATAAGACAGTTAGACTTATTTTACAGTTACATCAGCAGCGGCTTTTTGCATTGGGCTAAACATACAGCCACTACTCTGGAGTAACCAGAAAGTAGCTCTGATCAGTCAGATCATGATAGAGACCTGCATGATAGTACAGGAGTGTGAGGGAAATATCACTGAAAAGCTGCTGCCTTTATTACCTAGAAAAAAATCAATTATCTGCTCTGAGGTAACAACAGTCTCCTGGAAAGATGAGATGGAAATAGCAGCAAAAGAGGATTAATGGAGCAGTTAGTGTGGTATTGATTAGGCCTCTGGCTTGTGGGGCTCAGTCTGGATCTGGCTAAAAGTCAACCTTATCCAAATAACGACTGAATAGATTTTTTTCTGTGATAAGAGGACTAGCCCCTGCATGCAAAAAAGTACACGGTGAATGGGGTGGCTGTAATGTTTTATGTAGCTCACAGTCTTCCAGAGTATTAGTTTAATGCAGAATAATGAGCCATGGAACTAGTCTCTGCCTCTTTCTACCATTAACATGAACCACATTGGATGCGAAAAACTTTTCATTAGGCAGATGTTAAGCGTGGAAACTACAAGAAAAAGTAACTCTGAATAAAAGGTATATGACATTTTCCCAGACAGAGAGAACACCTGAGTATCTGGTAATTCTGCTTTAAGAAAAAGCTTCAGGTTGTTTATGGTTTTGCAGATCAAAAAGGAAATCCACCTTCTTGCAGTAGCTTCTTCACTAGTTTACAAACTCTAGGAATTGAGATGACTTCCAACAGAGTGGGTATTCATAAAGTGACAAACTGGACTTTTTCTCAAAAGAGGAAGGCTTTTCCATGTTCTGCACCAGGAATTTTACTATTTCACTAATGTTAATAATGTCTGATATTGCTTTAATATAGTCATTTAAGACCTGGAAATGGCATAAGCAATGAGCAGTAATACACAAATAAGGGAGCTAGTTAAAACAAAGAATGTTATGCAGCTGAACATGCCACCTGATGACAGGTAAAATAAAAGTTAATAATTTAAAAAAATCTATTTAATATATATTTGATGCACCTAAAGGCACTGACATCCAAATTCAACTTGACATCAACCAAATTCTTCCCTTGTTTGGTTCTCACACAAGAAGAGTTGTTCTACCCAGGGTAATGATACATCCATATGCAAACATCTTGTTGTAAACTGGTACATTAGATAGTACAACCCAGAACAGTATACAGCTCCTGGCTGCTCAGAACACTGCATCCACTCACCTCAAGAAAACGAACACATTTAAGGGAAAAGGATGTGTAAACAGCATAATTTATGTGCCTGCATATTCCTTGCAATGTCACAAAGAACATGGTCAGATATGAATTACTGGAGATCATAATCTTTTATCAGTGCTCCATGTCAAAAAGAACTGATTATAGAAACTTTTCACTCATGGAAAGCATAGGTTTTGCCTTTCTATCCCCTCCACCCCCAACCGCACTTGAATGTCACACATCTGTCACTTTGATATATTTGTTTCTAAATTCAAGAATACATCTTTTAGAGATTTTAATTTTTGAAAACATATATAGTTGAAGGCCACTGGAGGAGACTAGGTGAAAAACATACGCTCCAAAATGTCAAGAAATATAATAAAACTAATGTTCCTTGTAAATTTTGTTTTGTATTTTGCAACCAAGAAACTTAAATTGGAAACTGCTAAAAACAATAGTCATTAAACAATAACTTAATTTTTCAAATATAATACTGATATTAGTAACTAAATAGACAGTTCTGCAGCCATATACACCCAAGGAAAGAGCAGGCTATTATCAGAAAGAACTGCCCAGATTTTCCTTCTGACCTCATTCATACTTGCATTCATCTGTCCACAGCATAAACTATGACAAATAAGTTTCCAATCAGATCTGTCCTTGATGCCACTACAGAGATGCATAAACCTGATAAGGAAGGTAAGAGAGAAAAGAAGATCAGTCAGTGAGGTACCACCTTGTTCAGTACAAGTCTGTACTTCTGTAGATGAAGGTGAACATGGAACTGCAGCCTCAGTTTTTTAAAAAGCTTCTTTTTTGTATCACTGACCTTTGGAGTTGTTTTTTTTTAAATCACACGTGGGAAAAACAATGTGTGAGAAAGTTTCATTCTGTGTATCTCAAAGATGCATCTCGCCTAGAAGTGATCCAGAATTTGACAGGCTCCTTGCAGTATCAGCATGATAAAGATATCAGGACTTAGTAAAATGCTGTTCACTTCTTTAAACATTGTACAACTATAGTCATTGCCTCTTCAGTAACTGTAAGGAATTCAGTGGCTTTTATGTTGCTTATGATAAACAAATTTCTGATTCTCTTGTGTAATATGAAAACAATGTGATTCCTAGCATTTAATTTCACATGGGTCTAAGGAAATTGGGAGTCCTAATATTTGTTAAGCTCTTCCACTTGCTAGTACTCACAATAAGAGCAAGCAACTAATAGAGCAACCAGAAGAGCATCCAATAAACTGCAGCAAAGGACCAAGCACTATAATGATATAGTCAGCGCCAGAGCCACAAATCACATAGATAACAAAAGTGTTAAAGCAGTGGCAACTAAACTGCATCTGAAAACCTAAAACTTCAGCTGAAAAGCAGCAATTACTACAAAAGTCATTATAGAGGGATATAAACTTCATCCTGTGCATGTGGCTAAGAACAAAGTTCTTCAGACAGCCTTATAGGGGGTAGACACTTTCTCATTCTGGGTCTCAGACATTTAGTACACTCCAATCCTTGTCAGCACCCGTGCCCCAACTCAGTGATGTATCTCAGTGATGTTTGGCCCTTCTGTACTGTTTCTGGAAGAATTGTTACCACAGAAATGTAACACACAGGAGCTGACTTTGGAACAATGGCCACCAGTGAGACAATACTATTTAAGTCACTAAGTCTCTTTCCCAAAGGTGTAATGTAGTTCTGTGGCAGTAACATAAGTTTCCTGAGACTGCTTTATCTTGCTCTATCAGTCTATCAACAAAATGTCAATCATTATCTCTCAATATTTGTTATTTATGTATTGATACGTCAATTACACTCTTGAGAAAGCTGTTTGAGAAAATAATTCAGAAAAAAATCTGGAAAGTCAGAATACAATCTTTCTATGAGTAACTAAATTCAAATCCCACAAAACACAAAATTTTTTCTTAGCCTTAACTTCACTTTTACACATTACAATTATAACTAAGGAACTAAGAGTTCCTTACCAGAGCAAGAATTTGATACAAGGTAACAGCAGTTCTGAAAACTTCAGACTAGGAAACTAAGTACAAATCTATTGAATTTTAGCACTTAAATAGATATAGCGCAAGAAATTAGATACTGAAGAATCTGAATGAAGCAGAAAAGCATGCTGAATCCAGAGAAAAGTGACAAGAAGGAAGAGCCTATACCCAATGAGTTTTGGTCAAAGTTAATAATTAAAATCCAAACGATTCTCCGAAATTGCCAAACTATAAGATTTTAAACAGTACAAGTGCTATACTCTTCCAACACACTGAAATTAATTTGCAGATCACATGTAAGAGACTAATTTCTTTAGCCCTATATACTTTTTCATTGCCTATTTGCAGCAATGACACTTAAAGCATTTAAATACAGTATTCTTCAGAGTCTAGAAGCAGAAACTCAGAATTGACTGTTTATACACTCCATGGAAGAATTCAGCAGCAGAGGCCTGTGAAGAAGGCTCAAACCACATCTTTTATGATACGGGGTTTTTTTATTTAAGTGAAACTCTGCCCCAGCCATTCATAAATTACTGATGTCTTGTATCCTCCAGTCCATCTGTTCCTACAGGGCTGAGAGGGGAAAGGTGCTCATGGATTCATAGACCTCTCAGCTTTTCCAGAACACACCTTGTATATTTATCTGTTGCCATCACCATATGGACCAGCTGTTCCTGGGGAGGGAAATGTGGATGTGTATTTGGAAAAGGAGCACAGGTCCTTGGTTTGGCCTCAGTAAATTTTTCAGTATAATATTCCTATGGAATCTAATTCCTAACTACAATCAACAAGAGGTCCAAATACTACACAGGATTTCTTAGTCTTGTTTCGAGCATCCAAGCAAATCCCCAGGGTCCTGGTAAGACACACCACAGAGCCAAGAGCATGGTGGTGAAGATAATGGGTGTGAAGAACACTTTACTCCAAACACAATTCCACCTAAACATGAAATCACCTCAATGATAACCCTATCTTTTCACCTTCCTCAAAGAAAACAATATAAATAATATAGCAAAAGTGGGGAAGGAGGTTAGAGGACACTGCACCTTTGTATCCGCAGATGGTCAGAATCACAGGATATTCTGAGTTGGAAGGGACCTGAATGGTCATCCATTCCAACTCTGAGTGAATGACCCACACAGGGGATTCAACCTGTGACCTTGGCATTATTAGCACCATTGGACAAGACTCAAGTCAAACAAGAAAGGAATCAAATATGTCTCCTTTTTTTTTTAAATTTATTCCTTCGCTTATCATTGTTATATTATAATTACAAGAAAAATTCTTAAAAGCAATACAACAGCAGCAACAGAGGAAGTGGAAAAATTCCAAATCAGATACATAATTTGTGTCCCATTCAAATAGTGACAGTAGAGTGAAAAACTGGAAAAAATTCTGTACCAAGAAATGAAAATACTGTGACAGAGGGATATATTCATAAATCAGTAAGTTACAGTAACATTCTAGCTCTAGTATAGAATAGGCTGTTTGCATTAAATATATGTAGATTTAAAATGCAATAAAAAAGACCAACAAAAGAAATCAATAATGATACATTTTATTTCAAGCAGTCATCACAGCAATGCCACAGCAATCAGTCATATTTTTCTAGGCCCTGTGTATAATAATCCCCCTGATCCCTATATAATTGCCAGCTTCACCTTTTGAATTATCAACAGCTCTCACAGCTTATTGCTTCATACTTTCTTAATAAGCGCCTGCAATCAATAATCTTGCCACTGAGTAAGCAGCAACCAGCCAGCCAAACACAGGGTGTAAATGTTTCAGAAGTGATCATTACAGGGATATGAATGACAGGGTGACTGTGCTAATGCAATAGGCATGTCGTAAAGACATAATTTGGAAAATCCGCTTATTGGAAGGTGTAGATGCTTTGCCATGGCAAAATGGTGTTTCTGCAGAGGAGAACATTTACCCTTGAAAATGAAACCTCAAATCCTCCTGAAGGGTGTTTTTTTCTGAGATGGCAATCATCACCAGACTTTCATACCTCACCATCAACACAAAACACTCAGCATGTCTGCAGCCTACTTATTTCATCTGGAAATGCAGCTGTTCACTGTTTCACACAAACTCTGTCATGATTGACAATATGGATTTGCATGCAAATTTGAGAATTAGTGTCACTTTGCTGACAATAGTTTAAATGCTAATGTATATAACAAGGGCCCCCCCAACCTGCTCTACTGCAACTCACTCACTAAATACCAATACAGAAAACATCCACCTAGGTTTGAGAATTATTTCTTACATTTGACAAACAAAACAAGGAAAACGGGTCCAGACTTCCACAAATTAAAATTTTGAACATAGCCAATTTTTCCAGACTGCTCAGTACTCACACTGAACACATTTCCAAAGCAGCTCAATTTCTACTTAGTCTACAAAACAAAGTTAGCAGATTTTGAAAATGTCCTGATGAAATAAGTGGTCATTTTATTTAATTTGTCATAGGGGCTGAAGGCACTGGGCTCTGAAAAATCCATCTATTTAGGCACATGGAAGAATTTAGTAGGAAACACTCAGAAATTCTGAAAATATAAGTGTTTATTTAAGTGTCTAAATGGATGGTACACCTTTTTATTTGTTTTATTATCCAGTCTGAAGACTCCTTAGGATAGTGGGTGAACTGTGATGACTCACAGTGGCAAAATATTTTCCATCAGAAGTAATATCAAGAGCTCACTAAACTTGGCCAAATTCAACATTCACTGTTCTTTGGAGACGACAGTGCATTGGAAGATGAAAATCCTGACAATTTGTCGAAATACACAAGAAATGACAAGAAAAATTATACTTACCCATATCTGTAATTCTATTTTTGAACTCAGAAAAGCTTTTTGGTAAAGCCAGAGTTTGATCAATACATGAATACATGACAGAAACTGATTTGGAAAGTACTATTAAAATAGAAACAGAGTTTTACCTTCATTATATTAACTATCAGTTAATATTTGTCTTTGTTGACAGGTGGTTTATTTAAACATTTTTTATTGATCTTTTTTTATGCATTATTGATTTTTCATCTTGGCTTGTGAGAAATTTGAAATAAAAAAGTAAGGCATATTCATTTTACAATGAAAGCTAAACTAAACTGTATTCAAGAAGATAATGTAAGAAAATAAACATCCACAGTGGCCTGTTTTTCAATTAACCATCAGTGCTAAAGCTCCAAACAATTGCTTATTTCCTGTCAATCCTGTTTGCAGATAAATCAGGGTTCGGTCAGTGTCTATTTATTTTGTTTCTCTTCCTTTTTATTTTTTATTCTTCAAAAATCTCATAGTATTTACTGAGGCTTGCCTTGTTTTTCTTTAAGCACTGAATGACTAAGGAGCTTTCCTTATGAAGGACATGCTGAAACTGAATTACTAAAAGCCCTGCAAAGTACCCAGCCTTCTAAATTAGCTACAAAAATTCATTGCTGGCATTCTGACATGCACATTACCACAATACCTAATACAAAGACCTTTAGGCAAGACTGCTGGTGAGCCATTAAATGAGATGATGATGATGATAGGAAGCTGATGATTAAACAGCATACTCTTAAGGGACCACTTCTGCCACTGTTAATTATCTTGCTTTTCTGTCTCAGAGTTTTATATATTGCCCAACATAGTGGCACGATCTGAGCACTAAAGTCCATCAGTAGTTCCAGTAAAGTCTTCAGTGCATTGCCTGGCCTATCTATTTTTTAAGGGAGAAAACTGCGTCAGAGTTGATTTTGAACGTTATTTCCCATGGGTTTGCTTCTGTTGGTAGGACAATGAGGTACAAGAGAGTAAGACATTTATTAAAATAATTTCATGTACTTCAGTGAATTGCTTGGGGATTGAAGTATCACATAGTATGTGAATATGGAAGAGTGGGTCTGGCCTGCAAATGGGTTCTGTTAGTAATAAAAAAGAGTTGGTTCATGCCTTTAAGAGTTCTTCTCTTAACAAAAGGAGAGAGCTGTGTGTTTGTAGTTAGTGCAGGAGTAGCCTCCACTCTTTTTCAGGAGTATCTTCAGGTTCATCTCCCCCCTTCTGACATAGTCAACTGCACTAAAAAGCCTTACTTTTTTTTTTTAAAAATAGCATGAACACTATCTGTTGCACTAAAGAACTATAGGCTTTCCAGTCCTCCCCCTTACTTTTCACCATAAAGCAGCTATTGAAATAGAAACTACTAAATTACTCTTTCTTTTTTTATTCACTGCTTTTAGGTGATGCTAACAAATCTTCTCATGTTCCTCACTCCCTCATTGATTTCCCTGCTTCAGAATACTTGGAGCGTCCTGCAGTTTTCCAGGACTCCAGAACCACCATTGTGCTCCAGGCAGGGACTACCAAGAGTCCTGTCAAGAAAGGTCAAAGACGTGTCTCAGTTTTGGAGACACTCAGGTTCTTATCCAAAGCTTACAATTATTGCACAGAGTCTTTTAACGTACTTTGAGAGAGTTTAGATATTTCTCATGCCATGAATGAATGGGAAAGCTTCTACTGACGACAACAGGCCCCACCAGAACCAACAAACACGGACTGACTGAAAATTAATCTCAATACCCTTAAACGCATAAACTCTCCCTTACCATCCTTATAAGCACAGTCTTGGACACTTGGATTTAAAATTAGATCTTCTAAGACTTCTGTTACAAACTGTGTAAGCAATTCAGCCATATAATCCTTCAAAAGTGAACGGATCAAGTGCACAAATGCTTCAGATTAGCAGCAATATCCAGTGTAACCGTCTATGCAACTTTGTCAGTGCTTAGGTATCTTCATATAACAAAATAACAGATGACCTTTTTGAGGTAAGCATGCAAACACATAACATGGGCATTTCATAGCTTGCAACAGTGAATTTAAATGAATTTGAACAGAAAAGTTGAAAATGAATAATAAAAATGCTATCTGGCTAACAACTCATAGTCGCCAATTCATCAATTAATAAGAACAAAATTAATTGCTACCTTTGAAATTACCTCAGCTATTTTCAAAAGAAACTGACAGCTTGATGTATTAAAATAAGAGTGATCACTTATTGTAAACAAATTTCAGTTTACCTACCCCCACAGCTCTTTAATTTCAAGAAAAATGGTGCAACTCTTTTGTGTGTCTGCTGGACAACATTCAGCTCTGCATTAGCTAATTAATTCAAAGAAGGAAGAATGTCTTTTCCACAGAATCATCAGTATAACTAATATTATTTATATCTAACCATAAATAATACAGGGAAAATATCTTTTAGTTCCTTTTGGGAATACTGCTCTCACTTTAATCCTGTATTAATGCTTTGAGGATTAAGAAAGCAATTATATTATGTGGCATCCTCAGTAACAAGAGCACCTCTGCAGTGTAGACATGTAGGTAGTAAAGCATGGTTTCAGAAACAGAAACAGAGAAAGCACATGCATACAAAAGAAGGAAAGGAAATACTGTGCAGGCTATATAAGGAGGACACAGGACAAAGATACATTGCTCTAATTTAAAATAATTGGCTGAGCTGATGTGTTGACAAGGAATAGAAAAAAGTATTGATGAAGATTTAAAAAAAAAAGAAGAAAGTAAATAAAACCACTGAAAGGGCAACATTTGTTGGCTTATGGAAGTACAGGTGTTCTTCAGTCTCTGGTGACAACTTCATGAGGAACTCTTCATAAATTTGAAAAGATGACTTTAACAGGCTTTTTGTGAAAGCATGACTCAGGGCTTTCAAGAAAGCACACAAAACCCAGACAGAAATGGTGAACAGCAGAAAAAGCAAGTAAAAAGAGAGCAGCCTAGAGCTGAAAGTTACCCTCTGCTTGCACAGTTGTGTTAAGTCTCTGCATTGTGAGAATTGCCTAAACAGCAGACAATCTGATTCCTGAGGAAATCTGGATGCTGCAATGGAAAGCACAGTGCAGGAAAAAGCAGGACTGATGCTAAACTTCACATTTCAATCATTAAAAAGCTTTAAATGCCTACCTTTAATCTTCCAAATGTGCACTTGCACAAGTGACTGAACTATATGTCTGGAATACTGTCATGTGAAGCACAATATATCCCTACAAATGGACATGATTGAGTTTTATTCAGATAAAATGGCAGTGTACTCCAGAGCTGGCAAAGATTTTTCTTCTTTCAAAAGTTCTAGCTGTAAGTGCATGTTTATTTGGTTTTTTTTATTATTTCTTTCATTCCTTTATTATTTTTCTTTTATTATTTCTTTCATTTCCCTTAAGCTGTTTTGAAAACACAGCTGGAAATTCTGAATCATGTGTACTCTTTGTGTATTTAATTTTAAATATAAAATCTAATTTCAACTCCATCATCCCAGGAAATCCTCTATATCTTTTCATATCTCAGAGAGTTTAATGTTTTCTGTATATCTGACACCCGCTTAAAATATTTAAAAACTTAAATGCATTACAAATAAACTAGAATATGCCATGGTAAAGTCTTAGTCTATTAACTCTTTATGTATGGACTTCTACTATACAGTAAATAAAATGTTCTTCTGTATGAAAATCATGCTTGAAAACAAACACATGTAAAAAGCAGCACTGGGAAAGAATGCCAGAATTTTCCTTCCATCCCCACAGAATGATTGTTGCAAATCAATTACAATCTTCACAGATGCATCTGCAGGAATCTATCTGCAAAAAGTTCTAAGATAAAAGATCTAAATAACTGTTATCAAGCTGCAGTAGTGTTGACAGTTTCTCTTGTCCTTCAGCATGTGGTTTTTAAATAACATTTAAAAATGTGTTTGGTATTTTTTCAGTTGGAAACACAAGACTTTATAAACTCATCTCATTTACAACCATAGAGGAAGTTCGTTTACAAGATCAGCAGCAAAGGCTTCCAAACACACTCCATTAAGTTTCTTTCACCTCAGTGATGCACTCCTTCCCCTCAAGTGGACTCACCTGATTTCTGTGGGGATAAAAATCAAGTGAGTTGCCACTCATACTGAATACAGGCACTGCAGTCATTATGATCTCAGTCTCCGAAACAAACAAAAAAAGAAAAACAAGAAAAAAGAAAGAAAACAAACAAAATACCCCAACCAGCCAACCAACCAACCAACTAAAAAGCCTCTAAATGTAACCTGTTCCAGTCCTGAGTCAGCTCTTGCTTTTGTTAATGACTGAAGAACAACATTTAAACAAGCTTTTAACATAAAATAGAATTTCTCTTTGCCCTGTTCCTTTATCTCATACATTATTCCAAACTCACACTTGATTATGCCACTGAAGTCAGCACAGGCAAGGACAGTGTCCATGTCAGGTCACAGATAGATCCTTCATTTCCACTCTACTTTTTCCAATCGTGCTGAAAAGTAGTGTTGTGATCAACTCCATTCCACATTACTACAGTGCTAATGCTGATGTCTCACAACATGACAACTGGCAGCAATTTGGTAATTTCTGTTATTTTTTCTCAAATCTCCAGCTCCTAAAGTCCTCTAAGATGAGGTCCAACAGGTTGTGTTATGTAGCGTTAGGACAGGAGAAACTTTGAGAGAGACATGGACTTAATGAAGAGAATACACAAAAAACGATTAAGGGACTGGAGGAATACTCTCCTGTGAGGAAAGGCTGAGAGAAATAGGACTGTTCTGCATGGAGAAGGGAATGTTTGGGGGGTGATTGTTATTAATAATTCATCTAATTAATCTTATTAAGTCTCATTAAGTCTTAATAATTTTATTATCTAATTAATCTTACTAAATCTAAATAATACCTGAAGGCAAGGTGTAGGGATTACATGGCCAAGCTCTTTTCAGTGGTGGCAGTGATGGGATCAGAAGCAATGGACACAAACTGAAACACAGGAGGTTTGATCCTGGACATCAAGAAACACTTTTTCATTGTGAGGGTGATGACTAAGTAGTGGCACAGGTTGTCCAGAGAAGTTATGGAGTCTCCATCCTTGGAGATATTTAAAAGCTGTCTAGACACAGTCCTTGGCAATCAGATACAGGTGGCCCTGTCTGACCAGATGACCTCCAGAGGTCTCTTAAATCCTCAATCATTCCATAATTCTGTTATCTGTTATGGTTTTGCCTTAGAATAAGGACATGGGTATTGAAATGGGAAGTGTCGTGCTGCTCAAATATCCCCAAATCATATAAGAATAGAAATTATGTCTACTCCTTGAGACTACCAGCCAAAGAGGCAAAGAGTACAACTGCACGAGGGCAGACAATGTTTGCACATAGAACTTTTCAGCTACCACTTGTGCCACAGCTTAATACAAAGCAAGACCTGAACTCTGGAATGTTACTTTCTCATTTTTCTCACTGACAGCAGCGAGTAGTCACTTGTGTAGGTGTGAAATTCAGTTGAATCACCAGTGCTCTTCAAGCAACTGGTCTGTGTTGTCAGAAAGAGAATACAGTTGTACATTCCCAATAGTGGTTTTGAGGTTTGGAACTTTGTGGGTTTTTTTGGGTTTTGGTTTTTTTTTGTTGTTTGTTTGGTTGGTTGGTTGGTTGGTTTGATTTGGTTTTTTTTTTTTCTGTAGATCTAATCTGCTGCAGCAGAGGAAATGGGAAAGCAGATGGTCATGATGGCAGATCAACATGCGAGGGTAAGCAATGGCCTAACATTGCTAGCCTGGATTCTACAATTGCCTAAGCAAAGCCTGATCACAACTGCAGTTGCTGCAAGTGAGCATTTATACTGAATTGAGCAGTGGAACAGCCAAAAAGCAGCAACTTACAGTATGAATCGTAACATTCACCTTAAAGATCGAGGCATGCAAGGCAATTAGTTATCAAGCATTGACAATTTATACAAATGCAGCATAAATGGCAAAAATTAATCCTGAAGGGAGACAAAAGGCATCTCTGGTTTTCTGATCCTTTCTTCAGCCTTCACATGTTTTCTTATTGGGCAAGAAAAGAGGAAGGGAAGCACAAAATAGGTCTTCAGATGTCAGGAAATGAAGAGAGAAAACTGAAATGCAGAAGTCACAAGCCTTACTCTCAGCATCTCAAGTTCAGAGTAAAAGACACTTTCCATTCTATCGCAAGACTTTACAGATTTACTATTAAATAATAATAATCTTGCATAATAAAAGTGACAGTGGTGTAAAAGCCTTGTATTTTGATCATAACTTAAACTGCAGTCAGCCAGTGGCAACATGCTTACCTATGATTAAAATGGCAAAGTTCTGACCCTTGTTCTAACCATCCTTCAGACTTAAAATGTCCTGCATCACTGGGATGCTCTGAGGATAAGCATATGAAAGGTCATTAAATACTCAGATTCTGCCATAATAAAGATAAAAATAGATCTGCAGACATCATAATCTTTTTTCTTTTGTACTAGTTTTGGCTGGGATAGAGTTAATTTTCTTCATAGTAGCTTGTATGGGGCCATATTTTGGGTTTTTGATGAAAAGTGTTGATAACATTGGGATGTTTTAGTTACTGCTGAGCAGTGCCTACACAGCATCAAGGCCCTTTCTGCTTCTCACACTGCCCTGCCAGCCAAGGAGGCTGGAGGTGCACAGTTGAGAGGGGACATGGCCAGGACAGCTCCAGATGACCAGGGGAGAAAGGGGGGAGAGAAAGGGGGGACATTTGGAGTGATAATGTTTGTCTTCCCAGGTCACCATTAGGCACAATAGAGCCCTGCTTTCCTGGGCATGGCTGAACATTTGCCTGCAGATGGGAAGTATTGAATGAATTCCTTGTTTTACTTTGCTTGTGCGTACAACTTTTGTTTTCCCTTTTAAACTGTCTTTATCTCAACCAATGAATTTTTGCACTTTTACCCTTCTGATCCCCTTCCCTATCTCACTGCAAGGGACAGGGTGAACTAGTATCTCTGTGCGGCTAAACTCCCTGCGGGGGTTAAATCACAATCAAAAGCAATTATGTAATCTTTTTCAATTAGCTATTGATGTTACTGCCAATAAATAAAAAACTGCTCTTGACCATGGACTGTAATTTTCCTGATTTCATATGGGTTGCTTAATTAAATTAGCAACCTAATTTGCATTTGTTGGATACAGTGGGTTCCAAAGTCCTGCCAAAAGGAAAAATAGCAGCAAGTTGTACCTCTCACAGTAGGGACAGCAAAGATTTCTTATTTTTATTTCACCTTGACCCAGCATGAGCAGCATTCTGCAGGAAGTTTACCATTACAGTAAGGGTTTAGAGGTGAGAAAACATTAGCAGTTGCAAATTCTGTCCAAAAGGCACTTAGCACCTTCTGTGGAAATCTGGCCACATTCTTCTTTCACTCGCACCCTGCAATAAAATTCTGTGAAATCAATGGAAAGGCTTCTTCCTGTATCCTGGAATGTATTCTTCCAGTCAGCTGAAATCTATTCATAGAAGATACATTACATTTTGTGTCACTGCAACTGTGGAAACCTCTTTACCCTAGAACTTTTAAAATTGTCTGTTTCATAATCAGAAAACCAAAACTGTAAGTGCTTCCATATCGTTACAGTATCTCCATATCATCTGACATTTTCTCCTGAAAAAAAGGCTTCAAGGAAACCATACTGTATCCCCCAGCTAGGTCAACACAGACAGAGATCCTCTCCAACCCCACAAAGCATAAGATTCACTTATTCTAAAGACCCATATTGCAGCTTCGAGGCACTAATAGGAAATAGTTGTGTGTGTTAGCATAGTCCAGAGGAGTTTAGCTGTCGATAGCTTCCCTGCTGCTCCAGAATTGTAATGGCTTTCATGGCAGGAAAGTGTCACTACTATCTCTAGCAGCCAATACAAAGCCAGTTCAAAAACAGCAAGCCCTGTTTTTGTACTATGTTTATCTTACTGTTAATTGTAGTCTCAATCTGAGTGCAAGGTGAGAAGTGAATTTCAAAGCCCCTGCCTAGCAAACTCCTTTCTCTGCTTCAGACTTGCCTATTTGCTGTGTAAATTTTTCTCTTTCCCAATATTTTTAGAGTTCTCTCGGTCAATGCATCTGAACACTCTGTAACCTGTAATGTATTTACCCTCACAGCACCCCTGAGGGCAGTAGAATGCAATTATCCCCATTTTACTGATGGGAAACTGCAGTATAAAACAGATTAAGCTATTCACACAAGGATCAAGAGCTCTTTGTTCTACTTATTGTGAGCAGGTCATCTTGCTGCTAGTTTTCCATTTGGCTTGAATCCCAGTCAGCAGCTGATAATCACATCCAGATGACAACTCTCTGATCCAAGAAATCACCAAGAAACCCCAAACCTTAATAAAATTTTGGTCAGCTAATCATTCAGTTCTGCTTCTGGCTACACAAGTATGAGCATACTGTATCTCCATGAAACCCACTGCCACAGGTAAGATCAACATACCTCCCCATCTTTAAGCCCATATAACACTCTTAACAACATGGCAGAATTTTACACTAGTTTTGATGCAATGTTTGCAAGATTTGCCATGCACTTTGTGGCTAGATATCCCCTCCTCACTTTTCCAGAAGTCTGAAGTCTACAGATATAGTAGCATTTAATGAGACTTAAGTTTAAAATGCTTAAGGTTCTTTTCTCTGATGTTTCCATCATGTAGTTATTGGGGACGGTAATGGTTATTTAGGAATTTTCTCAGGGTGTTTCTGGAGTTTCAAAGGATATGATTTTTAATAGATGTTGGTTTAGCATTTGCTGTGATGCCCATAGTTTTACTATACCACTAGGACAGTACTCACTCTGGTAAGGTAATAATTTTCTTTTTATATACCTTTATTCATTTTATTGATGCATGCAAAAAAGCCACAGAATGTAAACATTTAGGAAGCAGAGGGAGGGAGAGAGAGGAAAGGGTGAGGAAGGACAATAGGCCCAAATCTGTTTTGGTGTATCTCCATGAAGTACTTATCACTGAAATAGTTCAAGGAGAGATTAATCATACGATTTTGCCTATTTCAGTTAATAGCATTGGCAACAATCATCAACTGCTCTACAACACACTCAGTAGCCCAAGGAGAACGCTGGACTGGCCTGAGATAAGACCTTGCTTCACATTGATTCTGATCCACACATGGACAACTGACAGGTCTGAAGATCTGCGTGTCATGAAGCCACGTTCTTTTGTATATTCAAGTAGCTTTAGGGCACTGGGAAGTTACAAATTATGACAACCACGCTAAGAAATTATAATTGCTTTTTTCAAGTCACTCACCAGTAACAACAAAAAAGGTGGTCAGCCTATCTGTCAAATGACACAGTACATAATCATTCAGGTCATGTCATTAATTTGCAAGATTTACTTCACTGCAAGGAAATCCAACCTCTTTGTGATGGTGTCTTATGTATTTGGATTCTCAAAACACTCAGATCTGTGGATTGGTACATCTTTCTTCTCAGGAGCTAGACCTGTAAAATTCTATATCCAACTATTATTACACACAAAGCAGAGTAGATGACATGCTCTGAGCTATGTGTATAAATTCATATTCTTCATAGACTTCTTGATACCACAAGAACACAGCTAAAATCTAAATAGGAAGATCACAAAAAGAAACCCACCAAAAACCCAAAACCAAATGAAAAAGAAGCAAACAAAAAACCAGGTACACCAAAATCCCTGCAGAAAATCCTCAGGAAAAAAAAAAAAGCAACAGAGATCCTGGAATTTTGGAGCCAGTATCACTTACCTTCCTAGGGGTTTTAAATACAAATTCAGAATATATGCATTTGTGCTTTTTTCAAAACTTGCACCAAGACATACACCTAAATACATCTGACTAGGCACCAAAGGATAAATTCTTCCTGCAAGGCAAAGTTTTCTCCCAATTTCCAGCATTCTCCAAAAAAAAACCCCTCAACTCTCTTTAAAGTCAAGGAAAGTGAACCTCAAATCCAAATCTGAGTGTCACAGCTCAGTTCAGAGGAGAAACAAGGCACTTTCCCCTCTGATTTTACAAAACTATGGGCCAAAATGAGGTTCAGACTACTACTAGATGATATACATGCTGAGAGACACACAGTATTTTTTATTTGGAATACTCAATTCTTTTCATGGAAGAAATTGCAGATAAATCACTAATTTTTAGGTTCAGTTAAAAACCCCAAGCATTAAAATCTTAAACTTTAATCTGACATTTCAAGGTGTGCCAGCCCTAAAAATCCACTCATCATAGAAACAGGCCAGTAAAGAAAATAGCTAAAGTAGACATATCACATATGAGGGGAATCTAGAACTCTGTAGAAGTGTCTGAAGGTATAAGCAAAAGGCTTCTCTTGGGAGTACTTCCAGCTCATGAATACTGTGGGAGATGGTGGCAGTTGCAAAATCTCCCTGCCCCGTGAAAGACACTTTAGATGAGCTGTCCCAGGACACTAAGTTGCTATACTACCCTCCATTCCCATCTTACACTACTGGTTCCAAGAGGACTCATTTCTGGTGCTAGTTATTTCTAAATGGGTGACTCCAACTTACTAAAGGGGTCTTCCAGGCCATATGACATCATGCTCACTACATAAAGTGAGGGGATATTTGGAGCGTTGGTGTTTGTCTTCCCAAGTAACCGCTACATGTGATGGGATCCTGCTCTCCTGGAGGGGTTGCACACCTGCCTGCCCATGGGAAGCAGTGAATTAATTCCTTAGTTTGCTTTGCTTGGGTGGCTTTTGCTTTGTCTATTAAACTGTCTTTGTCTCAGCTCTTGAGTTTTTCAGCTTTTACCCTTCTGATCCTCTGCCCCATCCTGCTGGTGGGGGAGTGAGCAAGTGGCTGCACGGGCCTTGGCTGCTTGCTGGGGCTAAACCACAACAAAGGGAAAAGCAGATTTTGTGCCCAGGAGAAAAGCCTACCAGTGCTAGAATTTCCCAAAAAGAAGGTATTATCTACCTCATGACCTACTACTAAAGACTGAATGGGCATAACAGTTGTAACGTTTCTGTCAAAAAATACACCAATATTGACTCAAAGTCTCCAAGCAATAAAGAAGCTGCTTTTTTCCTTGTTGCAAAGTTAAATTTACACTCTCTATGAAACAACATATCTACAAGATGTGGTTAAGACTTTGCCAGGCTTGGAACAGCTCCAGAGGCACAGACTAACGTTGTCCAATGTTTTTAGGTGTGTTCTTCCTCTTATGCGTTGATCTCTTCCCAAGGTACTTTATTTCTCCTACAAACAGAGAAATCTCAACAGCTTAATCATTGAAAATCTTTATAGGAAAGATCATTTTGTCTTTTCCCTTTGGTTTCTATTACGCAATAGATATATAATTGTTGTTACTTTGCAGTAAGTACAAAAAACAGCTTTGGAAATTAAGAGACAAAGTGAGTTTAAGACACTAAATCAGTCTTATAACCTATAAAACAACAGAAATTGTCCCATAAATGTAGTTAAAGTAGATTACAGAATTCAGAGTGCACAAAAAGAAGAGCCTTCCTGTCCAGAGTAAGTTAATAACAGACTAGCTGTAGAATAGATATTAGCAGCCCTGATAAAGTTGCATCCACACTGACATACAGGAAAACTAGGAAACCCCCACACACACATTGAACTCCAAAGGAAAAATAGGTGCATGGCATTGCATGCAAAGAATTCAGTATAATACGTCAGTAGGAAATATATCTTTATTACTTCAGATATTGTATATACTGCAGCTCACTCGAATGCCATGACAATGTACATGGACACAAGAAAATTTTCACGAAGTATTTGTTGAAATATTTATTCAGATTAAATAATGGAAATAAAAATTGTACAGTTAAAAAAAAATTATTGCCATTGTAATTACAAAGAGCCTGTTAGAGCAGGGTCATAGTTTATATTTTTTTTCCTTTTGCACTTACTTTTCATTTTAGAAGGTTGTTCCACTTCACTTGAAGGATTAAATTGAAAAGATTTTGAACCAATACAAAATTGAATCTATTGATGTCTAAGAAATTTCATTTAGAAGACTTGATTTTTTACTAATATATGCAGTATACCCAGGTGATTATTTGCACAAAGCCAATGCAGTCTTGTGTCCTTGTGTGATTTTAGATTCTCAAGCATCTGTCTTTCTGTCATGGGAAAGAAAAGAATCAGACACAAAAAGCCCCAAACATGATTGAGTCATGATCCTACATCTGAAACCCAGGAAGGCTTACTGGGAGACCGTACTTTCATGAAGGAATATCTGTCATAATTTTACTACAATTATCAAAGTAGCAGTATCTAGGGGTACATTGACATCACTAGATTAATGAACAGTGAAATTCCTCTTATTGATACAGTAACACTGGTCTTGAGTTTAAAATTCATGTGGTAGATACCAAAAAAGTGTCAAGATTGCTTAAAATCAATATTGAATAAATTAAATATAATCTATATCAGTACACCACCTTCATTTGCCTTTTGTCTTTTTGAGCCATTCGAATTCATTCAGGTGATATTTCCAAGTTTCTCCCTACATGTATGAGGGACAAGAATAACCGACTTTAAGAAGCCTCTGAGGGTCACTGAATATAGACCCCCTACGATGACTGTATCATCCCTTCATTGAAATTACAAACTTGCATCTTCCAAGAAGTAGCTTTATGCCCTTGCCTTCCCACAAGGAGGCAGTTTTGAACCCATAGATTTCGTTTTAAAGCAAAGCGACTATTTGCTAATTATCATCTCTGACAATGACCTGACTAGGAGCTCAGTCTTCAAGCAAGAAATCAAGTATTGTGAGCCTCTCACTAGTGTTCCTTAGCATTCAGTGAGGGTGCTGGAGCATTAATAAACCATGCAGTATGCAAGTGAAAATCACAGCCACTTGGGTCAAGTACTATGAAAAATCACTGCAACAGTTAAATTAATAAAATCTTAATATATGTAAGCATATCCAGAGAAGTTTACTGTTTGCTCTAGAGTTAAAAATAAACCTTTCCCTATTAGGATTTCTCATAAAATAGTGGCCAAACAGTAAATTGTCCAGAAGCAGGCCATATAGTTATTAATTTTATTTATCAGTACCATGGACAGAGGGATAAAATATTCATGTAAAGCAAAGACAACAAAGACAATCCTACTCTTCATTACTACTGTTTTGGTTTCCCCCCCCCCTCATTTTCTCTTTTAATCTAGTGCTGCTTAGCACAAAGACATGAACCTGTGAATGATTTTTGTTTCTGGTCTAAATCAGCAAAAAAGGACGGTTAAGATGTGTTAGTAAAACTTTCATCTCAGTCTGCTTCAGTGCATAATTATAATAGGGGTTGTGACACTATTTATATCACAGAGATTAAATTTTGCTTTTACATCTCAGACATTTCACATTGAAAATCTTTTCTCAGCTTGCTTAGTATACTGGTCTCAGTCACTCAAAATATGCCATAGAGGATTAGACCATGGTATTACTGTGTGACAAACAATGGTAAATGGGTTTGTTGTTAGCACTCCCTCTACAGAAAAAAAAATAAAGAACCCAAAACAGGCAGATTTTTACTCTTCCAAACCATGTGTACTAATCTAGTATAAAAGGACTGGAATTCTTCTTATGACTGAAAACATCTGTAGCCCACAACCTTATTCTCATTCCTCTTGCTCCTTTTGTTCACTTTTATCACTTCCTCACTTTCTCGACAATTTCACATCTAGAAGTAGTAAACTATTTACAAAGCCTGTTAGGGACGTGAAGTATGTGTGGTCTTGCTGGGTTAAGATTGCCTTAGAAGTCATAAAATGTTTGTCACCTTTTCCAGAAGGACAGTTTTGTAATCAAGTTTAAAGACTAAATTTGTACTTAAGTGCTTTCCTCAGTAAGATAGATTTATGAAGTACCCAACTGCTTTCCTGGTTCAAGGTCTTAGATGGCAGGAGACACCTGCATATCCACTCTGAAAAATGCTCAAGGAGTTTTCCTGTGAAATTCGCCTCATTCTTTTGGCTATCAAATTTGGCACCTGACAAAAAGCTGATTCTTTTTCCTTTGGGAATAGCATGGATCAATATTTGCTGTATGAGTTTCTTGGCATCAAGCTATCAGCAAGTGTTCTAGTTAACTGTACCCGAGCACAATTAGATTTCAGACTCTAATATAATTCTTTTTTTCAGGTCAGTGATCAAATGTGGTAAAATGAATTGAAAGGCAGCATATCCAGGTCTTCAAACAATCCTCTTATTCCATAACTCAAGATTGGCATCTATGTCCTTGCCCTGCTGTGAACTTCCGTACAACAATTTTTTTTGGTGGCCATTAATACAGCTACAATTGCTACTTCAGTAGCCATAGTAATGACCCTTTCCTCATTCTCCCATTCAACTAAAACCCTGTTTGTCTGCACAAGGGGCTCATTCACTCCTTTATATATGACTCTGGCAGATCCTAATGCTCTTCCCATCCTAATCACCTGAGGAACAACATAATGCACTTGTCTCCCAGCATGACAAACACACTTATTTGCTTCATAAGAGGTGTATATGTGCTTAGTTAGGACCCTGCCCAAGGGTTTTGTATCACTGAGATAGGGGAACAGAAGGGGAAATATGTACATGCATACATGTATCCAAGTGAGAGATATACCCCCCCTTTTTAACCTCTAATACCACAGAACCATTTAGTTTGAAACTAATTTCTGACCTTTGGTGCATCTGTCCTTAAACACATGAACACCTACTGCTATTTTGTGCCAACAGATACTCATCTTCTCCTAAGTGTTTATGCCTTGTAAATTTAGGACTGCGTTTGTAATCATTAGACTTGAAGATAATTTAAATCTCAATTTCTGTTACAGTCCAAGGTGCTGCAGAATAAACAAATAAATGAGCAAAGTCATAAGCAAATGTGCAAAACCAGAGAATTTAAAATAAAAGACAATACTAAAAATACACACACTATCAGCTTTTAAGCCATAAACTGAACAAGAAAACATCACTGCAAACCACTATGTACAAGCATACTGAAGGTGACATTGTTCATACCTTCAGATATGCAATGTATTTCCTTCACATCTCAGATCAATAAAATATACCAGGTTTGTCTACTAGGCCTTCAGCTATATTTTGCTAATTTATAAACACAAAATATTAAAAAAAAAACGTTGTTTTTAAAAGCTTGAAAAACTCAACCATTAAAAGTAATTAATTTCTAAAAAGAGGTTATGCACAAAAAGAAAATACTCAGGACAGACGCTTCAGAATGGAAAACACATTTTAATCCCAGTAATTATACCAACTGATAGGTCACTTAAATGGCCTTCTCATACTTCTGGAAGTCTAGTGAGTCTAGTCAATTCTAAGCTTCTCTTGAATGCTAGAGTTAGAGCTTGAACTACTTTGATTCTGCTTAGAAAGATGAAAATAAAGAGGGCAAACAAAAACAAAATAAACAAAGACTAAGTATTTTTATTAAAACCATTAAAAAAAACTATCCAAAATTAGAGGTGTATGTATGTCAGTCCAAGAGCCTAAATCTGCTGTATTTATTTAAAGAGGAACTCAACCAATTATATCTCCTTATGCATTCGAAGGAAAAAACCACTTAACCAGAAGAGAGCAAAACCAAACATACAGACAGCAACAAATAATATAAGAAAAGAAACTTTCTGAGCAGGACCATACTATCCGGATTACAAATTCCCACTATGGAGTGCACAAATGGTGCATAGCCAGGTACAGGCACAGGTTCCCACCACAAGGACTGGCTGTGTACAAAATCCTCTTTGAGGACCTGAGACCAAACCCTTAATCAAAATTATATTTACTTAATTCCCTTCCCAAAAAATCAAAGTCTTTCCATTTCTGTGACACGTGAAAGGTTTTGCCTTAATTCATTGTGTTGAAGTTAAAAAACACTTTTAGGTTTTTATTAAACAATTTATCATTAGAAATATCTAACAACTTTCAAGTTAAGGTTTCAGCATCTGCAACAGAAAAGGTCAGCTAATTCTAATCAAGCAACAGAAAGAGTTTTAAACTGTGCCTTTGCATTAATTGAATTCAAAATTTCATGCAAATTCAGTTTGACACAGACCATGAATAAAAGGGTGATAAATATTATCATTATTTGATGACAAATAATAATAAAACCAATAGGCTCTAGCAGTTTATGAGAATAGTTATTTTTACAATGTATTCCTCCACCAAAAAATGTAAAAATAATGAAAATAATTAACAATAAAATTAGCTATACTGCTGTTAGTGACACTATTAAAAAAGTATCTGTGTAAAGATGGGTGGCATCAAACAGTAACTCAGCATTAAACAAAGCTGGATAAACTCCTAGATTTATGAGTAGAAGCAATATCAATATTGTCAAAGACTTCTTCCAGCAGATTAAGAACCTATCTTGTAAGTAGTGACCCTGGCCTAAGTTACCGCTGCTGCCTTTCTTCAACAACTAATGCAAAATAAAATAAAATAAAAATAAATAAATACTAATAAAAAAGCAACCCCTAAGATGTGTAACATATCTACTTCAGGAAAATAGGTGGCCAAATGCTGCATGCACTATTTCTCCCTGCTGCAGTTCACCCTGTATATCAGGTGTGTTGCCAGATTTTTAAGTCAATAGAGCAACTTATGCCCCAAAAGAGTGACATATATTCATGTAAAACTATGTTTTGCAGCAAAACATAGTAGCAAGAAAGCATCAGACTTAGACAGTCCACACAACACAGTATTGTTCATGGGCAAAGACCATTTTCAAACATTTCTGATGTACTCTTAGTGGTACTTATGCTCTCACCTGTTATTTTTGGAAAAGTGTCTTCCAAATTTTAAATAGTCAAAAACAATCACATAAAGAATTCTTCTCAATTCAATACACTGGTAGTTGGCTTTTGGATGTAATTCCTTTCTTATCATTCTTAATCTCTTCCCTAGCTCATTGTCAAAATACTTTTCTAATTTGAACCATTCAAATCTATTATTATGCCACTCAATGAACATTAAATATTGGTTTTCCTCATTCATTTTCCATCTGCCTTCTCTTTCAACATTCGCCTTCTCCAAATTCACATCTATTTAAGACTCAATGCTATTAAAACATTCATTTACTATTTTCAGGACGTTATAGACTTAGTTAGAATCGCTAAAGAATATATAACCCAGCACCAGCTGCTACAACAGTGAAGAACTCTATCTGCCTGAGCTACATACCCACATTGTGGCGTTTTTCAGCAGCCAATGCCATTAATTCTAAAGGATATCACAGCATACAGTAAGGTCTCCATAACAAATTGGTTGATATAATGGTTATAAAAGCATCAGCTGAACTCAATTCAGATAGCTGAAGATATCTCATGGGTTTCAAGTACTTTCTGCTTATTACTAGCACCCACCCAGCCACCTCACGGGTAATAAAACAGTCAGATTTCAATACACGAACAGCCAATTATTTCTTCAAGCTCAGATTTTTGTGTAGTTGTTATTTTATGGGAAACCCAGCAAAGCTCTTCCTGCTACTTTTAGAGTGGTCTTACATCAAGAAGCTCAAGGCAGGAAGCAATTTCGCTACATAAAGTGGAACTAACTCCTCCATTTGCCCAGTTCCCTGCCAATACTAGCAATCTTTTTTAAAAAGTAGGAAGCAAAAATAATCCATTTTCCCTTTTCTCTTCACAGTGTAATAAGTGAGACTGAAAGCCTTGGTTTCTCAATCGCTAATTCCCAAAGCCCAAATCTCCCTAGTACCAAAGTCATAAAAATTGGCCATAGACTTATTAGCAATATTACCATGATGATAGCTGAAATGATGATGATTTATCTAAGAGGTTAGAACATAGCACTCCAGTACACTATGTAGTTTACACTTTGGCAGATAATAAAAATGTAGATGAAATGCACACATCAAGTATACAAATCACATTAGCCTGACGAGATTTTAAAGGCTGATCAGCAAAAAACATTCCATTAGCTCTAATTGCAGCTCAAAACATGGAAGACATAGGAGTTCATACTTCAGAGAGCGTACTGTAAGTCCAAGGACACCTCGACCACAAAAAGCTTGTTTTTACACCTTCATTGATAGCCTATTCCTACCTTACAGAAGTTTTGTGGAAGTATCATATAAAACTGGTTGTTATCTTCTGGGCTCTGCAATGGCTGATCACTCCTTTCAGTTCTCTGCTGGCCCAGACCTACCAGCCATCTACAGGTACAGTCTTCAGCTCCATTCCTCAACTGCAATCCAGAGGGGCTCTGAGGTTTGGTCTGAGGGTGACCCAGTCAGTCCTGCTCACTCATTGGTCTCTCCCTTTCTGGAAATCAATTATACTGAAAGAAGTCCATCCATGGCAATCCTATAATTCCCAATCCCTGAGTTCTCTGAGATCTCTCTCTTCTTTTTTTTTTTTTTTTTTTAACATCTAGGAAATAACAAGTCCAGACAGAGAGAGAGGATGTCTAAATGGAATCCAACTTAAATTTATTTGAAAATAAGTAGATCAGTACCACTACTTCCAGGATAAGCAACAAAACTCATGGCAGAAAAGAAAAATCAATTCATGTTCCTTGGGCTAGCTGAAGACGTTTCTGGAAGAGCAGAGTAGACATAACCTCAGCTGAAATAAATACATAGCAACTTGGTTCACACTGTGACTCCTTTATAGTTAAGAACTAATGAAATGTATGTAACAGAATCAAAAAACTTTAAGGCTTCACTGCACAGAGATTGGGGGAGTGAAAGACTGAATGGAACTCCAGTAGAAATGGCACTTAGTTTCAGCAGCTCAGAGATGATGACCCACTGCCAAAATGGCATTCAAAATGTGAAGTCTGAAGTACTCACAGACATGGATCCATGTTAGCTGTAAACTGCATGTATAAAAGCAAGGAAACAGAAGGTGGTGTGGCACATGTGAGAAGTTAAGGATTGCTTTTTAGAAGATGGGCATGTGAGAGACAGGTGGTGGGGCATGTGTAGAGCCCAGAGAATGCAGTTCAATCTCATCTTCTGCATGCAGTGCTAATGACCTTTTGTATTCTATCAGGTGTTATCATTTAAGTCAGATAAAAATTATTAACTTTGCTTTTCCTGTTTTTTCTGAAAGAATCTATCGTGCATGTCTGGCAGTGGTCTTAGTTTTGACAAAATTTTTTTATTCCAGTGCAATGACATGAAAAATAAGTATCCAGGGCTTCCCAATGTTTAAGTGATGATAAAGACTGAAAAATTCATTGCATGTCTTGCTCACTATAATTGTCAACTGCTGTAAGTGAATAAATTAATTATTTCATTTAATTAATAATTTAATATAGACCTTTAGGTCTTCTTTTTGATCCCTCTTGAGCCAGGATATTGTTTTGCTGTGAGATACTTCAGGTTGTTTGAGGGTGAGGATGAAGCTACAAGCAATATTAAAAACTTCAAATATAGTAGACTTGCTGTTTTCATTTTTGCTACAACATGGTTTACATTAAAATGCCATTTGGGCATTACTGTCTCAAATCAAATGAAAATGCTTCAAACCCCCAAGTGTTCTGCAAGGTAATATTATATTTTGCATGTAAATTGCTTTCTTTTTCTTTTCTTGAGGATTTTTCTATAAATCTCAAAGAAAACAGTTGGCTTCTCTCAAAGTAGTTAAAACCTATAAAGACTCCTTTTAAAGTATTTATCCAGCACACTTCCATCTTAAAAACTTCCTCTGTCTGAAGGATTCTATGAGGTCTTAAGGGATGATATATAAATTTCCCAGCAGCAAGAATTTCAAAAACTCTGATTTAAAAGCTGGAGAAAGCATGGCTTTTGTCCTACCCAATTTCTATGTGACATAATAAAAAATTATGACATAAAACAGAGTTGGAAATCCTTCAAAAATATTCTAGGAAAATAAGTGATGATTCTGGATTTAAATTCCAGAGCTGGATCCTATCAATAAAAGTATTCTTGTCCGCAACCCTTGCATATCCTTGACTCTAATGGCTTGTCACAACAGGACTGCGTAGAGAAGCACATACGTACAGATGATAGTGGAGCCTTGAGAGGGTAGCACCAGGATATAAACTGCAGGCTGACCAGTAAAAACCTACAGGGTTTTGGACCTGATAAATTAGGCTTTCTACTCCTATGCATGTGCAGCAACAAACACAGAACAGCACCTACCCACAATAGAGGTTTCCCACCTGCGTTGACATTGCTCGCAATTAAAAGTGCAAGTTTCAACAGTTCTTCAGAGAAATATCTCTTTCCTATGAGCATGCATTGGATATGCACAAATGTAACACAGAAAACAAGAAGCAATCAGGTTTGAGTGTAGGAGAGGGATTGTTCTACAAGTTAGAGTGACATTTTTATTTTGACATGCTGCTCAAAGCCCTGTCCAACACGGCCTTGAACACTTCCAGGGCTGGGACATCCATAACTCCTCTGGGCAGTCTGTTCAAGCCTTGTCACCCCCATAGTAAATAATTTATTCCTAATATTTAATCTAAACCTATCTGCCAGTTTAAAGCCATTACCCCATGTCCTATCACTACATGTTCCTCTAAAGAGTCCCTCCCAAGCACTCTTACAAGCCCCCTTTTTAGGCACTGGAAGGTGCTATAAGGTCTCTCCAGAGCCTTCTCCTCTCCAGGCTGAACAACTCCTGTTCTCTCAGCCTTCCTGACTGCTCCAGCCCGCTGATCACCTCCATGGCCCTTCTCTGGACCCACTCCAATAGGACCATGTCCTTCTCACGCTGTAGGCCCCAGAGCTGGATACAATCCTCCAGATGGAGTCTCAGAAGAGTGGAGCAGAGGGGAAGAATCACCTCCCTGACCTGCTGGCTGCACTTCTATTGATGGAGCCCAGGATATGGCTGACTTTCTGGGCTACAAGTGGCACTGACTGCTGTGTCATGTCAAGCTTCTCTTCCCCCAGGATGGCAAGTATGAACACCTGAAAACTTCAGTCTAAGATCATACCCCTGAAGCACGATAAATAAATATTTCTATAACAACAATAAAGCAAGATCAACACAATATCTTGCACTTAAATCTCAAGCTTAGGTGCTCCGCAGCCAATTAAAACTTTTAACAATACTGTAGAAATACTGCACCACACATTTACATGTGCAGCACTACATGAGCAGTGACAGGGAGAGCAGTAGAAAGAAATTGGGACATGGAGGGTAGACAGACAGTAAACTGTTTTCCTTGGGTTTGGCAAGCTTTCTAATTCAGTGTTGGTGAAGAGCAATATTAAATATTTTCCACTATTAAAAAAAAAAAGTTTAAAAACCCAGACAAGTTAATTGGTATCATTTATTAATATACAAGTTCTAAGAACTTGAAATCCCCATTTTTGATCTTTTCTTTCTAGCAATAAGCCATTATTCAATTGTTATTTTATTTTCCATAAATGTGGCAAGAATCTATAAAATTACATTTCAGATCCTCATTTTGAAAGGTTACCTGGAAGTGCAGTTTTACCATGTTCATCCTGTGAAAAAACTCTCCCACAATCTCCATTAGCAGCACTCTGATGCTTGGTATCTTGCACTCTGTTTAAAACTTTCCTGGTACAAATTTATAATAGAGTACATTATTGCATATGTAAGATTGCCTTATAGAATTTACTCATTTCCTTTAATCGTGATCGTGCATTATTTGTAGGGATAAGAAATGTTAAGGAGATTTTCCTGAATTACTAGGTAGAACTGGAACTAAATATAATCATGCACTTAGTGGAATGAATATGTTGTTTTGTTCACACTTGGAGTTTTTATCCTGAATATTTCTACTTAATTTTAAGCATGCACTGCATATTATGCATTACACAAGTCATAGATGAGAAAGACCTGGATAATATTGATTTCAACTCACACAATCTTTTAAATTCTTTCCAGGCACATAGGAAAGCAAATACTTAAGTTCATGGAAAACATACCCATAATTTCCTTATTACGTTTAGTTGCAGAACCAAGTAGCATTTCTATGCAACATTTTATATAATTCAGTATAACAAAAGGAAACCTTTATCTCAACACACCTAGTTTGTTGCAGCATCATCCCTTTGGGACTGTCATCTTTTTTCCTCTTCTCTTGAGCTTTGCCGAATGGAATTGCTCATATAAATTTAGAAAAAGAAGGTAAAAGTAAAAGGTCCTACTGTATTATATCAGGTCAAACCTTTAACATTACTATGCAATGCTTTAAAGGCACAAAGGGAAAGCTCTACTACTACAAACTCAGTGAGCATGCTGATTTCTCTCCCCTTCTGCAAAGGAGAGTTCACCAAAAGCAGCATTTCTCTACAAACATAAACCATGTGTTTAAAGGTAAAAAGACTCTCACATGGGCCACTAAACATCCACAGGTGACAAACTGAAAAAATACAATGTGTAGCAAAGTTCCTTACAAAAGAGCAAGAGGCATCATTAACTTTCACTCTAGGTATTCCCCAATATACTGTCAGGTGTGAACCCTTGTCAACCTGCCTGGTTTGACAATTAGAGCTATGAAGAGCAAAGCAAACAAAAGGAGCTTCTTAGTCCATTAAGCCTAGATTTCTATCCAAGGTGTAGAAATCAAGTGACATGAAATACTATCTTTTGCTCTTCAAAAATGACATGTCCATTTCTCTGTGAAATTATTTTCACTTTTAACAAGCCAGTGGAACTTCTAAAACTGCTTGGTCTTCCACTTCCAGTAACCACAGCAACAACTGTTTTTATGTTTGTCAGCAACAGCTAAGTATTTAAATATATGTGGGCACACAAATTCAAGTCTTTCCTTTTCAATTCATATCTACTCTTTGAAATGAGCTAAATATCTTTAGTTCACTTTAACAAAAAAAGAAAAAATAGTGTTAAATGCAAGAGAGGTCTCATTCAAAAGTACCAGATAAAATCTCATCCCGGACTTCAAGAAGTTAGTGTCATCATTTTTCAAAAGTGAAAAGGATTAAAACAAGAGAGATCAGAGATTATGGTTTAGAATTCTGGATTATTCTTACAAGTGATAAAATTCTGGTTTACCCCAACTTCCCCAAAACTTCCAATTATGATATTATTAAAGAAGGGCCAATCATGCCTTTAGTGAAGCTTGCAAGAAGTTGTTCTGCACACTATGTGAGAGAGTGAAAAACAGGCTTAAAGCAATAGCTGTCATAGTGGGAATTATAGAGTCCTATCAACAATCATGTCAACACAGAATTTCACAGAATAATCTGAGTTGGAAGGGACCCACAAGAATCATCAAGTCCAACTCTTTAAGTGAATGGCCTGTACAGGGATCAAAACCATGACCTTGGTGTTATTACGATCAAGCTCTAACCAACTGAGCTAATCTCAGGGTCACAGTTCCATACATTTTACTCCTTGACCTAACAGTAAACATTACTGGAACACTTCACATAAAAAGCGGAATCTAAACCAACTAGTTAGTGAGGGTCCAGGTGAAAAACCCACGACTTCCAAGTCTTTTCCTCTGTAGTCATTTTACTCACATTATTGTAGGGATCCTGGAGACTACCTGGTTCCGTGCCTTTAAGAACAACTATGAGCCAACAGTGTGCCCCTGTAGCCAGGAGGACCAATGGCACCTAGGGGTGTATTGGGATGAGTGTGTCCAGTAGGCTGAGCAAGGTGATCCTCCCCCTCTACTCAGCCCTAGTTATACCACATCTGGAGTGCTTTGTCTGGTTCTGGGCTCCTCAACACAACAAAAACAAGGAGCTACTGCAGAGGGTCCAGCAGAAGCCACAGAGATGATTAAGGGACTGGAGCTTTTCTCTTATGAGAAAAGACTGCCGGAGCTGGGCCTGTTTAGTCTGGAGAGAAGACTGAGAGGGGATCTCATTAATGCAAATAAATGTCTCAAAGGCATATTTCAAGAGGATGGTGCCAGACTCTTTTTACTGGTGTCCAGCAACAGGGTGAGGAGCAATGGCCATAAATTAAATACAAGAAGTTCCACCTCAAAAGGAGGCAGAGCACTGGAACAGGCTGTCCAGGGATGTCGTGGAGTCTCCACCTCTAGAGGCATTCAAAACCCATCTGGACACGTTCCTGTGTAATGTGCTCTAGATGACCTTGCCTTGTCAGAATGACCTTGAACTTCATGACCTCCAGAGGCCCCTTCCAACCCTAACGATTCTGTGATGTTGTGAACAACTCAGTTAAGAATATCAAAAGATCATTAAAAAAAACCTAATATGGAAAAAATATAGCTTCTATATTAGTATCTAATCATGTTCTATAACAGACCTCTTCAATTTGAGAAAATTTTGTTTCCTAGAAAACTGATCAGAAAATATTGAAAATACTTCATATCATGTTATAGATTTTAAATAGCACAGGCAAAATTCAAATGTAATTATCTTGTGTTAGGCCAGCTGACACAGCAACCAAAACCAGAAAAAAAATTTGCAATTTGTGTCCTGTCATAAATTCATACAAAGAATAGAACAATCCAGGTTAAATGCAGGTTAAGGATTAGAGCTCTTAATGTAACCTAATTAGATAAATCAATTGGACCACAAGAGAGGGAGTGGTATTTAACCTCTGTCAATAGAGAGGAGGGGAAGCTGTTAGCACCTGTGTAAAAGAAGGCAGGCAGTATTAAAATTTCTATGAGCTATAAAACCAATATCTCTGTTCATTTCACAATTTTTAGTATCTTTGTTGTTAATTCATATTCTGAGATTGGCTTTTCAAAGTATTTTATATGAGCTCTCCCCAGTTTTTCCTTACTTTATCCTTAGACTATCAGAGAGTTAGTGAAATGATGGCACTGCTATTTTAAACTGTTAGTTCTGCAACAGGAAACATAACGCTCACCTTCAATACAGACAGATTAAGGAAAGACCAAAACCCTCATGGGCAAAAGAATGGATGCTGCCAAAGCTATGATGAAAACAAGAGGTAAAGTGCAAAATCATTTGGTTAGCCAAAAAGAGAAGCATGCCTAAATGGCAAGAACTTCTTGTCAGCTCAAAAATATGAAGGTTCTTGTATGAAAAGATCCTTTGAGCTTAATCACAGAAGAGTAGCAAATCAGAAGTATTAGTATAATAAAATATCTGCAGCTATTTTATAACATTTGGTTAGTTATGCCTGCTTGAAGACAAATCAAATGATTCAAATAAATCACTACATCATATTGTACCACAAAAAGACAGAACCAGACAGAAAAGACTAAAGGGAGCTAAATTCAAAACACATCTAGAGTAAAAGTCATAATCTGTTCAGTTTGTGGCCAAGAAAGCACAAAGGCATTTCCCAAGGAAGCAAAAATACTCCAGACCAAGTTTTAGAAAAGTCAGAGATGCCATGCTGTTTTACAATAAGGGTGTACTTTAAGACATTCAGGTTAGAAAATTCTTTCACCAGAAGCAGAAAGCACTTCCCAGTTAGCCACATCACCTCAGCCAAGAGGCAAAGCATCTTTTTCAACAGAAAGTAGAGATCAAAAATATGTTCAATACATTTCTGCATATAAATTTATGCAGAAGACCAGATGTCACTATCTGGTTGTCCTTCTCCCCTCTTTTGCTGTCCTTTGTTGATCATTAAATAATGAGATCTTGCCACCAGTGTCCTTTTAACTAATTTTAAGCCCCATCTTTAAATTGCTACAAGATTTGGAAAGAAAAAAATGGCTTCATAATGCCATAACATTCTAACTGAAGTCATGATCTGTGTTGAGAATTCAGTCAAAGCAAGGAGACACAGATAAACAGAAAAAAAAATCACTTTGTCATTACAGGTATTGTTTAGCCCAGTAATGCTTCAATTATGGTAATTATTCTCAGATTTAGCACACCTTCATAAAGGCCTGCTGAACTACTTATGTGTATTTTACTAACAAGTTACTAATTGCCTAAAGTTTACTTTGGATTAAATTATATTTTTAAATAATTTTAAATAATTGACATTATTTCTGGAGAAATGAAATCAAAATATTAATCTGTTTCTTTACAGAGAGTTTAAAAATGTTTGCATCAAGAAAACCTGAGGTTTTTCTAGAGAACTTACTGAAACCAACTGCGTAGAATATTAAACATCCTCCAGGCTCAGCAATTATGACAGAATTGATACTTGAAGAAGTTTTTCAAAAAAAACCTGACTGTGAACTTTCCAAACCTCACTAAACATTCTGTATGTTTTCACAACAGCCATAAGCAAGACTAGAAATTAGACATGAGTAAAAGGTACACAGAGATTTCCTTACATTAAACAAGATCCCCTTATTCCACTTAGTAAGAACAACTGCCCTTGTAAGTGCATTTATAACCCACTTTGAGTTGCTTGCAAATTGAGGTTTTTCTCAGTACTAGATATTCTTAGGTGACACTACTTAGGTCTAATTGCATTTTTCAAAGTATTCATAAAGAAGTTTATACTTAACAGCAACAGTGATGGAAACACGTTGCCCAGCAGAACACAGTACACTTAGCACACAAGTACATAATGAGTACACAATGTTTGTATATACCAATGAGCATTGCATAAATTAGAGATCAGGAGAAACTCTATTCCCAAGATGACACTGTCAGCATCTTCTCACCACTTTCTAACTCTCTACTTCATTGTAAATCTAAAAAGCTTTAACATAAGTTACTGCTAAAAAATTTACTTCATAATAAATGAAGTCTTAAACTGTGGCATGGATATAAGACGAGTTATAAGCTGGTCTACTAGAACTATATGTTACCACTTGAAATATCATTTATGAAGACTTGATGAAACATACTAACATTATGAACAAATACTTCACAAGTGATGTCCCAGAGTGCCCAATATACACAAGATCCTACAGTCAAGGTTCACTGGCCTACATATCTTCAAGACTCTACAGCTAAGTCCAACTGGAAAGTATAACAGAAATTCAGAAATTATGCTCTAAGGATCTCCATCAGAGAGAATGAATTCGTGTTCTTGATATGAATTATCCACAGAAAAATATTATCCCAGTTCAAAATAAAAACTGAATATATTTTACTGAATAGAAAGTCAATTTTGCATGTAAAACAGAATCTTAGCTTATCAAATTTAATTCATTTTGGAAAGCAAATTCATTTTTCAGATTTATTCTTTAATTTAAAAAGGAAAAAATATGTAAAAATAAATTAAATAGAACAAACACATATTGTATTTAAAAAATTACAGTATTTCACCCTCCAACAAGCAGCCACTTTTGGTATCCTTAGTATATCTGCCTAGACATCCACCCGAGCACACAAATAAAGGTAATATAAGAATTAACACCTCAAGGTGTCACACTGGATCTCCCAGGGCAGTGAAATTCCCTAGCACCAGGCTAGCTTCCTGCTTTATTTTGCCTTCCTCTTCTGTGCCACATCCAGCCATAAAAGTTTTCAGTTTAACCCAGTCAAAAGTCAATGTACAGCTCTGATATCAGGTTGAGTTGATTTTTTCCAACAGACCTTTTCTGGTCAATTTAGAAGTCAACCTATAGTTGTGTTAAAGAAAATGTGCACTCCTAATTGTCATAGGCGTTTTTTGTCATATTTTTCTCTTCACACGTCAGTCCCCAGTACATGAATTGGAACAAACATCCTTCATTCCTCTGTCTTGTCAACTAAGATTTTAATTTCCTGAGTGCAGTGACTTAGGTACATTTCCAAGCCTCCCTGCAGAGAGCTTGGAATTTAGCTGAGACCTCTGGATGTTGCTGGGGCTCCATGGAAGGTGGCAGGCACACAAAAGCAAAGTGCAGGATCCAAATCAGAAGTGATTCATACTGAAATAGAGCTCATAAGACCTCCTCATTAAAAAATTCCTCAGTGGCTCTACTTACCATGCATGTCATTCCCTAAAGTGCTTGCATAGCATCTGCCACCCACAAATAATGAACTGTCTAAGAATGAGGGAAGGTGCATAAAGCAAGTCAGATCAGTTGTTCTCCCATGTTCTGTTGTTAAAGGGATATGAGAAGGGTAAAAACACCAGATCAGAAATTACTTCACCACACAAAAGCAAAAGGCAGAAAAGAATGTTTACACTTCAGCACTGACAGACCAGATGAGCACAGCTACCACACAGAAACACTATGAGCTCCAAAAATATTTGTATTTAAGCATGTATTAAACTCCCTCAGAACTTTCCTGCCAACACAAATTGTACTGGCTTACAGCAGAATTGTCAGAATTCTGCAGCCCAGTCCACACGTACATGTGGTTACAGAAGCACAGAGATGCTCATACAAGCTGACATAAAGTCACACAAGAATAAGAGATCATTACAGCAATGTGAATGCATCCAGCCTAGAAAAACTGTTTCTTTAACAGAAAAATTACAGCCATAACTAGTAGCATCATATTTTCACATAAGCAACCTGACTTTCAGACAGCAGATATGCTCAGCCAACACAATGCAAAGGTTCACAGAAACAAGAAGCAAGGGGATTCTGGAATAGGGGCAGCAGCTCACAGGTTCAAAAGAAGGGAGACACTGAATACAGTCATTATAACAAAGTGACCTTATTGCTGACCAAATATTATTACATTAAAGCTACAGGGTATCACAGAGATTTGATTTCAGCTTACGAGCTGCCAAAAAAACATAGAAAAAGAATTTATAAAAATTATGCACAGACCAGATCCTTACTGAAATGAAGACTCACTCCCCTTATAATGGCAAATACCTTGATTATATATTGGCAGAAACAAAACTGGAAAACCAATATATAGTGTATGCTCAGCGTGAGACAACAGTTCTTGTGCTTAATATATTGGTAGCACTAGGCCCTAGCACTTCAGTAAACACAATCAAAGCAGCACAGCTGGAATTTGTAGCCAACTGAGTTATCAGTTTATGAAGAGCTGCTTAATAGAGACAGTGCCATCTGGGCCAATTACAGACCACATATCTCAGGCACGATGGAAAATGATTCCAAGTCACTATGTTAAAATTCAACACAGCCTTCCTTTGTCTTGCTTTCCCTTTGATGCCTAAAAAAAGGACCAGTAGCAATGATTTTGGTTCAGCCTAAATATACAATAATGCTGGGGAAATTTCGTACCTACCTAATTGAAGGGATTTGCATGCAAAGGCTTATAAGGGAAGAAGTCAGCATAATTTTCTGAAAGTTTCAATATACATAAAAATAACCCTAAAACCAATACAATTTTGGACTTGTCTATTCCTTCCTATGCTATATACAAAGTAGTAATCTGGGAATAAGCAAATCAGCTTCCACTTCTTTAGTATATTCAGATCACATGGAAGAAATAAAAAGAAAACATGCTGTATTGCCAACAGCATGCCATTACAATAAAGCCAGTGCAATAAACCAGAATAAAATAGAACTATAAGGATATGAATATTATTACACTCCTGATGCCCAATCTGCCAACATTTTGCATCAGCACAACTGATGTATATTTTATGCCTTATTTGTTTGCTTTTCTTCTAACAGATTCTGCATAGGCAAAACTAAATCATGTATAAGACATGGCCTTTTTACTCCCAGTAGGACTGTAATATGCAGTTTGTCCAATATAAAGTCAATCTCTATTTAACAATAACACTAAGGTATGTAGCCACCAGGTGACATGTAAAGGAAAAAAATCCTACATTTAGGGTTGCTCATTGGTTGTAAATAACTTACTGAATATTCAGCAGTAAAAATTTAATTGGGCTACATAAGGCTACTTGAAGTTACCTTAACACCTTAAGGGTGAGTTATCCTCTCTGCAGAGAATACTGGGATCTCACTCATTCCTTCGAGGCACACTGTAAAAAGAACAATTGATCCACAGAAATTAACCTTTTAGCCTAACCACATTGCTGCCCTTGAGGGCTGCTCCTTTTTCACCTCTAGCAGAAGACACAGCAATGACATATGTGGTAGATATGTTCAGTAGGTGTTCAAATAGGTACCAAAGCATTATCACAACGAGTAAGTAACACTGAACCCTCCTGTTGTAAAATTGCTTCAGAAAAGAGCTTCATTCTAGTGCTTCCATTGAAATTTGTAAGAACTCACCTGGCAAATGTAAAAACAGCAGTGCTCAGTAGGGAGCTGCTACCATCTGCCTTCAGTGACTGACTCTGTAAAATAACTGCTTCTTTTATTACTCTTCAGGAAACAAAAAGCTATAAAAATTATGAACACTCCTGTTTTGTAGTAACTTCTATGATAACAAATAAAGTCTCTTTTATTATACATAATAAGTTTTGTGTTGTTTAAATCTATAAGCAAATAGGCACAAGGAGAAATGGGTAAATGACTGGGGGTAAAATTAGAGAAAACTGGGAAGTTATATTCATTTTCCAATTGAAGTTATTACAGTATGGAAATTATAGGGTGAAATGCAGTGTCTACCTCCTTGATGGAATGTGGTTGGCATTCCCAAAACCACAATGACACCCCCTACCCAATACATGCTAAAGGCTCTGTTGAAACCCTTGCAGGGAGGGGAACTTGATGGTATCTTGTAGCTGATAAACCATGTAGCACCTGTCAGCCAAGAGAGACAGGAGAGGATGTCTTGCTGCTGAATCAGAATGCTCTCCTCAGATGACTTGGTTCATTATAATCTGATTATGATACTTACTCACACCTCTGTCCCAAAGTTGCCCATCTCCAAGGTATGACCATCCCTTACTGAGCATGTGCTCTATGTTTTATTGACTATATCTTTGAGAGCCAAGCGAGAGAATTTTACACCAATCAGTAACAAAGGTGCAAAACTAGAGTCACTCAAGCTTCACCTAAGCATTAAGAAAAAGTATTTAAAAAAGTTAAGAATGAGGAGACTCCGTCAAAACTTCTGGGACCAGTTAACAGGCTGAACCTGTCTTCTACCCCATAAAGACGCCTATTGAGTAAGTGCCTTACTCCACACATGCTAAATTATCTCGTGCTAGCTTTCACTGGGGATTAAAGCTTGTCTGTATATTGCTTTTATATGTTTTGCAGTCAGATACTATCACCAGCAATCTTTGAACCTTAACCTGTCACGGTTTTCTATTCATTAATAACGTGTGCTATTCCATAAACTGTTAATGTGAGTCCTTCAAGGGTGCTAAGCAGTGACTTGCAGCATGTAACATACTTGACTAAAAATGTGGAGACCTGGGAGGAGGTTGTCTTTTATGTTGTTGGCATGTGTCCTTGACCAAGTTAGCCAAACTGTCCTCCAATCCAATAGATTTGGGGATATGGGGATCCAGTGAAAGGTCCCCATGATGGGTTGCTGACAGACCGGTAGGGCACAAGAGTCTCAGTTTTCCTTGAACACTGACAGATCAATCAAGTGCAAACTTTGAGGAAATCCTCCCCTTCTTATGTCGGAGGACTACTGTTAAGAAGAAAAATATCATTCAAAATAACTTAGTGAAGTCTTAGGACACACTGATCATTCACTGTGTAACAGAACAAAAGTAAAATCTGACAACAAACTGATGAAAACATTTCTGAAAGCAAAGATATATGCAGAAAGATATTGTTTTATGGTAGGAAGATATTTCCATAATCAGTACTGTTAGATTTAGTCTTGCATACTGAAATGAATATTCTAGTTGGATGTTGGCATAGAGCTAAATTAAATGAAGCATGAAATTACAGGCAGGTATTCTTATGCTATTTGCTACTTAAGTGCTTCTGCATTTTTTCACCAAGATTTCTCAAATTACTTTATAAATACCAATATTCCATTTTACAGATGGGGAGACTGAGATGCTGAATAGTGACATTTGCTGTATAGGAATAACAAGCAGTTTAGTAACAGAGGTTTCACACCTACTGGGGCTTAATTCAAACAGTACTACCTCATGAGCCACACTCCCATGGCATGACTATGCAAATAACTTCACCAGGGGCAGGGGAGGAATTGTCTGCCAAGATCATCAACTCCTGCATGTTTTTATTTCCCTGACAAATCCTCTCTCTAGCTGTAGGTTGTCAAACGAAGAGCATTAAATTCCCTTCATCGTAATAAGCAAGAAACTAGTGAAATGTTCTTGCAGAGTTCAAGCTAATCAAAAGGGGGTGGTTTTGGGTGGGTTTTTTTGGGTTTTGTTTAAAGGGGTTAGGTGAGCAATCATTTTCTGCTCCATTCTGTTCAGTGTCTGCTGTTAGTCTCCTTCACTTGCTTTTATGGCAAGGGCATCAAAGCAACTTCAACATGGAAGGAAATAAAAAAAGATTTAGGAAGTTAGCTTTTTGGAGACCACACTGCAACAGTATCTCAAACCTCAAATCTGGTAGCTAGACACCTAGAGAGCTGGGGAGGGTGGAGGGAGTCACTTTCAGAGTCCTTGCCCAGGGACTATTTTTACTAATTAATCATTTACTATAAAATGCATAAATAGCCCTGGGTATACAGAGCAGAATAAAACATTGATTCTAAGTTTCTGAATGTTTGATTTTTAATACAGAAACATTTTTATGCTTTTGAGATTTTTTTTAATGCTTTTTGAGGTCTGTAAAGATATATGCATATAACAGTACAGGAAGTAAACAAATAATCTTCTATATCATAAGAGAGAAAAAAACTCCCAGAAGTTTCTCAGCCTAAATTAGTACTTTTTAGAGTTACACCTTTGCAGCTTATTTTACAGTAAACTTAAAAGATGAAGTATCCCATGACACATCACACTGAAGGAGATACCTTGTTTGCTGATTGTTAATTTGCAGAATAATTCATGATTATTATAAGGGGAAGAAACTATGTTTCCTAAGAAATTTAACATGGTTTTGCCATGGAAATTAAGAAAAATATTTAGAGAGATGGAACTGCAATGTCCCCATAGTGAGTAACAAGACTTTGGGATGAGTTAAAAACCACCTATTTCTACCAGCGCACATTCTCAGGTATTTCAAAAATTCATCAGCTACTATGAAGTGCCAACAGGAACTAAATCCAAATAAAATACACAAATAACACCCCCCCAAAACAAACAAACAAACAAAATCCCAGCAACAACAACAACAAAAAAGAAACAAAAATAAAAAAGGAAAAGCCCCCCAAACCCCAAAGCAAACAGTTACATCAAAAGGAAGTGTAAAAGCTCAAAGTTTGAGAGAGAATAGACTTCCAATAAATAGAATTTTTAAATAATGAAATCTATTGAATAGTAAAGAATTTTTGACCAAAAAAATCACAAAAATCAAAAACCAAAATCTCCAAAAGATATCAGTCGTGTTTCAGTTGCCATTTTTGTGGAAAAATATAATTCCAAAAATGTGATTTTAGATAACAATTTCTCTTTATTAACAATATTATTTGTGCTTCAGGCTATGAAGAAAAAAAAGGTTTCTACTACCATTTCTTTTTTAACATAAATTTCCACCAACTAGAAAATTAATCTCCAATGAAAATCTTTAATCCATTCTATTTCAATCTACAGGTATTCCAACTCCTGTACATTTCCCTCATTTCTGTATATGAAGCTCCTCCATCAGCAATTTTACATGTTATTTCTAGCTAATATCATCACCTTTGGTAGAGAACAAGTGAAACACCAGAACAGGCCAAGAAATCTTTACAAAATCTTCAATCCTAGTTTGCAGTTTCCAGTTGGGGTCCTGTATGATAAAAAAAATTAAAACTTCCCTGCGTAAATTCTTATCCTGAATTTGTATAATCAGGATTTTTTGGTTCAGGAGAATGACTGGCAACTAAAACTTGTAAGATTCATGAATCTGGCCCTCCACGTCTGCACCTTTTCATCTACTCTTCTGTACAGTGTCAGTTACAGGAAACCATATTTTTTAATACTTTCTTGTGAATACCCTACATAAAAGTAGGAAAAGTAACAACCAGGAAAAAATTACCTTTTTTAACTAGGAAAACAATCCTTTATCTCTCATGAATCACAATATTCACTTTTCAAAATATGGTCATGCAGTAAAAATGAGATTAAATATGTTATTTTTTTTGGTTTTAAGTAGCAGAAATAGGCAAATTGAGAAATATAGATTTGTTTACACTCTGTAAGACAGATATACAACAGAGTTGGGACAACGGAGGCAATATTTACATAAAGGATGAGATAAAATGCTACATTTTATATACAAATAGCAGCCAGCCAATAAGATATATTCTGTGTTACACAAAGACAAAACAATAAATCTGTATGAAAGTGTTATAGCAGAGGTGCACAGTGGTCAACTTACGAATTCCTGGAAACAGACTGAGAAGATAAAGCAGCTTCAAAGACAGTCCAGAATTGTTTTCTCAGTTAGTCTTTTCACAGAAGGTTTTTCAGTACAAGGTTACCTGTGAAATACAAATTTTATCTGGGAGTTGGACTCAAAGATTCTTATGGGTCATTTCCAACTTGAGGTATTCTATGATTTGCAAAATTATTACCTTGTTCAGTATCAACTTCAGCAGGCTACGCTGAAGATTTATGACACCAATTTCTCTCAACATTCTACTTTTATTTAGATTATGACAAGCCCATAGCCATACAAAGGAAAAAAAAAAATCATAGATTTTATTTCCACAGGAAGTTCTTAAATAAAATAACCCTGAGCAGACTAAAATCTCTGTGGTGCAACACAAGGAAAAAAAGTAAATTCAATTAAATTAATTCTTTTAATTAGTTCTTAAGTTCTCTGATTTAGCAAGACAACTGGTTTATATGCTTTAATCACTTCCTCGGGGAGTACTACTCAACACCAGCATATCTCTGTCCAGCATGGAGCAGCAGAACACTTTAGCACAGGCAAGAACATCTTTAGTGGTGTTCTTATACAAATCCTGAGATGTTCCTTTGAGTGAACATGGTGCAACATAAGGCAGCACTATACCTCTGATACCAGTGTCCTTGCCATATTGGGGCATATTTTACAAGAGTGTAGAGGCTGGAGACACAGGCTGAAACAAAAGACCTACATATTCATCTTCTGGAGCAGGCAGGTTTTTATCTCGAACTATAATGTATTTGGTAAAAGGAGCACACCACAGATGCCCCCTCAAGGCAGTCCAGAATTCCCATCTGTAAATGGCACATAAGGTTTAATCAGCATATGAGAAAGAAGGACGGAAGCATCTGCTGACCTGCTCTAGCCAAAACACAGACAATTTCATTCTTCTTAAGATGAAGTCACTCAGCAAGCAATCCCCTATTTTATTCTGGGGAAAATGCAAGGCAGCCAACCATCTCTACTAAATCAAACCATCCTGAACTCTTCTGAGGCTGCAATCCTCAGTGGAGGCTGGGATCTGCTAAATTAAAATATTAAAATATTACTTAAATAATCACTGTTTTACAAATAGGATAATAGTTTCCTCTGTAGGCAAATCTCCATATGTGAGACAACAAGAAAAGGTTTTCATATTTTAAATGTTAACTTCTCTGTAGATATATCTCATTTAAGATGATATCTTGTTAACATGCCAAGTCTCAAATAGCTGTACTATAAGAAAGAATACTGGGTCATATCCTCAGCCACTATAAATCATTCACTTCAACAGAAATAACTCAATGCACATCAGCTACAGATCTAGCACATTGTTTATTGCTGAACTTGCATAGATAGAAGTGCTTTGAAAAAGCACTGCTGATAATGTCCCTGTCATTCATTTCAGGAATGTATTTTCATGATGACTGGTCAAAGTTGGCTTTTCCCTTGCATTTCCCCTGCTTTATTGGTAGCTATTATGGGCAATTTTATATCTTTCTTTAGAAAGTTATAATTGAAACAGAAAATGTCTTTAATTGATGTGAATATTTGTTGTTCTGAGGACTGGAATGCTGACTCAGAAGTTGATTGAGAACACCCTTCCTAAATGACTGGCTTCTTATCTTGTAGATTTGAGATGATAGCAGAAAGTCTTTTTTTTAGTATCATTTGCTTAAAAAAAAACCCTGAAAGTAAATGCAGCACTGGAAGAAATTCCTTACCATCATCTCTGCTGTTTCTATTCCTCCCTACTGCAGCATTTGCAATATCACTGACTTCAGACTAGCTGCAGCAGCATTTAACAGAGAAGAAAGGTTGGCTCTGTGAAGTAGGTCACCTGCGAGCTTTGAACACCATTCTAGCTTCAAGTACATCAAATGCCTTCAGTCCTTCAAGCAGGTGGCTAGTATACATTAGGGAGGCATATTGGAACACCATGGTCAGGGATCCTGATAGCGTGATAGAAAAGTGAAGACAAGCTCGACTCTTGCGCCCTATACGCATGCTTTCCTGCTGCTTCTGCCATTTCAGTTCCAATACACAGTGAATACATATCATGCTTACACTTCATGACTGCAGGAAAAAAAGCCACAAGGCTGTTATCATAAAGCTGATCCCATAGGACACCTCCATGCCTGCAACAGCAGAGTGTGACCGAGGTGATCAGGCTCTTCCACAAAACATCCAAAGCATATGTGGATGAGATATTCACAAATTCTAAATAAAAGTGCTCTAAAGAGGTGCCTATACCTCAGAAACATTGAACAAGAACCTGTGAGTGCACAATATCAACTTTCAGATAATTTCTCTTCCTCTTTCCAGACAGAAGCAGAGGTCCCCACCACTGACAGATTCACCCCTCATCCCCTCATTCAATGTATACACTATTTCTCTCCTTCAGAGAACAGGGTTGCTCCCTTGACATTACTGCAAGTCTGTACTTGATAATGGCTGCCCTGAGATCACTTGGATCAGACATACCAACCAAGAACTTTATTTCTGCAAAGATGATGGAGGCTTCCTTGGTCAACTAGAGAAGCAGCAGCCTGCAGTGAGCTCTGGAGTCAGCAGCACAAGAAGAGACCTAACATATGCCAATGGACTTGTATTGCCAAGAGGTCTTAGAAATGTTTTCTTCTTACCCTACTGGACTATAAGAGAATAGCAACAATGCACTGAGCTTCTTCATTCTGAAGCCTCTACATCTATATTGTAGAGGTATGTAAGTGTTTCCCATCTGCACTAATCCAGAAATAATGTGTCTCTCACACTGGTATCTTCTTTACAGAGAGGGTTATCAGACATTGGAACGGCCTACCCAGAGAGGTGGTGGATTCACCATCCCTGGAGGTTTTTAAAAAGAGATTGGATGTGGCCCTTAGTGCCATGATATAGTAATTGGAGTTGGATCAGGGGTTGGACTTGATGATCTTGGAGGTCTCTTCCAACCCTACCTATTCTATGATTCTATGATTCTATGATTCTAAACTAGAGTTAAGGAAGGCAGCAAAGAAGCCGAGTAGAACACAATGCTGCCTGATTTCTTGGTCACAATATCCACAGACAACATACACCACCTCACACCAGAACACACCTAGTGCTGACAACCTTTTTTCCCAGCTGGACTGACCATCTGACTGCAAACATTAATCCTCTTCACTAGCCTAGGCAAAGAATTCCCATTTGTTAGTTTTATCCCTATATCATATTCAATATTTAGTTATAACAGTGCTGTGGCATGCAAGAAGGTGAACACAACAACAGATGGTATTTGAATACGTTTCAGCTTTTACCTAGATACTTAGAGTTTAACCATGTTGAGGTTTAAGCCCAGCTGGCAACTAAGCACCATGCAGCTGCTCACTCACCACCCCATCTCAGTGGAATGAGGAGGAGAATAAAAGCTAAAACTCATAGGTTGAGAGAAGAGCAGTTTAATAATTGAAACAAAAGAAAAATATAATAACAATAGTAAATAATAATGATAATGATGGGAAAAAAACAATAAAAACCCAAGGAAAAACAAGTGATACACAGTACAGTTGCTCACCATCTGCTGACCAATGCCAGACTCCATCCCCTAACCCCAATCAGCCATTACCCCTTGTTTTATCACAACAGGCCCTACTAAAAAGTTTGTCCTCATCTTTCTTATAGGCCTCCATTAACCATTGAAAGGCCACAATAAGGTAGGTCTCTGGGGAAAGCTCTCCAAGTCTCTCCTGGTTGAGTCAATCCAACATACAGCTGGTATGCAAATATGACTGTGAATCAATCATCTTACTCCACAAGGAGTCAACAGCCCAGGGCCTGTTGAACTCTCCATCATGGCAGTGGTCTGCACACCATGATCTCTTCTTGACTAGAGAAATCTCTCAAGGTTACTCCTTGAGACTGAGAAATTCCTTTCTGCAACACTTTCACAGTGTGACTAATAGCACACTAAACTTTGACATCTTAGCGAAGTGATATAAAGGTTTGATTGTAGACATATAATCCTTTGGGCACAAACTGTTGATCAGGTCTCAGGCTAAGTCTGGATCCAGTCACACCTAAACTCCCCACAGAAGGGAGTTTAGAAAGCACGGGAGTCATTTCTGAAACTCATGACTAAATAGGAAGGTCTCCTTGACAGTTTTATCTGACCCTTTCCTCTATGCAGAAAACAATGAAGTGTAGTTTGCCATCGAATCTTGGTAAACCTCTGTTACATTTACAATAAAACTTTGTTAAATCAGTTTTGTATCAATAAACATATTGTTACTTCTCTGTTAGAAGTGAAGGCATCACTTCATCCATGACATCTGGGTGTAAGATTTCAATTACAATGCCTATTTTCAACAGATTATCTCCTGAGAAATTAATTTTCTAGAACCTTTTTCCCCAACCAGGATGATGCCTAAAAAAATATCTTTCAACCAGATGCAATGAAAGTGAGCTCATGTGAATGGCTGAATCAGGAATAGGTGTAAAAAACACCAAAAAGACATTGAAGAGAACTTTCACCTAAACACTATGGAAAAACACACTTATTTTTGACATTTGACTTGGTTTCTTTTGGGAATCTTTCAACTGGAGTAGACGTTTAGGTTGTTATGGTAGACCAACAGTTTTGACAGTAATTGATCGGGGCACATAAATGTTGGACTTCAGTTTGGCTAACCCAGGGATATCAGAAACTATGTCTGAGAAAGAAGGTCTGGAAAAGTTTATGCAAGGATGTTTATGTATGAAAATAATATAAAAACAACACATGGGCAGTTTCAAAGGCTAATGTAAAAAATGAACAAAGTGAAACGGAAAGTTATTGTGTGCAGCTTCTTTGGATTTTTGTTGGGTTGTTGGTTTTTTTTTAATTAAAATTAATCTGGGGAGAGGGAACAAAATGAAACATAAACAATACAGTTCAACAAAAAAGCATTATTCTAAATACAAGCGGAAGGCTCCCAGTAACCAACCTTTTATGATTTAGACTCTGTAAAATTACAGCTAACAGTGATTTTCATCCAAGAAGCTACAAAACAGAATAAATTAATGTAACATTTTAAGGCAAGCATTGTTACCTTTATTCGGTGGAGGATAAAGCACTGCATAGTGTGATAAAGGGACTATTCATATGCATTCAGTATTTACATAATATCTGACAATAATGAGTTGTATCAGATTTCAATGTGTGCCCAGTTTACATAGTCATAAAGAGATCTGAAAGTACAGCCCTAGTTTATGGACTGTTTATGGACAGTTTATTTCCTTGTTGCATGCAAACAAGGCCTCACTTGAGCTGATGCAACTTGCAGAGTTAGAGAAACAAGCTACACTTGATACTCTAGACTTTTCTCATACAAGTGATAATATCTTTTCATTCATAACCCCAAAACATAGGAAAACACTCCCAGTGTGCAGATACAGAGCTGATTAAAGAGTTAGACTGTCAGTGGAGCAGTTTACTGGCAACTAGTTAGCTGAATATCACAACAGAGCAGCCTCCTATGATTTGGGCTAAATTTGCCAAAAACACAGAAATATTTCATAGTTTGTAAGAACTGGCTAGAGTTAAGGGACTACAAACAAAGAGAAGAAAATTAGTAATTCGTCACAAAGTGTAGACATGTAAAGCTTAAAGACAATGAACACAGAAGGCAAAAGAACCTCAGGAAGTTTGAGGGGAAGGGGCAAATATATCTTTCCTCGACAAATAGCCCTGAAGTTTGAAAAACAATTCACCAAAGCATGCTAGTTGTTATTAGCCCTATACACTTTGAAGGCAAAGGGTTAGTGAAGTTAAATTGCATATTTGGTACAGCAGGCAAAAAATGCTAAGAAATACAACATGAATGATAGACTATTTTGACACAGAAAACCAAAATATACAAGAAGAACAAGCATTCAAGTTCCCAAAGATTATGTATTCATTGCTGGTGGAGTAGAAAGTCTGCTTACCTAACTTTCCTTAGCTGCCTAACATCATTCATACTGAGATCGATCTAAACTGTCATAGCCTGACTGCAGAAACACCTTGAGATGATGGGAATGACAGATTCTGATTACATGACATCCCATCTTGAGAGTTGGTAGACAATCAGATTATGCCACTGGCAGTGCCACCTGCTAGGACACCACCTTGATGTCTCTTTATTCTGAACCATCAGCTCTGGAATATAATGGTAAGCAACACCTCTCCTTTTGATTTGCCTGGACTTTGAATACATGTGATCAGTATCAAATACTTACAAAGGAAATGCAGAAGTATTCTGATAGAACTGAAAACTTCAGCCCTGGCTTGCTTGACTCTTGGAGCTCTGCTCTGCTTTTTCTGGCCATGCAGCAACAGCTCAATATCTGTCATAACTTTGTGCCATTCTGAAACACCCTCAGACTGTTACTTATCCCACAGAAAGCAGCATACATGCAAGTAGCTGCCGACCTAGAAATGTATTTCAAGGCACCAGTAGGGACAAACATGCATAACCTATCCTCTTCATGAAAAACTTCTGACAGTATTTCGAGCATAGTGGTTGTTTTAATTTGTCAAGGTTGTCTTCAGAGAAGAAAAAAAAAAAAAGGCAAAAAAAATAAGCATGAGTTTGAAACTCAGGCCAAAATATTCCTGCTTATGTGCCTTAGGTTGTCACCAACAGAAATCTGTCCTTTGGCACCAAAATCCAATGGCCTTTATTTCATCATCCGCAGCTACTAAAGGCTTTGACATGAGACAATTACAAGATTCACCACCTCTATAAATCACAGCATTTTTATTTGCACACCTATTTTCAGTATAAAATCTTAAAGAAAAAAAAATCCTGAAACAACAAAGTCCAATTTTACTCAGCCAAGTTTGTCCCCAAACATATGATGCAGTTAAAAAAAAGAAAAAAAACTCACAAAGATATTTTGTAGTACCTATGAAATTGCTTTAGAGACAAATACAGAAGTCAAGTCAGGCCTCTAGGTGAAAAATGACACTGAAATAATTAAATTTCAAAAGTTAATATGTGAAGGTAACATAAATATGCTGTGAAGGATTACTATAGTCCAAATTCTTCAAGACAGATCTCAATGTATGAGATACAAAATAATATCTTAGTTATCCATTATACAGGTAGAGTTTTGCTGCTAGAACAGAAAATCTGGTAAGAATCAACCAAAATTTATAATTCTAGATAAAACCTTACAAAATCTATATTTTAACAATAAGATCATTTACCTAAATAAGGATTCATCTAGTTATACACTAATGTTTCCTTACTATCTAATAAAACTAAAGATATCTCCACATGAGAGAAATTAACATGCCTTTTATTTCAAAGTGTTGTGTCTACGTACAGATTCACAATAAAGAGTTGACTGAATTTTGCTGTCAGTCACAGTAGACAAGTTCAAGCAAGCCAGTAAAGGAGAACTGAGCCTTCTCACATCTTTCAGCTAAAAATCCAAACAAACTTTTCCATGAAGTTGCTAGAAGCACTGGGCTCTCCTATAGGCAGATGTAAACCACAAATGCAATCAGCTCACTACTGCACTGCAAGCAGAAAACATGCCTAGTAAGACTGCCTCTATGTTGCTTTTGAATAAAACCTCTGTGGACAAAAACAAAGAACAAACAAGAACCACCACCGGACAGCGCAGACAACTTGCAAGTCACTGAAATCTGTGGGAGCTACAGAATCTGAAAGCAGTTTGAAGAGGTGCCTATAGCCTCATAACCACAAAATCACATGATAGCACACTGGCACAGGGAGTCAGGGGGAAGAACACATCAGAAGCATAGGCACTCTCAAGGAGGGGTCTTTGGAAGAAGTCACCTAATAAAGAGCACCTCTGACAAGCACCTTAGACATGCAGAGCACTACTTCCAGCTTCCACACATGCTTTCTTTCTGCTTAGAATAAATGAGAAATATAGTTAACGTTTACAGGACTGTTTGTTCATGCATTGTGTATTATTAGAAGCAGGAGCACTGACATTTCTCTCAGGGTACTTTTGGCTGCACAGGAAAGAGCAAATAAGAGAAGGTTTTTTGCCTGGTGTTGCATTCCAGGGAGATTTAGATACCTGTCTATTCAAATAGACAGATGCCTAGCCAACCTTACCCTAAGAACAGGCTGGTACATCTCCCTACAGTAATCAGAATGCAGAGTTTAACACTCATTTGCAAGGAATATAATTAATACAGTAGAAATCTTTGTTTAAATGTTGCCTTGGCTGAGCGTGTTGAAAACTAATGTCACATTGAATTCCTGCGGTTGATACTTTCATTTACATGTGTCATGGGACTCAGATCCCTTGTAAGAATTTTGGAAAGTTGTGTGTGCATCTTTATTTTTTTAAAAAAAGCTTTTAGTGTTCAATGTTTCTTTCCCCAAATTTCAGACTTGGCAAGCAGTTGCAGGGCTCTCAGTGATTTCCATTTTGACATTTTATTTATTGAAAATACTCTAGATATAGTTTATTTTACTTTGCAAATTTTTATTATTTTTTCACCTGCCTTTAGATGGAAAACCTGTGCACTTGAAAGTTATTTCCACAGTAGCATCTGCAAATATCTGTGTAAACCCTGCTGAAATTCTATTCTGTAATTTCTTGCAGCAGTATTTCTTCAGGAACCATATGCTTGTAACTTCTTTAGTAACAAAACTACTTTAAAGGAATAATTATTCTTTGCCTCTCCCAGCACTAGGTAAAGAAAAACCCCAGTGTCACTAAGTTTCCCTAGATCAGTTTCATTGTGTATTTACAGACAAAAAAAGTGAGGAGAGAACAATTGTAAAAAGAAGACAGCTTGAGCTGAATTTCTGGTACACACTATTTGTGTAGCAGAGACATGTATTGTCACAAAACATTTCTGTATATTATTATCTGGTATATTTAATCCAAAATCATAAGAATCTTGCTACCAAGAATCAGTTAAGGTAGTTTAATAGGAGTTTAGTTTTTTGTATGACAAGGTCCTCACGAGATCAAAAACTTTCTAGTTTTACTCAAAATAGAGACTTCTGCTTTAGAATACAATTTGAAACCAAAACTCTGTGGCATATTCCAAACCATATCATCCAGCACCACCCTAAAAAGAAGGTTTTATGAGTACCTTGAAATAGTGATTCATTCTTCCAATGCACAATCAAAATTCTTCAGTAACTGCTGAAAAGTTAATTTTCAGATTCTGTTGTGCTCATGATAATTTGGGTAGTCAAAATTTAAAGTAAAAAAATGCTCACTCCTCAAGCTAAGTCTTTTTATTATAAATATTGTAACTGGGTGGAAAATATTTCCTAACCCAAGGAAATTCTTCACTGCTTCACAGTACAATTGTGACATTTAAAAAGATAAGAGTGCCTGCTTGGATTCAAAAATATAGACTTAAAATGAAGACTTCAATGCCACAGACAACTCCTCTAACCATCAGGTTACTGAACATTAAATAAGTAAGTGTCCTCTTTTAACCTGAATTTCCACCTCAGACCTGAAAATTCTTTGCCCCTCAAAGTTTAACCAAAACAAGTAAAGCCTTTTCTACCACAAATCTCAAAAGATTTGGCACTTTCTAATAGACTCATTATTAAATTCCTCAGTTGTTTTCACAACAATGCTGGTCCAGAGTTGATTGTTGCAGCTATACAACATAGTGATTTTCATCATCTTTAATCCCTTATTTTGTCACAGTTGATCTTTTTGCAAAGTATGGGGTAGATAAACAGTGATACCTCTATTTTCTTTGCTACTGCTATAGATAAAACAGTTGCCTTATCAGACCCCAACTCTGAACTAAACCCATAGCACTACATTTTCTCCCTCCTATAAATGAGTGAGAACTGGTTTCTGCCCTCAAAAGCTGCTGTCCTATCTGCTACCTGAAGTTCTCTGACTTAGCTGATAGTTTTCATAGGAAGCACATGCTCCATTGACCTTGATCCATAACCCAACTTGATTAAACACAAGCAGGTTACAGCCCAAGTCTTCCACACTTATTCTGTCAACATATTTTTTGTGTCACATTTCTCGCTAGCTTCAGCCACTTCAGCATTTCTTGGAACTCCTCACAGACTCTTAGACTGTATTTCCTGGCCTGGGTGAACCTGCTTAAGGCAAAGGAGTGGATTAGAGAATCCTCTAAGATCTTTGTAGCCCTGTATTTTTCAATGTGTCTTTTATTTTTTCCTCAGGTTTTGATGTATACTAACAAATTAACAATGTGCATTGCACTCAATCAAAATGCTTCTTTAGAATGCTTTTTCTGGCAACAAAGTCACCTTAAAAAGTATCTAGGTTTACCAGAGTAATTTAACAATCATTTTGAACATAACTAGAATGCCCTAAAAGATTATTAAGCATATGCTAGTAACTGTGTTACTGAATGGAGACAGATTTCAGGATGCAATCAAGCCCATTTTTCAACTCATATTTTGGGGTACTGAATACCTGCTTTGAGCCATGGTGACATTTCCCAAAACAAGTGCTACCACAAAACACATGCGCTGAAAAAGTTAACATGTAATCATAGAATCATTAAAGTTGGAAAAGACCTCTAAGCTCATTGAGTCCAGCCGCTAACCAAGTACCACCAAGTCCACCACTGAACCATGTCCCCACATGCCACATCCACATGTTTTTTGAACACTTCCAGGAATGGTGATTCCACCACTTCCCTGGGCAGCCTGTTCGAATGTCTGAACACCCTCTGAGTGAAGAATTTTTTCCTAATATGCAATCTAAACATCCTCTGGTGCAGCTGAGTCCATTTTCTCTCATCCTGTCATTTCTTACATGGGAGAATAGACCGACATCCACCTCACAACACACTTTTTATTGCTATGATTTAATAACCAATTGGTCTGCTCTGCATGGCAAGAACTGCACTGTGGTGACCAGAATGAAGCATTGGTTTATGGGCAGAAAACAGTATCTCTCCAGTACTGCGTTTTAAATGTTTTAGGTACAGCCACAATATCAGTAGAAAGAAATTATTACCTAAAAGCTAAGGTTATGCTTGGTGCTTTGGTATAAAAGTACTTTTCTAAACTACTAAAGCATTCCTTTGAATGAACTTAATTTTCATCTTCCAGTTTTCTTAACTTCAAATGAGCAGTTCATACAAAAGCCATTCTCCTTCTATCAGTGAGATTGGTCACACAAGTCACATATACAGAATGCAGTAGTAATCATGTAGTATATTTGGTGTATTTAAATTCATGCACAGGCCCTGCAGAAAAGACTTTTATGTAAGTGTAGAACTGCAAGATCAGAGCTGAAGTTCATGATCTGCAACTGGACTACTGCAACAAGGAGAGTTACATTGCACATACTCTGAATCTGGCACAATGTGTTGTAAAGTTCACAATATTTGGTGTCTATAAGCCTCCAAACAAACTTCATTTCCCTGTGCATTTACACATACATGCAAATTAGGCTGTTACAAGCAAGATGAATTTTTTCTTATGAAAAGTAGATTGGACTGAAAGTTACACTGCAGATACTTTCCGTATGAAAATACTTCCCAAGAAAAACTTATGTTTCATGAAATGTACCTTAAATTAAACCCAAACTACAGCATAAGAAATTGCTCTGATACCTTCAGCTGAAAAATATCATTAAATGATTTTTCATATGTAACAATATGTAGTATAAAATACATTTTATGTCTATTTTACTAATTTGTCACAGTTTTTATTAAATTTCTGATTAAAAAAGAAAAAAATCTAATTTACTAAGTTTCAGGTTAGTAGTACTCCAAGTTTAAAACATATCCCTAAGAGAATTAATTCTGTTTAATAAATAACTTTCTATCAAATGATTAATCTCTTGATTATTTTAATTAGAATTTGCCAAATGTACATTATTTCTGCTACTAGAGTAGGCAATAAATTACATATGCACTTAGTTTTATATGGCTTACAGGCTTGACAAATTGCTTATTCAGAATGACTAACTAATCTATCACTTTTTTAGTAAGGAGGACAACCTGTAAAAAGAATCCTAATAAATTTACTAAACACTGTCTATGTACAGAATGAAATTAAACAAATTTCAGTTGCACACATGGGTAAGCAGGAAAATGTTCTCAGGGTACTAGTAGTTAACAATAAAATGCAATGAACCTTTTAACTAATTGTTTCTTCCTTCTAGAAATTTCTACATTTTAAAGTGATTTCCGACATAAGCTCTTTTTGTTTTTTTCTGGGACACTTGTTCAATAAAAGCAGTACAAATAGCAGAACTTACTCCACCCTAAGCCATATGTGCCCTCTGCATATTAGTGCCAGGTATCAAATGGACTAGTTTTACACCATTTCCTCGGTGTAAAAGCTACCATGGTAGGTGTACTTCAGCAGCCTGTCTCTGAGATGACCAAAGAAGAAGTAAAAGAGGGATCTCTGCTGCGATGTAACCTCAGTATGTACTTCTCAACATCAACAGCTGTATAAGGAACAACATACAACAACATAAGGACTGTTCAGACTGGCAGTGCACTGCTAGGTTTCACCCACTCTTACCTCCAAAAAAAAAATGACATGCCATTTAAAAAGCCAAAGGCACTTCATGATCATGCTATCTTATTCCCTACAGAGAAAAAAATCAAGTCAGTATCATATTTTATCATCAAAGCTGAGACATTTTCAGAAAAAAAATGGACAGAAAGAACTGGAAGATATACAAGAAGGATCTCCCAGCATCCAAGAATGGTAACAAACCCTTACAAGGACAGCTTCAGGTGAATGTAATAACTAGGAGCAAAGTAAGACAGACTATACTAATGAGCTGTAGACTGTCACACAGGAACAGTTATGTCCTTGAAAGATGAGCATCAGAACACCAAAGGCAGCCCTGGATCTCACTATGCCCTGTCAAATAACAGAGTCCTTTACTATTAGAAGTCTCCATCATACAGTTTCTTTGGCAAATAATCAAGCTACCTCTTATCTTTCTCCTGAACAAACAAGCAACCTAATTTACTTAGTTTTTATACAAGGCATGGTCTCCCAACACCAACTCAGTTTTGCAGAGAAAATATCTTTATAAAAGCTGACATCTAAACTGTGCATAAGTATCATAGTTTGTCACACATGCTTAGTTAATATTTTCTTGCTCAGTCTTCTCAAGTTGGGGTATCATGCCAGATTATGTTCACAACTTCAGAATGAAACAGAAGCAGGACTTAGTTGTACCTACTACTAACATTACTCTTTCTCCTAGCAGTCTCTGTACATAAGCACATTGCTTTCTCGGGAGGAGGAAGATATGAGGAGTAAGTAGAGTATTAGAAATAAAGTTTGCTCAATTTTGGTATTTTTGACAGTAGCTTAGCAACTGAAGAAGAAGGAGGAAATGCAGAATATTTTCTTTATTTAAAAAAAAAAGAGAGAAATCCCTTGTTTTGGGCTTGCATGACAAGATTTTGGTAGAGGCAGTTGCTGCAAGGATGACTTGTGTGAGAAGCTGCTAGAAGCTTTCCCCATGTCTGATAGAGCCAATGCCAGCTGGATTGGCAAAATGGATCCACCACTGGCCAGGGCCGAGCTCTTCAGTGACTGTGGTAGCGTCTCTGGGATAATGTATTTAAGATGGAGAAAAAGTTGCTGTGCAACAGCAACTGCAGCTGGGAGAGAGCAGTGAGAATATGAGAGAGAAACAACTCTACAGACACCAAGGACTGATTCCTGTGGGAGGGACCACACACTGGAGCAGGGGAAGAGTGTGTGATGAACTGACTGCAACACCCATTCCCTCTTCCCCTGCACTGCTTGGGAGGAAGGAGATAAAAGAGTCAGGAGTGAAGCTGAATCAGAGAAGAAGGAAGGAGTAGGGAGAAAGGTGGTTTAAAATTTGGTTTTACTTCTCATTACTCTACTCTGATTTTACTGGTAAATAAATTTATTTCCCCAAATTAACTATTTTTTTTTCCTATGATGGTAATTGCTAAGTGATCTTCCTGTCCTTATCTTGACCCCTGAGCTTTTTGTAATTTTTTTTCCTCCCCCTGTCTCATAGAGGAGGGGGAATGATAGAATGGCTTGGTGAGCACCTGGCATCCAGCAAGGGTCATCCCACCACATCCCTCTAGCTTCAAAACACCTTTACTAAAGAGCACTGCATACTAGAATAGATCCCACCAATTGTAAAGATAAATCACACAAGAGAAAATACCACATGGGTTCCCTATAATGCCAGTAGAAAGCAATTTCACATCTGCCTTCTTTCAGCATCTATGTTGTTGGAGACTCTTGTTTTGCAGAAGGACACTGATCATGTTGGTGAGCAGCAACAAGTTCCAAAGAAGGCTTCCACAGCCCAGGCTGCACTGTCTCTCCCATGTCACTTGCTCTAAAACCATTCTAAACCTTCCATTACCATCCAAAGAAACATTTAAAAAACTGCAGTTTTGCCTTCATGGTGTACTCCCCTTTAAGTCTGATGTACCCTCAAGCCCTGCAGTACACTAGGCCATTTGATCTGGCTGCTGAAAATATAAGAGCCCCAGGAGAGGGTGCAATAAAATATGTTTTCATCATCTGTTCACTTTCTGTCACTCTCTCCATTTTCCCTATTTCTTCTTCAGATTTGGTCTGCCATAGCACTCATACTCAGTCTTCATTCCTGTGCTAAGGTCTGGTAAGTTCTACGCATAATGGCACAAGGAATGGAAACTTCTTTTAGGAACTCCACTCAACCTTTCATCCTACTCAACATTTCATCCCTTCTAGAGATTTGAAGAAAATGCAGAGCCCAATTAGAAATAGCAATTTATCTTCTCCATCCTTATCTTCTCCATCTTCTGAAAGAAAGGCAGACGTGTACCAAGCCATCTGAAGAATACTCTAAGTATCAAATTTGCTGGAAGTGTTAAAAACAATTGAAAGGTACAACTCTAACAAATTTTGGAAAGAAAAAGTGTTTGCTGTAATGTTAGCAACGGGAAAATGTAAGCAGCAACTGTCACTAAAAGAAAGACATTCCTCCTTTTACTTCTCCCCACCAACAACTTGTCTGCCAGGCCTGCAGTTTCTGCAGCAGTACAGTTTCTGACACCCCAGCTTTCTACAGAATACTCTCCTACTCTTTTTCACACAAGCTAAAAACTCACTTCTAGAGACAAACATCTGAGGCACAGACTACAGTTGCAAGTTTAAAAAGCACTTGAATAGGATTCTTTAAACCACCAAGATCTCTTTGAAAACATAAGTGCTCCCAAGTGTGTTGCTTTTTAGAGTATTCAGTTGGCCGTAAACTGTTCCTGATTCCTCACATCATTATTGGACTATTCTTTATTTAAGCAAAGTTCCAAAGAAGAAGAAATCATTCAGCACAATATAGAATGCTGACTTCAGATATCATTTACCTTTGATTTGCAAACTCCCCCTTCCTTTTTTTTTCTTCTACTGTGACACGTATATATAACTCTCCCCTGAACTGTGTCCAATCTGGCAGTTTAGCATAAACTGTTAACAGCCTGGCCTGAAGTATTTTTCATCACATCAGGCAGAAGGGATCTGGTTTCATTGTCTATGCCTCATGATGCATGCTGGTGACTCTGACATAGCCCCCGACTTGTTTGACTTCTTTCAACAATATTTATGCTATGCTTTGCAAAACTTCCATTTTGTACTTCCAGATACAATTTTCTCATATCAGGCAGCTCAAAAAGTGTCTGAGTATGTCATTAGGTAGCCTTCAAAAGGGTTAATGAATGCAGAAAAAGGGCCTAAAACATTTTAGGCCAGCTGAATATGTCATGTTCTTCATAAATTTATCTTTCAATCCAAGTTGAAGAAAGAAGATGGGTCATGCTTTCAGATAGAGAGCAACAGCAGCAGACCTCTGTAGCAGAGCACTAGCCTACAGTACAGGAGTATTTTAAGGCTTCTGGAGAAAATGAATTTACAATTTCCTGAAAATGAAGTAGAAACACTGTAAAGTTAACTTGCTCTGGGGAGGCAACACAATCCTGCCAGAACCTGACCTTACAGTCTTTTGGTCACTGAGCAAGCAAACCTGCCCAGGCTTAGAGAGGTCTAAACTCTCATGCTGTACCAGGTGCACATTCAAACACCGACTCAGTGGTCTGCCAGCAGTCATTTATACCACACATTCCAAGAAACTTCCAGAGTTTCTCCCCTCCTGGTTTCCTTTTCCAACACATGGCCTAAATTTAGCTGAGCTCCAGAGCTCTTCTTCCTGGAGGTCTGACTATGTAGCTGTCTTGGTGAGAAAAGGAGGGTTTGGATATGTTCTGACCCATAATGAAACTCTGTGCCAGGGGAGGTTTAGGTTGGATATTAGGAAGAAATTCTTTACAGAGAGAGTAATCAAGCATTGGAATGGGCTGCCCAGGGAAGTGGTGGATTCTCCGTCCCTGGAGGTTTTTAAGATGAGACTGGATGTGGCACTTAGTGCCATGGTCTAGTAACTATGGTGGTAGTGGATCAAGGGTTGGACTTGATGATCTCAGAGGTCCTTTCCAACCCGGCTGACTCTATGATTCTATGATACTATGATTCTTTCTTCTACAGCTTATGGCTCTCCTAATGGCACATTCACAAACCTGGTGAAAAGCATTACACAGACAAGTCAGCTGTACAGCAGATGAAACAGGACTTTTGCAGGATATAATTCTCACCCAAAGGCTTGGGTCCACATGTCCTGTAAGGAAACAGATTCTGCAATAAAAATATAAAAATGCCCCTCCATCACAGATGCTTTTCCCTTACCACCACGGGATACTGTATTGGCTGAGGTTACAGAAAGGGTCATTAAACAAGGATCCTTTTTGATTCAAGAATGTGTCCCTACAAGGTTGTGGTCAGGCAGGGGAAAATTTCTCAGACACCTCTCTTTTGTGGCTTACCCCAACTTGGCCTTAAACAAGCATATTTTGTATTATAATACTGTGGTTAGTTTCTAACAGTTCTACAAGACTGAAACAATAATGAAAGGTCTACTCTTCTGTTCAAGGCAGCTGAGGCAATTCAGTGCTAGCAAAACCACAATCATTGGTTCTTGCAAAAAAAAAAGTCTTCTGAACCTCAATCAAACTTTGTAGTTTGGTTTCTCTTAATAGTTCTGGACTAAAATGTATAAAGATTTTAATTAAGCTATAAAATTCTTGTTAAAACTAAAACCAATATTGACACCCTTTATGAGACAGATTCCTTAAAGCTGGAGGTGAGGTTGAAGACATTTACGTTTCTTCTCCCATGTTATCACTTCCTTTGTTGTGAAGACTTGACAATTTAAGTCTTTGAAAAAGCCAGCAGTTCAATCCATGCAAAGCAGATAAGCCTTTAAAATACAGTTGTCATTGCTGGAGTCTACAGGATTTCTAATCTTCTAGGAGTCTACCTGATAACTGCTGGCTGCTTCATTGTCTCAGAACTGTAATTTGGCCAAGCATATGAGTGCAATTTTGACATTCACCCTTTAAAATCCATTATCTCTTTCAACAGTGTACAAAACACTGAAACGTACAAAGCAGGGGGGAAATTAATAACAGCCTTATAACGATATTATTCCAAGCATCTGTGTTAAGTCTGCTTCCATCCTCAATTTGCCATCAGCTGTTATCAACAGCCTGCTGAATACCACAGGAAGTGGGAGAGTAAAGATGATAAATACATACAGCTTTCTTTGTAAGTGGGCAATACTGCGAACATACGGACGGAATAACACTGAGATCACCAGACCACTCTTTATTGCTGAAGGTTTTCCTGTATGTTTACAGCACAAGAACTGATGGCAGTAAGTGTTTTGCATGTTCTGTTACAGCAGTCCATCGCAGTACATCACATGTATTTATGTAACGGGGGGGGGAGCTAAAAGTGTTTAACAAGTTTTGAAACTTGTTTGTAGCTTCATAGGAAATAGGTTGATGAAACAGTTTAGCACTGAAATAAACAAGCTTGGCATAAAAAAGCAAATTATAATTGCACAATTTTAAGGACAGAAATCCTGTTTTAATGAAAAATAGACACAGTTAAACCTGAAGTTACCAGAGGAAACTTAAGCTCTGTGCTTACTCTTTTTTATCTCCAGAGAGGACATCGTCATTTAGACCAATACTTTGCCTCTCACAACTAACAGGGGAGCCATTTCTTAAGCATTATCTTTGTACTTCTGCCAATCTTCAACCTACAGTGAGAGCTTCAGTACTCACCTCCCACTCTTGTCTTTCCCCAGTGTCTTCATCTAAAGCTTGGTGAGAGAAAGAACAAGTTTCGTGTTAGAAGCTCAATTGTCAATGGCCAGAGTACAACCATATTTCTTCTGCCTCACTGCTTTCTTCTTCCTTTCTTTCCTAGATACAAGCTTCTACAGCACCTGGATGCCTCCTTATAGCTTAGTCTCCTGTGCTCATCATTAGTGTGGGTCCTGTGCTCAGACTGCTCTCTTTAATCTTTGCTGCGCAAAAGCATCACAATTATCCTTCCCATTGCATTTCTCTTCTCAGCCTTTGGCTCCCCTCTGCCACTTCTTTTCACTTTTTTCCCTTTACTTCTCTTGTCCATTGATGTTCAGTGATTTTTGACACACTTCTGACGCACAGAAAATTTGTCTTATCTCTTAAGATCCCTGTTCTGTGAAAACATATTCATCTGCATAGACTTGGATGAATTTGAAGGTAGTAAAGGCATTTAAAGAAGGGAGAGAAGGGTAAGAAGAAAGAGCTTGCTAGTGGTAACTTTTTGACTGCTGTCTCCAAGGAAAGGAGGAAAGGCTCCAACACAGTGATTTTATACTGCAAAAATATTTCACATTTTACAATTTTTAGGAGATGGATATTATGATACATTCTGTTGCATACTGTAATATGCCATTAGTATGTACCCCTTCTACTAGGGAGAATGGTATTCCATTATATTCCACTGGTGAACATGCATTAAAATTGTTCTTTTGCTGAGTTGCACAGTATGTGAGTGTGTTAGGGCTGTGCACTAGTTGAAGACCATTCATTTTGTCTGGAGATTCCCAATTCAGTCTTGGTGTTTTGGCCATCTTCTGACCCTCACACAGTTCACCTAGTCAATGCATGATTGTGTGTATAGAGACAGCAATATTTTTAGGGAGTTGTGGTATTATTTGTTAGACCAATTGATACATCCACAAAACACAGATCATCTTTCAGGGCAAGTCTTTAATTCTTATCTGATTTTTCACAATTTATCTCAGATAAGATATCCTTTCAGATTTTGTCTTGGTTATATCTTTAGAACATTTTGTCTACATTCCTTGTACCATAAACAAAAACCTTCATGACCAGAGGAATGTGGACAGGCTAAAAAAACCCTACTGTTTTAAGTGAAAGGGCACTTTTTCATGCTTGTGTTCAAAGAAGAAGAAAGCAGCATCTGGAAAACAAAATTCTGCTAAGTCAGCTTGAGACATTTGTACTTGGTTCTTTGAAAATGTGCTGTCTTGGAAACACTGACTTAACGGATATAGGAAGGAAAGAAAAGATCACTGGAAACCAGATGAGAAGTAGATGCACACATCAGTAATTTATAGTCATGTTTAGTTTCATCAGCTAACTTGGATCCAAAATTTCTGCATGACAGTTATTCTGTGCAGAGCTAATTGTTCTCTGAAATCTGAATGTGGAAAGGAGAAAATTCACCCTATCACCTCAAAACTGAGTATCTCTTGATATGGCATATACATAAAAGCAGGCAGGAAGGCTCAATTTCTGGAACCAGTTCTGAGTCTGACCAGGTTTGTGTATGGCCCCATACTTCCATACTTTGCAGTATTGCTATCCAAAGGTTATCAGTCAGTCATTCAATTGGTTTTACTTAGATACTGTTGTGATGTCTATATATCTTCTAGACTTTAATATTCAGCTTTGTGAAGCAGGAAAGGAAAATCTCCAATGGGCTCACAGTTCCTAGCAGCACAGGCAAGTTTAAGTGACTTTCCAAAGATCGAGCAGCTCTGTGGCAGAATGGGGATGGTTACAACTGGGGCTTTCCAGAAGAGATGGGTACAATCAGGAAACAGAAATCCCTGCCTGTAGCATATTGAGGAACTTCCATGTTACCTTAAAGGGTAATTGTTTCAGGAATTCTGTAATCACAGAATCCCATAAAAACTTGCTAATCAATCAGTATTAAATGGACCCTCTTCAGGATTCACCAACAGATGCCAGAACATACTCTCTGACACACAAAATTATTTGAAAATATTTTGATTTTTTTTTCACCAAATAAACAGCATCTGCCTGATAAAATCATCAGGGTACCAGTGAGGGAGTACCATGTTAGGGGGGAATGCCTCATGAGACCCTTTCACAAAACACCTTTCAAAAACCATACTGAATTGATATACCCACTGTTTCAGAAAGGCTTAGTATCAGGCAACCTCTGTCCTTGACTCTTTATAACAGGGAGCTCATCACTGCAGAGATCTTGCTGATAATCATTTAAGGAAAGAGAACTCTTTGAAAATCTAGTTAAATACTCTGTTGTGGTTTTTTTTCTTCATAAAAAATCCAGCATAATCTTTGCTTTTTCATAACCTAAAAAAGTGCAAATGAAATAATTCACGTCAGACTCCTTTTTTAATTTAACACATATATGATTCCCTTGCCCACTGTGCCCTTCCTCAAAAACTTCCAATCCTTAAGAAAAAGCTGTGTCATAGTGTTAAAAGAGGTGTGAAAAGTATACTATCTCTAATGAAACATTTGATTTTTAAGTATATTTTAAAATGCAAAATCCTTTTTGAAATGAAATTATGACCTTTTCAGAGCTGTGCTGGATTGGACAGAATCAGCTAAAAATTAAATTACCCACCAAAAGAGTAATCTTTCTGCTGAATGCCCTGCTTAAAGCAACTCTGAAAGAGCATAACAAAGAAAGAAATACATCTCTTGTTTCAAAAAGAGTTGATTTAAACCTTTTTTCACTCCTTCAAAGCTCAGCTCCATGTAGAGTTGGACAGTTCTATGTATGGAGGGAGCATCTTTGAGCTCTCTCAAGTCTTAAAGGGAGCATGGTATTTCAGAAATGAGCACATCTTTTCTAAACAGAGAATCCAAAATAGACAAGACAGAATGCTCTCTCTTCTTTGCAATATTCAACTCCTTAAAGAAACTCTATTTCTTATTGATTTTCATCGACTCCACTTGGCTTACAGCTCAAACCTTGAACATAACGGCTATTTTGGAAGAAATTATTAGAAATAATATTCCCCTGGAGTGTAAGAGTACATTTCAAATTATTGCAGTTATTAATTTCTTTGTTACTGTGTCTGATTTTCCTTTCTGTGAAGTCTTCCCCAATTTAATCAGCTCTTGCCTTAGTGTAGATTTTGTGCTTTTTTCAAAATTTTGGTGCACGTTTGTTTCTTTTCAAGTCCCACTTCTGCGCTCCTGTAATTTGTGGTACTTTCAGTTTCATTCAAATAATGAAAACAATGTTCTGTTATTCTTGGCTGTGACGATGGAAGAAGGCTTGGAAGAGCTGAGCAAGGAAGATGTACCTATGAAACTCGATGAATAATGCAGGGTGTGGATGACCCCAGATGTTGCAAAGAAGCTGACTTTATCTCAGCACAAAGGGTGCAAACACTTCTCTCAGAAAGTGTGACTGCTCTGAGTTAACCAGACCAGCAAGCAGGAAGTGAACATGCTCAGCACAACGCAGAGTACAAAATCAGAACAGAAGAGATCTGAAGAGAGTAATGGCTTCAACCCACATATGCACAGCATCATGACAATGAACAATGGTATTGTGATAAATTGTATATTGCAATTGCTATATATTTTGCAAAGTGTAACTTACATTAATATTGTTTTATGCAATATATTTGTTTCTCTTCAGAAATTCCATGTAACAACCACTATCTTTAAAGAAGTAAATTTGGTATTAAATATTACACCCTCCTCCTCACCTGAAATATCTAAAACAAGCTGGTCAGTGGGTATTGAACTCTGAAAATGCCTCTGAATAAACAGCTAAAAAAAACACAAAAGTTTTAAAACCAGTTCAAAGGAGTTAAAACCCAGAAGAAACAAATTTGCAAATCCTTTGTTTAAAATTTTATGATAATTAAGTTAATAATTAACATAAGTATTAAGTTAATAATAACATTTTTGAGACGTGAATGATAGTCATAGTGAAATAATCTTGTGCTTTGTGGAAGCAGACTTATCATTATCCTCCTACTATTTGAAGCAAACTGGACAGCAGTACATGGCACTTTTTGAATTGATTCTAAGTTATATTACATTTTCAAAGACACTCATTACCACCTTTATGTGCACTAATTTTTATATTTTATATAGTTAATTATTATTATAGTATGTCTTGTGTTATTAATTATTAATATATTATTGTATGTTACTATATTATATTGCGATATATTTAAAGTATTATTACTTAAATAATGGATGACACTGTAACTTATATATAAGTAATATATTATTTAGCTAATTTAAGCTGTTTTTTTTTCCTTGGATAACTAGACTGAATCTCAATAGATCTAGGCAGTAATTTTTGTGTGCAATGTCTGAAGCAAGTTCTGAAGCAAATGCGACCACATTTCAAAAACCATTAATTTATGGGAAAAATGTCTCTGCATGGCCTAAAGTTATTGTTTATTTATTTGATTTCTTGCTAAGCAAGGGGCCATAATTAAAGTAACTTCTAGCTTCTTGTATGGGAGGGGGAGAGTTTGGGATCTTTGGACTTGATTTATTTTTCAGAAGCCTGATAATTAATTCAATAACTAATGTAGGTCTTCTAAAAAATAATAAAAAAAAAAATCAAAGTCTGTTAGACTTTTGAACTAAGTCCTCAGCATCATTCCACTGAAGTCAAGGCAGAAGAACATCAAAGAGGATTTGTTTGCTATCTATGACTTGGTTTTCACTTGAACTCCCACCTCTCTAACTATATCCTCCCACTTCTGTAACATATACTGCTCAAGGCATTTTGTTTATTTGATTATTTATAACAATTAAATAGATGTAAGGGATGAATCTAGTTCTCTCTCAAAAAAAAAGATGTAATTGAATTAGAAGTGTAATAGAACTAGAGTGCTTTTACTTTGTTGTGAGAGTGGAACGTAGCCTCATTCTGCCAAGACCTTTGACTTAGTGTTGATTCAAATTAATTATATGGTGTGACTTAAATTGCTTTCTAGAAAACAAAATAAAAGAGGTGAAGAAAAGTGACTCTCACTCCTCAAAATTCTAGTTTTTTGAGACAGGATCCCAGATATTTCTGTCACATTGCTGCCAACTACTTACAGATATATCCTGATACAGAGAGATTGTGATAAGTGAGAAAGATGTAAAGACCTTTTGTCAATATGGTTGCCCAAGGGAGTTAGGCTGCCTATGCATTTGTGGAAGCATGACTTTATGCTGCTGACCATTTCTGAATTGCCATGCCTTGAAAGAAAATACAAGGAAATCAAAGGTTGTCATTATAGTCTACTTTCTGCCTTGTCTGTTTATCTGTAAGACAAACCAAACAACATTTAACCTGAGAACTTGTCTAGTTTCATTTAAGGAAATCAAATATTCAGCACTGCTTTTAGTAAGTAGGTCAGAAAATTCCCCAGGGCATCCAACATGCATTTTATGTAAACATGGGTTGTTAGGCAAATGAACTAAAAAAGTGGACACAGCAGATTTTAACATTTACATCATGATCTCTTCTTGGAATTAAAAGGAAACAAAAGAAGCTATAAGAGTCTTACGCTATCTTAGTTAAATATTTCTCTTCCGTGATATGAAAGGGTGTCTCAGAAATCTTGGACTTTGTTAGCTTAGGTGTAATACCAGTGTAGCTTTGGCTCTTTCACACCTCACCATGATTGACAGAGACTCTGGATACTAGCAGCCCATGTGAAGGGAGTTTGAGCTCAGCTATCACACCCAAAGCATAAGGACAGTGTGTGTTTTTCCAGATGCTCCTAGGTTCAGGATACAGGGCGAAATCCACAGGACTTTAAAGCCTTCATACCCCAAGCCAGGACTAATCAGTCAAAACTCTCAGTCTCTCATACATTGTAGAGTTGCCACTGGCTAGTAGATGCAGAGGTTTTGATACTTTTTCCAGCAGCTGTAAGCACTGCGTGGCTAAACTGATTTCCCTTCTTTCTCCAGAAGAGGTAAATGGAAAATGATTAGCAAAATCAATGAGTGAGGTAAATTTCAAGCTGTGACTCTCGTCTCAAAATGTTTCTTCTGCTTTGTATGAGCTTTAGTGTGATCCAATCTGAGTCCAGCTCTCTTTGGACTTGGGTGTTGCTGGAGACTGTAAATTTTCACCAGGGATCAAGACTGCTGTAGGGAAGGGTTTGCAGAACTGTCTTACTTCTAAATGAATTGACTTTATAGCATCACCCTAGCTCCCACAGAACTGGATTCTGAAGACAGTACAATTAAATACAGGTTTTATTATACTCATTCCCTGGTAATTTACTAAGCAATTTACTCAATAATAAACCTATTTGATTATCAGTATTTTGGTTTGATGTCTAGATTTTTTATTTTCCTTACACTTTGGTCATGTTGCACAGTACAAATCTGAGATCTGCCTGCAGGTTTATTTTTATTTGGTAGAGTCATTTGATTCTTTGGAAACAGTTTCTTAAATGTGAATTCCTGAGTAATAAAAATTGTTTGCAATATATTTTGGAGCATGATAGTTTCTCTTCATATGTTCAACAGGCACTTTCTCTCAAGGTCTTCAAAGTTACACAAAGAAATGTAGATATTCACAAAAAAATACCCCAATTTGAGACACCTGGAGGAAAATCCCTTTTGTTTCTCCATTATTCAGACACTTTCGTATGTGCTAAAGATGTCAAGGAATAAAAAGCTGAAATGTTTCACAAGGAATGCATTTCTGCTCAAAATAGCACACAAGCAGTTTACCTTACAGCGTAAAGGTCATTTATTGCCTCAAAGATTCCTTCTCTTCCAGAGCATCCCAGACGTGAGATACCAAATTTTTCCACAGCTGTGTACTATGAGTTCCTGCATTTTCCTCTTGTCTTTGTCCTTTCACAGACAGAGAAGAATTTGCAAAACCATATTGCATTGGCTCTGCCTGCATTTGACAGTGACATATGCACTTTGTTTGGTTGAAGGATACAACTTTTCTCCATTCTGGCCTTATTAAAGAACTCTGTGCTACCTAAGAGAGACTTCAATAGCAAATAGTAACTATATCCAAGCTGTAGGGGTTAAATCTGAACAGTTAGTTTGTCCTCCTCTTTATACTGAAGCAAAAGGGATGCCATGATTGATCAGCTTTCAGCTGTTAAAAGTGACAGCCAAGTGCATAATCTTTAACTAAATCTTCCAATTGTTTAGTTAAATGCCAGTTGCAACGGGTTAAAGCACTATATTTAGACTTTTATATATAGGCAGTTCTTGAGCTTCAGACACCTTCAGCATCAAAGAGTACAAGCATGTGTAACCTTCGTTAAAAGCTAACTTTAAGCTAAAGATTACTTGAAACAAGTCCCTGGGAGGATGTGTCGAGATTCCTCTTCCATTCACGGCAGTGGGAATTTTGCTATTTATTATGCTTAGAACCATATCTTGAAGTAAGAAACATGACCAGCATCACAGCTTATTGCAGTCTGAAGGCAGTCATGAAAATCCTTCCTACTCTGTAAGGGTAAGTAATGTAGCTCTTTTTGCTGCCATACAAATTTCAGTTGCGGTGGTGGGCTTTTGTGACCAGGAAAAAACATTTTCCGTGATTTTTTGTGGCATTTATATCCTCATTGCTCTTATTTCTCTTTGAATTTCTAGTTTGACTTCATGGACAATCCATCCTGACCTACCTGGACTGAGAATTACAACTTAATTACTAGAATGAATTGAGCAATTCATCATCACCAAAAATATAACCTTCTCTTTTTAGTAAATTAGAAACAAGCAATCTGCAGTTCTCTTAGCTGTATTTGATATTAAGAATAATCTAGTAAGCAGCTTTTATGGATAATTCTGGCTTTATTATAGGTGAATGATAATTCACAAGCAGTTCCTGGTGAATATTCAATTATCAGAAGCAGAAATGCTTTGCAGTGAGTACCAGAAAACATGGCTTTCTAAGCAGATGAGTACAGTTCTTGAAGTAGATTTTGGTGTTTCTGCTCCATTTCGTTTTCTTTTCTTACAGATGCACAACTGTTGACTAGACCTAAATGTCAGATCCACATGACATCAGTATCTACTGTCATCAGTCATTTATTAGACTTGTTCTACCAGCATTCTTACTTTCTGGAAATCTAGAATGATACATATAATCACAGTTTAAAGTTCCCCAGGATTTTTAGACAGCCACAGTTCCTTCTGCACCATTGGACCCTGAGATTAGCTTAGTTGGTTAAAGCATGATGCTAATAATGCCAAGGTTATGGATTTGATCCCTGTAAGGGCCATTCACTTAAAAGTTGGACTTGATGATCCATGTGGGTCCCTTCCATTTCAGAGTATTCTGTGATTGCATAGTTCAGCAACAGAATAGGATGCCAATAATTACCCCACATTATTGCCGGTAACAAACCATCTGTGTGATGTGTTAGAAATTCATTACTTGGTTCTTTAAAATTAAGTAAAGCTTCTGATGGAACTTAATCTCATCAAACCTGCAGAGAACTATTGCCCTAATAAATGAGATCAATTGAAGTTCTGCTCTCTAGCATGGAACTCCCTCCTCAGCATTATAATAGGTAGGTTTGCATTGTCATTCATTAGCTCTATTGTCATTGACCTGCTAACTGAACCCTTTGCTAAGTGGGAATAAACTAGTAGCTAACCCATAAAATACTAAATGTTCAGAAAGACAATAGGATAAAATACATTTTGCCTCAGTAATGGAGCTGTAATTAGGCTCATTACAATTCCATATCTATTCATAATAAGGACATATAACTATGAGCACACTGGGAAATATACCAAATTTAATTTCCACACAAGTCTTATCAATCAAACATTTTCAATGACATGAACAGAAAGCAGAAAGACATTTTTAAAGTATTTATTTTGTAAGTGTATGACTTGGATCACTGCTGTGCCCTTCCACCTTCTTTCATGGTTACTTCAGGAATGTGAATGCCAACAGATGGAGAAGGGGCAACATAATTTCTAGTTAAGTGTCCATGTTATGTTTGTTATTCCCTTCTTCAAGTCATTGTCAATAGTTTTTCCATCCATTGCGTAACTCAAACAAATTTGGCAGATGAGCCAATGTGCAAAGATATTAAGGCCTTGAAGGTTTCATGAGAATACCGATGTCTTTGGTACATACAAGTGGGCTTTGCATCCTATTTAATACAAAGATCACTGACACATGGACAATCCAGCTTTCTTGTTTCAGATGCTTATTCTTTAAGTAGTTAGTATAATTGTGAAGACCAAATGAGATGTTTATCAAAGATAAGTTGCTGTCCAAGTAAGTGAATCCTCTGTCTGCAGCATTAATTGATTTTGAAAGGAGAGTATCTAGCACAGCTGTGCCAAAGCACCAGCATACAACCCAGATCACAGGAAGTTTGTTGTCCTCTTGTTACAGAGGATTCTCGTGGAAGTTCTGGTAAAGTGTAGAACCTTTCTAACATCTGAGTTTGAGCTTTTCCTCCTGAAAAAGAAGCGCTCACTGCATCCTTTAGTTCTTTCATCTTGTCTGTCTCTCTACATATGGTACAGCCAGAAGTAGAGACCACTACTAAAGTCAAGTTGAGATCTAGAAGCAACATGGTGCTGGAGATGGCCTCAGTGTAAAAGTTTGGACAGCAATTAAACGCACGTCAGGCTTCTCTAAATCCCGGTAGCTATGCAGCACAGTCTTTGATATTTTTATTTCTTTTAATCCCCTCCTGCTTTTGTCAAGATTTTTGACCAGATATGACTTCTTTTGGAAATATTCAGATGAGTGACCAAAAATTCAAACACCTCTGGGTTCAAAAAGGAAAAATAAATATTGAAAATTATTTCTATTCATGAACTAATACTAATTCAAGAATTAACTACAAGTACTTAGCAGTGGGAAAATAATCAGATCTTCACCAGTCGAGGTGAAATTTTAGATTCAGGAGAATTTTGACATGAGTACAGAACATGGTGACGTGTTAAGCTGTCTTGGGGTGTAGCTGTTAACCAACATAACCATTTTACAAGCTGTTCACCCAATATTTTTTTCTCATGGCTGCTAAGTATCTGATTTGCAAGCTCTGCTTAAAATAAGGAGAGCAGAGAACTTGAGTGACTTCCATGCAGCACTGGCACATCTTGAAAACTTAAGCATTTTTGAAAGCTAGTGGCCTTAAGGGTACAGCCATATCCTTTATTTGCCACAAATGAATTATTATATGCAAATTGACTACGTGTGACAAAAGGCAATTGGGTCTTCCCATGTGTCCTCCTTGCCTCACACACATCCTCTGCCTTTCTGCTGTCTCTGCAGGGCAATGTGCTTTGTCCTAAGATAAGAACACCAGGTGGGAATTGCAGGAAGAGCTGTCTGGATGCTTGCAAAGAAGGACTGATTGGTCACTCACACTTATATATGAAAATTCTTAATGTGCATGTCGCAGTCTTGGTCCAGTTCATTATACCATCCTTTATATGTGCACATTTCCCTGGGGATGTATTTTTTGTCATTACAATCATCTAAGGTAACTTATGGTTATATTTTCATCCTATCAGATACCACCAAGTTATTTAATCACAGACTCTATTACAGTCTCTGCCTGAGTCTATTTGAACAATTAATTGTCAATGAAATAAGGATTTCTTATATTCTGTTCCAAAGGACTCTTCATTGCTCCATTGCTCTGGCACCCTGTTCTCATGGTTGCAAGAACAACCTACAGCTGCTGTGAACTTTTTTGTGGACTTCTAACTTTATCTGGCACCAAGATCACATGGGTGAAATCAGAAAGAGCCAGAGTAATAAAAAACCCCTCACACATGCAGTCTGTGTAGCTACTCGTTCCATTCCCTTTCTCTCTCTGTGCACTTCGGGCTATAAAAGGCCATTTTATCATGGATGGGGATGAAGATGCCAGTCCTGCACTTCCAGTCCCTCTGAGCTCACCCCTGCATTTGCCTCTAAGGAGACACTCAGCTGTGATTGCTGCCATACTTGGTGACACCTCCACACTTAGGTCTACTATTGCTATTGCTTTCAATTTATTTATTGGGTGATAATATTAATGCAAGAGCCACAGAACCCAACAAGAAAAAGGTAGGAACATTTTTACATTATGATTATTCATCTGACTGCTCTACCACCAAGGCACCATCAATAATTCAAATCTTGTTGCAGATGTTCATCCTTTGGCATTGTTTGGGTTCCAGGTGCTTCCATCTCTCACATTTGCCCAAAGTATATACTCTTATGTACTGGCTTTCCCTCTGCTACAGAAAATATAGGTTCTCCTTTTTTTAGAGTTGAAAAGGTACCCTTTTTTTTTAGGGTAAAGATTCAATCCTAGCTACTGTTTGCAATATGCTTTTGAGACACTTGGAGGAAAGCCAGTTTATAAATGCTAAGTATTATTAATTATATTCTTTGTTATTGTAATATTTTCCCATCACTTTGGAAAAGCAACCACATTTCCCTTCTGAAACAAAAACTTCCATATTAAATTTATCTATTCTACCCTTAAAAAGCATCTAACATCCAAGGAAGAAAAGAATAGAAATGTCACAGCATAAAATACAATCTCTTCTTTGTGGAAATTTCTGTCATATTTTATCTGCATACTACATCTGCATGTGAATGGACCAGTATTCATTGTGAAACCATTAAGCCTTCACAGGATGAAAGGAAATAGAAATAGTCTGAAAAATGAATACAAATACACATGCAATATGTGTGGGTTTTTTCAGCATGATGTATAGTATTTTTCTGCTCTGCATTAGTTCAAAATGTGAGCACATTAAGGGCTTAAAGAGTTGGTAGCATTCAAAAATATTCTGATTGGAACCAGAACTAGATCAGAAATATGAGTAGACTTTGAGCTACTGAACCTCAACTGCACCAAACTCAATGGGCCCTTTGTGAGATCATTGAAAGTGCATGTGTAAATCCCTGCTTGCCCGAGGCAGTCCCATAGCCAGAATTATAGATTCCCTATCTGCTTATCCTCTCATCCAGACCAATTCTTTAGCCTTCTCTCACAGAAAAAAAAATAATATTTCTCTTGTCCCAGATCTTCAGTGTACGATTTAATAAGTGTCTCCCTTCCTTTAAGCTGCACTGTAGTTGCTATGCAGAAGTGGTTGTATCGAAATATCAGCATCACAGCTTATCTAACAGAATAGCATCAGTCTTATCTTGTTCTGAACTCTAAACAAAATGTGTCAAACCTGCCAAAAAAATTTAGGTCAGTTCTTCTGTTGCAAAAGCCTTTTAAAGGGGTTTATATGGGTAGAAAGGTGGAGGGAATCAGATGGATAAGAATCCTGTAATTGCTGTTATATTTGTGTCCATTTCTCTGATTAAAGGCTCACAGTCCTACTGTTCTGGAATGGATGAGCAATAGTTTATTTTACCTTAGTGATTTTATTTCACATATTTGAATACGAAACACACAAGAAGTAATCTACCAACTACTAGGAAAAAATAGTTTAGACGCCATCATTCACAACACCTGCAAAAGGTAAGAAATGTGCAGATTATCCCCCAAAATATACTACCAGGTGTATGAAATCGAGATTCACTGTGACCTTTCCACAGCTAAAGGTTTTAACTACCTACAGTAATATGCCATCTGACCTTACAAAGGCGTATATGGCAATAATAATTGCTGGTGCACATGTTAATATTTTCTAATTATTACTTGCATAGTATTAAAAAAAATAATTTTCTTAACATGTATTTGAAATCCGACCTTGGAATTAACTTGACTTTCGGTGTAAACTATCAAGCTGACTTTTCTGGCTACCCCTGTTGTTTAAACATTCCAAAGGCCTTGTCTGCTCTCACCCCACTGATGCCTGCTCTGCTGGTGCTAAGAAAAAAATCTAGGAGCCGTTAGCTGGGGTGAGATAAGAAAGGGTTTAATTATACCAAGGCAAGAGATGTTACACAACGCACGCACGTGCGCTGGGCTGTGCCCGAGATGTTACATTTATAACAATATCTGGCCAATCCCAAGTGTGTCCACCCTATAACTTTTGGCCTGGTCCACCCCCTGGCCCGCCTCCTGGAATTGGGTCGGGGGGCTTTTTGGGACCCCCTCTTCATCATTCTTCATTATCTTTGGGGTACAGAGAGCAGAGTCACCCAGTTCCTTGACTCTGTCCTGCGGTTTAGGCCAAGATACAAGTGTTCTCCAAACAAGACAGGCTTGCCTTGACTAAGAGACTAAACATTTTCTACTGGATATGGGAATAGGGTTGATATGGGGAGTATGGAATGGGGTGAGAGGATTAAGGAATGTATAAACTAAGGGGTGCTACAGGGAGGAGGGAGAAAGGGGTTTGTTTCTAAAATCTACTTCTATTACCTATAAAACTTATAAGGTAGAAAAATAAGAAAACCATTATGGGCTTAAGGCATCACCACACTTTATTGAGAGACTAGACATGTACATGCTCTTCTTACACTTTTTCTATGGGAAGCAATACACCTATGAGATAATGATCGAGAAATCAAAGCTCCTTGGAGTTTGATATTCTCAACTCTGCAGCATTGAAAATATTAACTGAAACTTGTTGTTACCCAGTGGGAGGGGGGGAATCTTAGATCTCTAAGATTCCTATTTTCTGGACAATGAGTGCTCAGAACTCAAAACAGCTGAAGCTAGGTCTGCAAGAACATAGGCATCAGATTACTTATCAATTATAGGTGCTAAATACTCTTAACAAACTCTAAGCAATGCTCCAAACTAACTCTTATTTCACCCAGATCATGAGACAAAATTTGTTTCTTTACAAGTTTTGTCTGTTAGCAGCAAGAAAGCAAGTTATGCTTCAAATGCAGTATTGTGGTCCTCTTTCCTTGAGGATGAAAGAAGTCAAGTAATGGCAGGTAGCTCCCTTGTTCACAACCATAAACTTCTTATTAGGCACCCTCTCCTGAAATGGGTTCATGCTTTCTCTCATTGTTACTTCTTCTCTCAGACATATTTCTCAAAGCTATGCAATTCCTACCTCAGCATCTGAGTTTTGGGTAGAGCTTTTTCCTGTTTTGAGCACCTGGTTACACAGCTGAGAGATCTTGAAAAGAGCTGCTTTCTGTTATTCCTTGGTGGAAAATAGGTCTTAGACTTCCCAGCCCACAGTGTCTGTCTCAGCCCTCACACACAAAGAAAAAGAAGCAAGTGTTGAGGGTGACCAAGCACTGGAACAGGTCATACAGAGAGGTTGTGGAGTCTCCTTCTATGGAGATATTCAAAACCTGCCTGGACATGAATCTGTGCAACCTGCTCTAGGTGAACTGGCTTTAGCAGAGGGATTGTACTAGGTGATCTCCAGACATCCCTTCCAATCCCAACTATTCTGTGATGACTCTGATTCGGTGGATGTCTTAAAAGGATTGTGTTAGGACTTGAATGTATCAATAGGCTCTAATTGTCTGCAGGGCCTCACTCTGGACTTCCACACACCCTCTTCCCCCAGACCTGTGAGCTCCATATAAGTACAGTTCCTGGACTCTAAGCCTGATCTGAGCTTTACTGTAGGTGGCTCTCTGCCTGCTCTTGCTCTCTATTGACAACGAGTTGCTCACTATTCTTTCTGAATTGTTTTTAGACCAGCTTTTTCAATTTGTATTTTTCTGAAGGTCATTGACTCTGCAAAGGTACTACGGGATTGTGTCCTTGCCAGTGAGGCAACTCCACCTACGTGTCAGGTTTGTCTTGCTTGGTGGAACAAACAGCTATCTCAAATGACAGCTACTAGGTTATCTTTTATTAGTAAATGCAGCAGCTAACGGCAAAAAGACCTATTTTTAAGCTAGTGGGTGGGGTTCTTGAAATACTTTGTATTAGCAGCACTCTAATCATAATGGTGTTTAATTTCAGGTTAGCATAATCACACCAAATCACTCTGTGAATCACCTGGTCCCTTTCACCAGCTGAAATGGGTTGAAAACACTTGTAAAATTTCTGTTCAGTGGTAGCTTTACTCATTAGCTGCCCTGCTTTTGTGTTTCATGTTGTAGATGCAAGATTACCATTGTAATATTTCTTTTGCAATCTTTGAGTGAGATTGCCAAGTAGCAAAGAATTTTTCCCTGTATGGGCTCTCTAGAAAGGAAGGCCTCTACAGAGCTAGCAAAGCAATAATTGTGTCTTGGTGAAGAAAAACTTGTAGCATAACCTGGAAGGTGTTTCTTGTACTACATACATACTCACTGATATCTTAAGAGTAACATCTCTTTAGTTCACTCTGTTTAAAGACGCTGCAAAATTAAGGGCTTAATTCTGCACTTTACTATTTTTGTAGCATTAAAAGCCCTTGCTTGATTTGACACCTGCCACCCTTTCACTCTCTCAGCTGTCAAAACTAGAGCTACAACTATTCTATAAGGCTGTCCTGATGTCTTTTCTGCATTTCCTTGTGATTTTGCTCCGAGCGAACAACAAGGCAATTTTAAAAGGATTGTACTGTATAGTGTTGTCCTTTCAGCTCCAAGAAGGGTCACTGCATTGTGTAAAAGCACATTATAAAGCTGTGGGACTTGGTTTGAAAACAGATGAGAGAGGGAAGCAAGCTAATGTAAGTAAAATCATAAAATGAACTTTATGTATCATTAATTTTGATAACTGATTTTATTACTCTAGAAAATTATTATGGCAGTCTGCTACAAAATACTTACCTAATTTAAATTTCAGAACAAAATTTTTTGGCAAATCACTGCAAGTGATATTTTTAATCAATAGAGTGAAGCTAATTTAGACTTCAGATACTTCAAAAATTGTGAGTTTGCTAAGATAAGCTTTTTTCTATTTTCTTGCTTCTATATTTCAATGCTATTATTAGGAGAAGAACTTAAACTGTGACAACTGTATTCTCACTCTGTATGTACAAAAAAACCCCAAAAACAAACCCTTAACAGAGATTATAGAAATGTTTTTACAGAAAATGTTATATTTATGTAGTGGCAGTCACTCAAGTTCATGATCTAATTACTTACCCACTAACTGAGTTGGCAATAGATTCAGATCATTTAGGGTCTGTCTGCTTTTTCCTATCAGGACTGGCTTATATCCTATATTGGAGTAAAGTTTAGGAAATTAACCCCACCTCACCACTCCATCCCTACCCCCACCCCACCCCCTTCCATCCTAGAATTGTTTATCTTCTCCAGTTTTCTACCCAAATTGTTCTGGCCAGCGTAAACCAGAAAAAAGCAATAGAGGCAACTTTAGGTCTTCAGTATTACTTCTTTACTGGTCTTCTAGTAATGAAAATACTCCCCCTGATTCAAGGCAACAAAGCTACTTTAACACGTCATATACTCATTCATCTGTACATTGCCATTTCACCTGGGACCACGCTAGTACAGTCCTTACAAATGTCCCCAAGACCCTTTGAGCTTTTGTACAATATGAGGGCATTTTGGTTTTGTCCCAGGATGGCAGTGTTTCCCTAAATTTTCACTACTTATGCGACATCTAGTAAAACAGTACCCATTTTATAGGAGCAGGTTATTTCTTTGCACGGTCAGCTAAAGTCTGCTCCTACCATTCTACTTGTTTTCATCTCCTTTCAAATATTTGGCATATTTCTTTCATCAGTTCTCTGTCCAAATGCCTGGTACTTGTGTCTAGGACTCTTCATCCTTGATTCAAATGCTTGTATGAGAAACTGAGTCCCCATACTCCAGAAGATATTTTTTACTAGTACTACTTTTTGACATTTCTTTTAAATGGTCTTTGAATCTTGCAAACAGACGGCATATCATAACTTTCTTTTAAGGCCAGTTGGAAAACTTAGAGATACCTGAAGGATATTAACTGTGTTTTTTAATAGTTTTCTTTGCATTCAAGATCAGAACTACTTTTACTTTAACCCCTAAAGCATCTAAAATATACAGGCCCCCAGTTTTTTGGGGGCTCTGAGAAATGACCCTAATAAATTTCCTATTACCCCTGAGAGGAAGTTGCTCAGCCCATAAAAAGAATCTCCTTTTTTCCATATCTCTAAACAAACAGTAACTCTTTTGTATGTTTATAACCAATTCAAGGAGCATGTTCCTGCCTGCAGTTAAAGCCGAAGTGTTGATTTAAAACAGGGTTCAACTTTGCCTGGCATAAAGATACTTTGTTTATCCAGAACTTTGATGCTGTGAGCCAGAGATCTCTGCAGCCTATGTATTATAGTTTTAATTTTGTCTGAGGATTTTGGGGGATATGTGGGGAGGGGGATAAGAGTGTTGCAGTTTTTCCTGCTTTTCTTAGGATAGCAAAAGCACATGACGTCACCCCTCCTTGCCACAGAAAATGAAGATAATAAACACTCATGACAGCAGCTCACAGAACTTGGAAAAAGGAATGGTGTTCTCCAACAGGCAGCCTGCCACACATGACCTGTATTACTTCATATCAGTTTCGGTCTGAGAGGGCAACATATAAAAAGCAAAAAACACATTTAGTCCACAATGTGTCCATAAAATGCACCCCACCTTTACATAACTATTTTTGTCTTTGACACTTATCTGTAAAAAATGCATTCATGGAAAGTACATGTGTGTGTGAAAAGAAAAAAGAAAACAATAAACTGAAAAAATATTACACTCAGATGGTTATCAGAAACACTTGAGAAAAAGTATCTCCTATCATAGTAAGCCTGTTCTGATAAAATGTAAGGCATTCTGTTAGATAGGGTTTTCTGCTTGTTGACAAGAGTGCTCACATTACTCAACACAAACAGGTAGTAGATGAAGTGTCAAATATAAGAAGGAAATTAAAGTTTTCTCTTCATAAAAACTCACTGGCCTTACATTCCATTTTTCACTCAATTGCCATTTTTCGGACGACGGTCTGAACTTTCAGTCCTTTCACTGAGGTAAGTAATAACACCTAGCTGCCACGGCATACTTCTACCTAGCACATTTATGTTCCTCCACCTTTTATATTCCTGGTGTAGCTTTTGGGCTTTTTAGGCAAGTGGTCATGTGATGAGAAAACATTAAACATTAATTTTCCCCTTTGTGATTTTCTATACGGGATGTCCTTTTTGCCTCAAAGCTTTTGGAGGTGGAGAATGCTCGGTCTACTGAGGAAGGACTGATATCAGCTTCACAGCATGCACAGAAGCGAGTGAAGGAGAAAGATGGTTCTGGACACTGAGGTACCTTCAGTTCCCATGCTGAATGCCCTTGGGAGCAATGTGAAACTTTGCCACCAGTTTGCTCTATTTCTGTCTGCCTTCCACCCAAATGTCTCAAAGGATCATGAGGGATCACATAGGAAAAGTCATTTCATGCCTCAAGATATTCAAGGACATAAGAATCATGCACATTCCTTGTTCCTACAGAGCCATGGTCTTACCCCTTACGGGATTAATCCTGCTGAACTACTACACCTAGAAGCAAGTGGATTGGATGGGTGTCACAATTGTCTTCTGAAGTTTTTTTCTGAATATTATTACTCTCTTTGCTTTCAGTTAGCTAGCTGTTGGAAAGCCAAAACAGTACAGTGGTTATATCTGTGTGAGACCTCCAATTCCCAATAACTAGGAATTGTTTTGTCCCCTGACACGCAGCAAATCTAAAGGCACTGTGGCCTCCAAAGAGCTTGAATGTGTAATCTATGTTGAGATAATTCCAGCCTGCCAACTTTCTTTCCCTGGGATAAGTGTAGCCACATAGGAGGAGTGGTGGTAGTAAAGGCATACATCTAACTACGCTGCATATGCTTAAAGGATATTCTTGGTTGCCTGTGGGAATGAATCTGAAATTAGACTGTTTAGACATATTTAATGCACTGGACTCTTTTCTGAAATGTTGGAAGAGACTCAAGCAAGTCGTTTCACCTCTCTGTGCCTCTGAGGCACTTCATGCTGTCTGACTTTTTTAGAGAAATGGGATGCATTTCAGGCTAGGGCTAGACTTGACTTTATCCTGTTACAGCTAGCCTGCAGGAATCCCTTTCTTTCTGATAAATTACAGAAATAGAGGAACATGAAACCATTCATGGATTAATATAAGGCACTGGAAAATCACACAGAAGTTATTGTTGTCTTTATGTCTGCTGGTTCACCACAGAAATCATTCCTAGTGCTACCTGGTCACCTCTGCATCCTGAGTTACTTCGTAATGTTTCAGTCTGTCTCTACCTGAAATAACGAGCTGACAGCATTTGAAGTCTCAAGCCACTGACAACTAAACTTTGGAAAGTTGCAAGTGTCTAAACTTGTTCATCTTTCAGGTAATGTGACCTGGCTAGCATGATTTTGTTCCCTTGGTCTTTTGTCCATATGTCTCTCTATTCAGCCCCCTGGCTTGGTTTCCTGTCTCAGTGTCACTCTGAATTAAATGTATTCATTCCTATTAAATCAGTCATGTTTGTATTTGGAATGTGCTGTCATTCTCTTGCATGTCTGATGATCACTTAACTTGATTTGCCATCCACTCTGGCTTTTACAGATGAGCTTTTCTGCCTTCATCTGCAATAATGCTCATACAGGTGAGAGCACGTGTAACTGCTGAATGGCACTTCTTCATTAAGAAAGCCTGGAGGTTCGTGTAAATCCACAAGATTCACTGTTTTCACCACGTTTCCATCAGCTTACATCAGATGAAGAACTGGCTGAGAGCTTTTCTTCCTGCTTCTCCCATACAAGCCTCTGCAAAATCTCGTGTGCAAGTCATGAAGAAACATCTAGCATTGTTACCTCTCCAAACTGCTAATTAGCACAGATGGGTGACACTGTGTAAACAAAAAGGAAATGTCTCATTCACACTCCTAAAATGATGTAATAGAAATACTGCTTCCATGTGGGACTTGACTCCAAAAGAAACTTAAAGGTGAATTTTGTTTTAATCCTGAACCAGAAACTCCAAAAACTGGAAACCAAGCCTCGCTGAAAGTCTGTGGGACTGTGGCTGTCAACACTGGGATTTGTGATATTAAGTGACAATTAAGCCTGCTTTGTTTCAGTATTGTCTGGACTTCTCTGCTACACAGGTCCTCCATATTACCTCATTTACTGAGGTAAATCCTCTTAAAAGCAACAGAAGGTATTTAACAAAATGTTTACTTCAGTCAGAGCACTACAATTTAGATGCAGCCAATTAAATCACTTGCAAGTTCTAGGAGTATTGTCTACGTATCCTTGAAAATCTGTGTCTCAGTACCTTTAGAACAGATTTTTGTCTACTTAAAAATCATGGTCAATAAAATAATGAAGTGAGTGTAGCTGTGTGAATTTACATTTGTGTGTCCCAAAACCTAACTTTTAAACCATCATATTTCAATCAATATTGACAGAATAGAGGAGTCAAAAGTATTGCATTTGACAGCTTTCACGAAATTATGGGCTTAGGTAGTCAAGAAGAACCTCCTAAAACCTACAGGAAGGAAACAATTGTACCTTTCATTTTCTTAGATACTTGGAGAATATACTAGAGAGGAGGCCCACTGGAGACACAAGACTTCACTAGAAACTAGACTTTGCTCATTCTGCAGTCAGATATCTTGTGGTAAAACAAAGCATTTAAAAATTCAGGCGTATGCCTCTAAAAATGTTTCATTTGCATTATTCCTGAGTCGTGCTGAATACCTTGGGGAAAGAGTTGCTAGGTCTTTCTGGAAAGAGAATATTGCTTCTGCAAGCACTTAAATATTTACCCACTGAAAAGTGATTAATTAACTTTCTGGGATGCTTTCTATTTGGTGTAATTTACTGTAATGCATCCATCAGGACAGTTAATATAGTGACACAAGCACAACATGAAGAAATGCCATGTCAGCATTAGTTAATGTCATTAGTTAATTAGTTAAGCAAAGTTAAAGTCTTTCCCTGCCTTGTGCTGGAGATTACTACTATTTATAAGATTACTACTGTTTACAAAAGCATGTAGTCAAGACAAAAGGGAATGGCTTCAAACTGAAAGAGGGTAGATTTACATTAGATGCTAGGAAGAATACTTCAGTGTGAGTGTGGTGAGGCTTTGGAACAGGTTGCCCAGAGAAGTTGTGGATGCCCCATCCCTGTAAGTGTTTAAGGCCAGGTTGGATGGGGTTCTGAGCAACCTGGTCTAGTGAAAGGTGTCCCTGCCATGGAATTAGATGAGCTTTAAGGTCCTTCTAACTTGATTCAGTCTATGATCCATTCTATGATTACTAGCTGTTGTAGTCCTCAGTGGCATCATAGTTCATTTGAGGAAGCAGAGGTGCTCACTGTCTAACCAACACTTGTGTGCTGCTTGACTGGTACCTTTTTGGATGAACTGCCTCTTCCCCCTAGGAATCCAGGCAAAAAAGCAGTTTCACCTTCTTGATGTATACCACAAACTCTATACATTAGAAGAAGGTCAACTCTGTTCACTCAATTGGTAGTCAACAAAGCATGACAGATCTTAAACTCAGTTTTTCTTTTTTTACGCAGTGGTGGATACACAACAAGACAAAATACTGCAAGCTCAGAAACTTGGTGCTGTCATGGGTCTTCAAAGAGTTTCAATTTAGTCCCTCAGCTGCAGTGTTCCCACTTATATTGGCTAGTTCATCAGGGTATACAGGGAGAGAGTGAGATATCCTCAGGCAAGATGCCACCTCACTAACATATTTGTAGATTTGCAGTGGGACCATGAGGATGAATGTGAGGATGAACTACCGTGTGAAGTGTTAGGAGAGCAACTCTAATTCCTTTGCTCATGATGGTCATTAGAAAATCCCTTGTTTTTCTGTGTCTTTTTTGCAGCTAAAAGCCTGGAGGGGAGATCCTGCATAGAATTCCACACAGAACTGGCAGAAGTCGCAGCAGGGGAGCAAATTCATGACAGGTCCACCTTGTAGTATAATACAGTGTGTTGTTATAGATTATCAAGGTAGCTGTGAGCTAATCAGAAGAGATTTGTGCCACCACACAGCCCAGCAACTTCTTGTTACAATCCCAGTGCAGCTGCAGTACAGCAACACTGCCCGAAGTCATTTTCCCTGGTAGGTGGGCTATGGAGCATAAAGCAAAGCAGAAATGGAATGAGCAGTCTGGAGGCTGCTGGTTCCAGCACACTTCAGGCAATGTATGGAAGAGATTGCAGTGATCTTCTGGCCTTTCCTTGCCTAGATTTGCAGTCATTTACGTAGTCTAACAACAACTTGTTTCCCCTTGCAGACTTTGTCATATTTCCATGTATTACCATGAGTCAGTTCAGACCCTTGGCTTAAATCTGTGATGCATCCGTGCTTCAATTTATGTATCTAGGTGGTATTTACCACACATGTACTTTTATTGTTCTCAGACTCATTTGCTTTCTATTTGACTTTGGTTTCAACTTCTACATAATGGCAAACTCTGTTGCTTTGCTGCTTCAACACCCCATTAATATTATTTTTCCAGCAAAGGATTTTGCTTTCTGCATTTTTTTGGGGGGGAGGGTTGTTGAGAGGAAATATAATTTGTCCCCAAAGCCATTATCTTACACTCCTCTTAACTAATGAAAGTACTGTGGATATGAACTGCCCTCCTGAAAAGTGCACTTTAGCCTTTAGTTCCTATATTTTCTGAGGAATTTTGTAGAACGATGAACACATAATCATAAATAGGAGAAAAGTTGGACTTTTATCACGTTGCTTTGTTTACTGAAATTTTAAACCAATTCACATTTTGGAAGTGTAAAAATAGTGGAAAATTCTGTTTTATTTTGTTTAGTTCAAGTGCAACATTTTCAGAGAGCTGAGTACAGCTAAAGAACTATGTAGCCATTCTGAGTGGAGATAGCTAGCAATGAAGTCCTTCAGATGTTTTCCATTGCCTCTCTTTTCTGAGGAATGATACTAGCATCTCAGTTCTTCAGGATTCTTGCTTTACTGCAGGCCAGGACAAGAACTCCTTCCTCTCTAAGCAATGTCTTTTAAATGGACTGAAAATCACCCCCAGTGACAGCTCCTTTATTGCTTCTAGAAAGTATGAAAATACATATTCTTAAAAAAACTGTTCTCCTGGGGTGGCTTGAATAATGTGCTTCTACTTTACAAATGGTTTCCAGATAATGTACTAAAGGGGAAACCCTTTATGCCCTTGAAGGCATATTTCTTGCATGCTGTATACCAGCCTTGAGATACATAAAATTTTTAACAGTGTCCCTTGTGTTTAAACTTTCTTCCATTTACACAGCATTTCCTTATTACTTACTTTTATGGGCGGGGAATCTGTGCTGTCCATTACATAGATCAGTGTTTACTATCCCTCTTAATGTGTTTCATTTAGAGTAGATGTTATAGTACATCTCTTTTTTTTCTCTCTACTGTCTTACTGTTAAATACTGATGTTTGGTCTTCATTCATGCATGCATCTTTTTCAATGCATTTTTTTTCCAACACTGTAAGTCAGTTTTTGCAAGAGCTTGCTGAAAGTATGGGTGAGAACACAACTAGATGCAACTTGTGATAAAATGATGAAATATCAGGCCTTTTGTACCATGATAGATACAGTTTTCAGGACTTAAGATCAAAAGTACTTACAAACCTAATGTAAAGAAGCTGAAAAAGTGCATTGCAGCTCAAAAATCTCCCTGGTTTTGGGCTGGGGTTACTTCTTACCAAGTGCTGCTGTTTTTGTATTAGTAGCCCACTAATCTGTTTTGGCTAAGAGATGGATTTAAGTGATCACATTTACGTAAGGAAAGTAATGGTTTGCATCTGGCCCCTCCTTGTGACACGAGAAGAAGCTCTGAGTCCCTTTGCTGACATTAGAGCTCCACAAAAGTGCAAAGGTGGACTGTGGGTTATTATACCTGGGTCAGAATAGCTGAATAGTTCACCCAGTATTTCCTGAGCCTTTACAGTTAAGCTACACAGGACACTTGGTCTTATTTGAATAGGCCTTGAATAGCTGTCCTGAAATTAGTGGTGGCTCACAAACTGCTGAAGATGCTGTGGCCATTCAATGCCTCAGTGGCAATCTCTACTAAACTGTTGCAGCCAAAAGTGATACTGAGTCTTGGTCAGAGTGCACAGTCACATCGAGCACTTCAGTTACCAAGGAAGGGCAGGGTGGATATCATGGAATGACTAGGATGGATACTGAATTAAAATAATAGACATATACAAAGTTGAGATGCTAGACATTTATGCATTTGGTGTATTTGGAGAGAAAATTCCTTTAATACTTAACGGAAGTAATTATTCATGCTTTGTAACTGAGTCTGAGAATGTATTCTAAATGATTTCACAGATGCATCCCCTACTACTATTTTGTTCAAATTCACTTCTTTTTAAGTAAAGAATGGCACAAACCAGTGATTTGTACAGGGGCAGCTGGCCACCCAGCTGTTAAGGGTATGGAGTTCTACAAGAATAACTGCCTATACAGAAACTTTGAGATATGATTGCTTGCCTTATGTCAGATTTTAATCAATTTGTTTAGAATTGGTAGATTTTTCCAGAAACAAGGAATGTCTCTCACCACTCCACTGTGCTGTCTTCCTGACCCATCACATTATCTTACCCTGGGGTAGAGTATATATTCTTCCCTCGCAAGTCATGGTGCAGTTGTTTGGCATTTTTTCCTCCATCACTATTAAGAAAGACTCTAGTGGGGGGTATGCCATTTCTTGGACTGGGCATTCTAAAAATGCCAAAAGATCCTTCTGACTTGCAGCAACTTTAGAGTTGGGGGTAAACATCAAAAAATAGAACATCTTGTTCTGCTGGTAAATCTCTCCTGATTGGCTCAAAAACCAGTCTGCTCTTTGGTATAAGGTAACTCGGGATATTGCTATATTTTGGTAGCAACTGTGAAAATTCAAAACCAAAACATTTTCTCCAGAGATGTAAAGAACACACATTTTGTGGCAACATTTCTCCGAGTTACTGGTATGGACACCAAAAAAGATATAACAGATTAAAAAAAATAAAAAAAAAACAACTGCTCAGCTGTAGTCAGAACAATTATGTGAGGATTGGACATGGAACACATAAAAACAGTCTAAAGCAATGTGTCTGGCAGACTGAACTCATCACTGAAAGTTGTACTACACGTATTTCCTAGTAACACAGGAACAGAGCGGGCTAAGAACTGCCAATTTTGCCATTTGTCCAAAGCAAGTATTTCAAGGAAGTATTTCACCCACAACTTTGTTTGGAAGACTAGAAAGTACAGGATTAACTTTGTAATATAGGAGAACTCTGAGAAGACGAGATCAAGCACACCTCTGTTTTCCACGTAAGCAAGTAAGTATAAGAACAGTGACTAAAGGAGAAAAGCCAACTTCTGGCAAGCATAACTCTTAGTAAGGGACTTGTAGGCCTGGTCTATTATGTGTAAGTTTTGATATAAAATGTGAAGGTATGTCCTGTAAAATATATGCTAATAGAAGAATAAAACAGCTAGTACCAATGCAGATCCTAAGATCCATAGTGGCAGAAATGGAATCAATCTAAACTGATTTTGTTTATTGCCTTCTGCAATGGAATGAGGAGAAATATTAAGACCTTTAATTATTTCCTTTAGTTTTTCAGTAAGACTGAGGTTTTAGAGTGTTCTCATCTTTCCTTTGGAAAGTTTTCCATTGGAAAATTTAATGACCAGCCCGAATCTTTTTAGCACCATTGTAAATGAGGTTGAGAGTTTCTTCCAAAAGGAAAGACATAAAAATCTTGTCAGTCTAAGCAGTCCTAGTTTTGAGTTTACTGGATCCTTAGTATCTCATCAGTTAGTAAAATTTTTCAAATCATCTCTGAGATAGAGATCAAAAGATCTGAAGCTGTAATGTAGACTCTAATTAGGCTGTCTGAAGTTATGCAGCAGGGAAGATAATTCATATCAAAATTAACTAATGTTATAGCTATTAGTTCTCATTCCTTAAAGAGGACCTAAAGAATTCTTTAAAACTGCATTTTTTTCAGTTCTGTTTCAGGAGAGAAAGTCAAGGCAATAGCCATCTATATGGAATTAAATTTTAAGGATGAGATCAGAAAAGTTTATATAAAAAACTAACATCACACACTAAACAAATAATAATATCTACATAAAACAGAGTTTTATGCTTCAGGTCTCTCTAATGAAGGAAAAGTTATCAGCTTTCCATATAATTACTCATATAAAAAGCCCCACTTTCACTGCTCGAAATTGCAGTTAGTCTTAGGCTTGAATTCATCCATTGATTTAAACATGAAGTTGAGATATTCAACCCAGAGGACCAGTCATTAGATGTTCATTCCATTAGTTAAAAGAGATGGACATGTGCAGACCATTCACATATTTGTTTTCATTTTCTCTCTGTACATACCAGACTCTGTCAACTGAGTTTGTATGGAGCTGAGGACAGGTATGTTTTATGAGCTACCTAAGTCTATATCAGACACGTCTAGTCTTTGCACACCTCCTCAGTCTTGGACTAGATTTTTAAAGGAACTCTTGACATGAATACAAAATTCCTATTACTTTTGTTTGCTTCTGATCTCAACCTCAGGTTTTTCCTTGGACAAGATTTCATTAAACAGCCTGATGGGTGAATTAATGCCCTTTCTGTTTCAGATTAAGTCAAGATGCTTTAGTCAACAGCTTCCAAAGCAGAGTCCCATCCATTTGCCAGACTGTAGCATATTGGGAAGAGTTTAAAACAGCAGACTGTAGCATATTGGGAAGAGTTTAAAACAGTCTATTTCTTGTCTCAGTGCTGTGATTAAATTTTGGTTTCCACATACTTGTTCTAAGACTGTCCAAGCAGCCTTAAAGCACAACCTGACAGCATGAAGAAAAGGTAAGGAGTTCTCCTGGCTGAGGAAGAAGGGTTACACCCCTTGTACGTAGACATGCTTTCATGTTCCTTCCTCTTGAAAGAAACCAGTAAGGATAACAGCCTGATCACCAACTTCCCTGCATACTTTTTGCTTGTTTAGTGGTATTAAGATTCAGCTTGCACCTGCTGTGTGAGAAACCAAGGTCTCTAATGTCCATCTGGTGTTCAACTTTTTTGTTTCATAACAGCTGATGCCAAGCTCCGCTGCACTTCTCTGGTATACTCAGCCTTTGAGCACAGATAGCTGCAGATAAATAAAAGAATTGAAATTGGGACTGGCTGACAAAAACAGATGCAGTGAATCAGCAGCATCCTCATACAGTGAGCAAAAGGCAAACCACAACTTGCTGCAGATTGCAGGTGGGCCAGAATCCAGTGATCTGTGCCAATTGATAACAGCAGAGATTTGGAGTCACGTTGTGGGGTTTTTTTGTTTTCTTTTAAGATGTGCTGAATGCTTCATAGAATCTGAAAAGTATTCCATGAGTGCGATCCAGCTAACATACTGCTTTGTAAATAATGGCTCTCGCTTGCTCTTTTTTTTTCCTCTTAAATGGACACATTTGCATGTGGACAGTATCTCTTTATCCCTTCTGTTCCTACCAATCACTCAGCTGAAGTCATAACCCTTTGTTTGCGACACCAACATGGGTTGCTGTGCAGGTGATTTTGATGCTAAGGAGAGCATTATGACTCCAGGTGAGGAATGAGCGGCAGGAGCAGACAAAATTGTAACTCAAAAATATACAGCTTGCATGCAAATATAACCATTGTTGTATCACAAATGTTACAGTGAAATTTTGCAGAATATGGAATATGCAAATAATAGAAAGCAGAGTGGCTCTCCAAAGTTCTCCAGCAACTGTAAGCTACTCTAAAAAGAAATGGTGAATGTGCATAATTACTTTATGAGCATGAGTTCTTAGGGTTTCCTCTTTTGTTTTCTCTTCTATGAGGAAATAGCACTTCTGTCCAACTGTTATAATTTCTAATGCTTTCCCACTTTTACAGTTTCCAATTCTTAACTGTGTGCTTCAGTCAGCAGGCAGTTTTGTCTGAACACAGTGTGGCTGCTCAAAGTATGTGCCATAAGCCGGAGTTCTTTCCCAGAAATGAGACTTCAGAAACTAAGCCAGACTTCGAACAGATGTACATCAGTGTGTTGGGTGTTTGAGCATTCTTGAACACAGAATATGCAGGAAATGCAGGAAAGCTGTCAAAAATGTTTCAAATGTGTGCTTTTTAAAATGTATCATGGGGATTTTCTGCAACTGTGATGTACGGGTTAAAAATCGTACATCATCTTGAAAATCAGATAACACAAAAGGACCTCTGATGATCGCTTACTTTACTTAGCTGTCATACACTTTTGGTGTTTTTCCTGATATTTTCTTGCTATTTGTAATAACTATTAGTAGAAATAATTGTGACTAGAAAGAACAAGGACTCACATCACTAGATACAGAGAACAGAATAAATTAGTCATTGCTTAAATAGTTTAGAATTCTGAGGCTACCAGAATAGCATTTTAGGAAGAATTTACTACAAAAATATCATCTTTTGAGGATGAGGTTTTCATTAAAGCATTCCTAATGTCTCAAATGGGAGATATGTTATAAACCCTATTAAAAAACCATTAATTAGTTTATTCATCAAGGATGAAGGTAAATTAAACCTCTCCAGCATATGTGCCATATCTGCATTTGTATTGCAGCAGCCTATTGACTGTATTTCTTATTACCTGTATTGATTCCTTATTACTTCCTCTTTTTTCTTTTTGCCAGTGTTGACTAGAAGACATTTCTGATTTTGTTACAATAAAACAGTCCTCAAAGTGAAAAGAAAGTGAAAAGGCTTCAGACTCATGCGTTTTAGTACTGATTACGGATGGATGGAATTCAAATGCTTTTCTATTCTGCGACCTTGAGTCAAGATCAATCTTAAGCCTACACAGCTGGTGGGAAAGTCCTAAGAAAAAGAGTCTGTTTCCCCTCCACTGGCAGAACAGCAAAGAGTTTTCTCCCCTCATGTTATTTGGAAAGCTTGTAAAATATTTGTGATGAAACTGAAAAAAAAATGAAACTAGATGTTCTTTGAGGTCCCTTCCAACCCAAATCATTGTATGATTCTAGGTTTGCTTAAACCAGGAATACTCCCCTGATTCCTACAGGCAATTCCTTAGACAAACAAGGACTAGTTCAGAGGCAATTTTCTAGTGAGCCTGGTCACGATTTGTAATCTCAGTATTGCTCCCCACACTGCAAGACCAAGACTTAGTGATGTGCTAGAATGTCTCTAGCCTCCTATGGTCTCTTCTCATTAATTTAGACTTTTTATCTAAGTCAGAAGTAACTTTCTTTTTGGAGGAAATTGCATAATACCTTGGATTCCTTTACCCATAGTCTGTGGTATTAACATAACTGGGCCTGTGACACAAAGTAGGCTATTGATTCCTCCTGAGGTTAAGATATCTTTAACCTCTTTATCCATGTGTTAGAACCCCGTTATATATCCCAGCAGCAACCTGGGAAGTAGGACCTTATGGGAAATACAGTTCAAATGAGGAACTCAGGTCACCGAATAAAGCAGGGACCATTAAGTGGTTGAACTATAGCTGCTGGGAGGTACCACAACAGTATTTCAGAATCAGCTCAGGTACAGTTACATATCAGAATATATATTTATATTAAGATGTATTTGTGATTATATAGAGAATATTAATTACCAAGTGTCAGTGGCTTTCTCTAATCCAGCTTAAAAAATATCAGTAAAAACTTGATTTGAAAATGACCTACCAGCAGGATTGGACATAGGGCAAAAATATTTGCATTTCAAATATATTCAGAGGTGGTTAACTCATCATTTCTTTAGCTATGTAGTATTCTCTTCTTGTACAAATATTTACTAGCCATAGATGACAGGGATTAATATATGTGGATGTGTTGCACTATTGGATTAAATGTTAAATAGACCTCTCTATGGGGTCATTCAAACTAGTTTCAGAACTGACAAGCATCTATAGTTTTCATTTCACGGGGGATGATGGGGGGTTAGTTTGGAGATGAGAAGAATGGGATGGTTATGGCAGTGCTAGTTATTTTTCAGTTGGAAAGCAAAGGAAGATAATTGCTGAGACTGGGAGGAAAACTTCATCCAGCTTGACTGAGCTGTAATGCCAAGATCATAATGGAGACAGGACTTAATTAATGAATAGCAATATTGTTTCTTATTATTCACTGCTACTTCTGACCTTGAATAGCTCCACTAGTTTCTGATTCCTCTTGAATTGTGCAATAGAGAAAAGAATGAGCAGCTTTCAACTTAAACAAAGCAGAGCTCCCATGCAGCTATATCTTGATTGTTACTACATGCCCACTAAGTCACACTGAATGGGGTAAAAAACTTTTCAAAGCTTTCCAGGGAGAATCTTGTACCTCTTATTCTCCTGTGAAGGGAAAATGTTCGTCTTCTGAAAGAAACAAAGATATCTGCAAGCTAAGTGAAAGAGTCCCACAGAAGACAGAAAAAAAAAAAGGCAAGACTTACCCTAAGAGCTGCTGGAGGGTTACCTTTTTTTTTTTTTCAAATTGGATCAATTATTTCAGTGTCTAAACCCAGACCGTTGAAGCCCAACTCTTGGCATTTCTCTTGGTCTCCTACGGCTAAACAGAAAAACAAACCTAACCAGCAGATAGGGGGGATAGTTTTATAATTGGTCTTGAAACTTCTAGATAAAACCTCCTCAGTGCAGTGTCGAACATTGGAGGCCTATTGGGCTTCTTTAAAAAACTATGAGGTTAATTTTCTTTTTTCTTTGCTTGGAATTTTTTCCAAGACCTTATCTCCTTATTTTAGTTAGGGTCAATAACTGGATATAAATTTGGACAACTTGGCAAACATTGGAAGATAAGGTTATGGCATGCTGTGTGAATTAATAGGCTTGACATTTCAGGACTACCCATTACGTTTAGGTCCTAACTTCTTATTTACCAGCAGTCTTGGTCCAGATAATTGGAAGTTAGCAAATGTAATGTCCATCTACAAGAAGGGTTGGACGGAGGATCCAGGGAACTAGAGGCCTTTCAGCCTAACCTTGGTGCTAGGAAAGCTATAAAGCAGATCATCTTGAGTGTCACTATGTGGCATGTGCAGGATGATCAGAGAAACAGGGCAAGTCAGCATGGGTTTAGGAAAGGCAGATTCTGCTTGGTTGGTTTTTTTGGGGCGGGTGGTGTTTGGGGATATTTTTTAAATTTTCTGTCTGTTGCTGGTAGTGCCTATTGCCATGGAAGCTGACACAAAGCAGGTCTGCTTAACTCATCTGCTTTTCTGCCTCTTGCTAAAAGACTCCATCTGTTCTCTAGGGAAAAAAAACCAACACAACAACCTGCTATAACCTTTGTTCACTTGGTAACTGGAGAAGACAACCCATCCTTGCTCTCCTGGGTAAAAGGTCCATTTTGTCATGCCCTGTTTGCTCTCCTCCTATGACTCATACAGCAGAGAAAGATTTTTACTAATTCTAAATCCCTTGGCCACCTTCCCTAACTACCTCCCTTAGTACTATGGCTGCAATTTCTGAAGTTGCCTGGAGGAGCTGGCAGTACAGTTCTCATAGTTTTAATAGAATCGTTAGGGTTGGAAAAGACCTTTAAGATCATTGAGTTCACCTAGGACCACCTTGTTCACCACTAACTCATATCCTACGTGCCAGATATACTTGGTTTTTGAACAGTTCCAGGGTTGGTGAATCCCCTGTTCCATGGACAGCCTGTTCCAATGCCTGGTCACTCTTTCAGTAAAGATATTTTTCCTAATATCCAGTCTAAACCTCTCCTGTAGATCATTGCAGTACTGCTTTTTGTCACCTGAGAGGAACATGTTCACCACATGGCTTGAAAAATCCGTGCAACTGTCAGTGTAATTTGCCATGTTAGATATAGTTGCAAGTTGTCCTGTATTTCTTTTTCCTGGTTGTAATATGCTTGGATAAGCAAAAGGTGTGAGAAATGCTTATAGTGGAAGCAAAGTACATGTTTTCTCATAATTCAAGACAACTCTGTGATCAGTATGACAATTAATTCTGTGGTCAATTGACAGCAAGAGAGTTTGAATCTGCTTAGAGGCAAAATTAATCTTTTAAAAGAGAGCAAAAAGAAATGCAAGTGGCATTTCAGGATTAGTCTTTAAAGGATTTATAATAGATCAGTATAATTAAAATTAAAATAAGCAGTAAATAAAATAATTACTATACCCTATCTTTTTTCAGTCCTAAGAAGCACCATGAATTTCTCTAAAAAACAGACACTACTTATTCTAACTTCCCCCACCTCACCTATTTGGACAGATAATTTAATTTCAAAATAAAACAAGAAAGATATTCTTTAAACTAGATGATTAATTTAATACTTATTAGATCTCAGTAACTAGCAAATACCTACAGATAACATGATATACTCAGTGCCCAGCAAATAAAAGGGAGTTGTGGAACAGCCAATCTAATTACTTAAATCTGCCTGCCCAGGAAAATACTTCCTATCCCTCATTAGGATTCTGAGCCACATCTGTAGCCTGAGAAGAACAAAGACACAAGATGAAGGGGCAATGAAAGGAAAGTAGGAAAGCATATACAACTTCTTATTTTGCTGAAGGAAAGGAGGATAAATGACGTAGCCAGGAGCCACAGAGGTCCAGGTGAAAGTTGTATTCTGTCCTTTCTATGTCACTGCCACTGTGTGCTGCTTGCTGTTTAGCACTTCTCTTTGCTGAAAGCCCTTCATAGTTCCTAATGACACCTGCTCTGAAGCTGGGCTAGGTCAGGACTTCATGTTAGAAAATTGCCTGTTGTGCAGTGACAGCCTTTGGCCAGTGAGTCCTATATCTGTACAGTTAGGGTTGTAACAATTCTTGTATTTTCCTCTCAAATTTCTTGTGACCCCTTTTTGGATACTTTCCATGCTGTCTAGGAAATCCTGTTCCCCCTCTTCCTCTTGACAAAAAGGAGGTTCAGGCCCTCTATTCAACCAGAATCCACACATTGTGTTTTGTTGCACCTGACAGTCAAGTTGTTGTTAGTGATACCTTTGAATTTTCAGATTTTTAGCTTTTTGTAGATTTTAATGTAGCTATATAGTCTGTCACACTTTAGAATAGTAGTTTACACTTACCAAACCCTATACCCCCACTTCATATCAAATTTTTGAAATTCTGTAAGCTTATTTAGACTCCTTCAAGGCAGGCCTTCATTCTGTTTAAGAACATATGCACCCCAGGGTGGAACAACAAGATACCAACATAGTCAAGGCAACCTTCAAGTTCGGAACCTTGGAAAAGCTCCAAAGACAGTACATGCCATGAAGAAGAGGAAGATGAGGAAGAAAGGGGTCTTGGAACCTCCGACTAATTTCTGGGGAGGCATGCCTGGGGGGCAGATCTGAGGGTGGGTGGTTCTTGGATCAGACCATAAATTGTGGAACCCCTGGACATGTGTGCATGCCTTGTCTGTACTCCCTGTGCCAGAAGGCCTTCATTAAAGACCTGCTTTATATCTTATCACTACACTAAATTAGCCTGGAGTTTTTATTGCTCCCGATCTTTAAGGCAACATTAGCACGAAATTCCTGTGCTTTGTTTGAATGTATCTTTACAAAGGAAGACCTATAATTTGGTGATAAGGCCCTGAGTTGAGAGAGGACAGACAGATGTCCACTTTACTGATTTCACTCCTCTTAACAGATGAGATACCAAGCAGGTTACTTAGAGGTGAAATGAAACAGGTCTTTGATCTTACTTGTAGATAAGGAGAATGACTAAGTGAGATTTAGGAAGCCAGAAATTTAAGAAGTTAAAACAAAGAGAGATATGACCCAGGACATGGAAAACAGGTATTGTCTGTTCTGGGACCCAAAATTGGCTGGACTAAATGCATCTATTCTTTAAAGAGAGTGCATGGAAAGGACTTTAAAATTCTATAACTGTCTTACTGGATCAAGAAATAGGGAAAATGCAGATCTGCAGTGTAAGACAAACAAACCTGTACACAGTTCCTTACAGAAACACAGTTCAAGGCCAGCACAGCAGCTTCCTGGGCAGAACAAACTGCACTCAGTGCCTCTAGGAATATTCTTCCTCTTGCCTGCAGATCTATTGGGTATCTGCTACTTACAGCCTACACGGAGCTCCCTCAATTGTCTGTGGTCCACTATTAAACAGTGTTACTAGTACTTTCAGGCAACGGAAGTCACCCTTTGGAGAACAGCAGCCATGAAAAGGTAACCATGCTTCTGTGCTGCACAGAGCAAACCACAAGTGGTGAGCTATCAACCTATCAACCTAGGACCAGAAGCCTGTGTAAGTCGGAGATTCATCATTGGTCTAAATATATGTCCATATAGCAGGGATGGCTATGTGGAAGAAAAGTTCCTGCAGTCTAAGCAGGACTGGTGTGTTACTGGCTTTGTGTGAGCTTTACAGTCTCTTCTACTGGTACTATGTAAAACAATCAATTCTGTACAAGTTGTTTTTGAAATACACATGGTATATTATTATATTACATGTTGAGGAAGAAATACTCTGTATCCAGTCTGTGTGGTGTTGCATTTAAACCATGGGAGAGCAGCAGTCTGGTGCTGCATATCCACCACTTTTTGCCATGGTTCTCTGTTCTGTCATAACACAGGCTGGTGCATTTGGCTTTTGGTAAGGGTGCTTGGCAGCAGTCCCTCATTCTGGTGCAGTCCCAGATAGTGATGTCAACCTAAACACACCTGAGCACAGGCAATGAGCTCTTACAGGTATATATGTAAGTTTAAAGCTTACTTTACACCTGTGAGACATTGTAGCAGGTGCGTTACCTGTTCCCTCTGTCAATATATGTGCTACCAGAATAATTATTCTACATCCAGTTTTAGAAGAATAAATTATTTTCTGGAGCAAGTAATATTTCTCCCTGGAGACATTTGTTTTTTCATCTGCAAGTCTCCGTTTCTCTATATTACGGACTTCTAAGGTTTTGGACTTCTCTTCTTATAGCACAGTTGTGGTATGCAGTTGACTAGGCTAGGCCAGATTGGATGCATCCTTTTCAAGTGATCACATTCATTAGGTTTCTTGTTTATCTTGCTTGTTAGTCTTTATCCTGTTTTCCCTTGTATATGTTTTCCTTGTATATGTTTATGTTTATTGGTGTTACCTGTTTGGCTTATGACATGGCTCGTTTCATGAGGATGGGTCTCTAGAGCAGGAAACCCGGACACTGGGACAGAAGGATCATATTTCACCATCAACAAAGAAATAGAGAACTCAGGAACTTGAGCCCAAAGTCTAGCACAAGCATCAAGGATAGAGAATGTCAGATGAGAAGTTCTGAGCCATGCTACAAGTATGAGAGATGGAAAACTAGAAACTCAGGAAACATCAGGATTGAATTTGGTCAGTTTTTCAGGAGGTTTAGGATTTCATGGCTCCTGTGCATGGATTCTGAATGATTTGAGAGACTGGTCCACCCTGTGTCCCATGCACTGTTAGAATCCTTTCCTTGATGCTGTCTGTGAGTCTTCTATGATGTAAGAAAAAAGGGTAGTAGCTGTATGGCATGTGATTCTTGAGAGGATTTAAAAAAATTAATAACTCCCTGGAGATAAAATAGTGTATTTCAACATGTTGGAGCTAGGATTTTCTTTTCTTAGTCAAATCTTCAAAAAAGGGAACATGAAACAGTAGGAAAGCTGGCTGCCAGCCAAGAACGGGGCCATATAAAGTCCAATATATTTGCAACTCTGTTGCTATTCTAGAATTACAGCACTTTTTCGTATCAATTACTTCCCTTTAAATAAATAACCTTCACTTTACATCCTATTTAATTCTGTATGTAAAGGTCTGAATAATATATTATGTCAATTATTTATTAATGTCAAACTTAATTTTAATAAGTAGATGAAAAGACAAATTAGTTTAATTTTTTATGCTTTGCCAGTGGTAAGGATTTTTAAAAATATTTTTGTTTACAGAGGGACTTAACATTGCATATAACTGCCTGAAATTTATTGCTCGTAGGCTCTGAAATCATTACAGTTTTATTGTCAATTGTAAAATGCAGAACATACCTGTGCTGAAGGGTTAGCAAATCGTTATGGATAAAATGACTGAAGTTGTTCTGTGTGATGGTGGGCCTCTCTCTTAGTTACACTTGAAAATGAAATTCTGAAGCCCTAAATCTGGTCCTAGAGAGCTGGATGCTGCTTTCGTTTACTCAGTTGAATGGATCCACTGGTCAAATATCTGAGGATATCAGGAGAATGGGAGCTTGGAGGTGAAGCAACAATGTATACAGATGTGCTTGCTGCCAGTGAATTTCTTTATACTGGTGCTTCTGCTTTGCTCTGTGCTAGTGGAAGTTTCAGGGCCACAGTGGGACTTGATCTGGGTCTGTGGGTTAACAGCCAATACATATTAAGCACTGCTTACAATTCAGAGCTGGGAGCTGAGCCGAGTATTGACTGATAAGTAACTACCTGAATGGAACTGTCAGGGCAGATGTTGCATTAACTGTCTGCAATTGTTTTCTTTTATCAGTTTTGACAACAGGCAGGGGATACTGATTTTCTAATCTTATGGGTTTTTCCTCTGCTCTGATTTGACAAAACTTATCTAGGAAGCAGGACCTGTAGTATTTACAGAAGTGTGCCTACTTCAAGTTAACTTCAGCAAGCTTGAAAGAGCTTTGCTTTAGGACATGGAATCTTTCTTTAAGACTCTCAGATCAGAAAGTGTCCTGAGTTGCAGAGGGAGAAAAATAATACTACACTGGGAAATCTGGATGGCTTTTATTTGGAACTGTCTTATGTCAGTTTAAGGTCCCCTGTGAAGTCCCAGCTTAATGAAGTGTCTGGAACCTGATTGATGTTTCGTGTTGTACAGCCCCAGCTGCCATATGGAATTGCTCCACCACCCTTGAAGGGCTTCATTTTATGTTTCTGTGTGACTACTGGGAGCACAGAAAGTGCCAGTCTTGCTCTGCCACTCTGCCTGGCAGTGTTTGGTAGCAGTGGATTCAGAGCAAAGCTCACAAAACCTCACAGCAAGTGAGGTCAGGTAGTTAATTGAAGGTCTCTGAGACTTAAACTACTAAACTGGTTAAGGACTTGGGAAAATCGTATTTTAAGGCCACAAGGTGATTAGCCACATGCACATGTCTGCGCTTTTCTGTAAGAATCATGAAAAAGAAAATAAACATGTATTTTCAATATATTACCTGTCTCTAAATAGTATTCTTCATAGCTAGTTCCTCATTTAGATTGTCTTTTTGACAGCAATGATGAGGCAAACGATGAGCAACGATGTTGCCTTTGGTATTTATAATGGAATCTGTGGCATCGAAGTACATTCAGATGATTAAAATCTCATATTAATACTATGGAAATATCTCAAAACTGTCACTTTCTCTCTCTGTTTGAAAGTCTAAAATATGTGTTCATTGCAATTTGGTTACTCAGTCATCTATTTTGGTTCTATGGAGTTTGGCAGTGTGATTTAACTGCTTGTTGCAGCCTGTAACAGGGGGTCAGACTGACACTGGCAAAAAGTTTCTATGACAAAGGCTTACAGAAACTCACTTAAACTCAAAGTCTTCCTGATAGAGCTGTAGAAGGTTTCAGAATCAAACTTCTTAAGACTGATAATGCTGTTTGGCTGCTTCCTTTTACCTTGCCACATGTGCCCTTTCAGAAATCTGGTCCCTGCTGTGTTGAAAGGCAACAATAATGTTGTAATGTGAGCAAGACCACAAAGCAGGACAAGCTAACAGTGTTTTTGCTGGCATCAAACAGCTCCCCTTGAAACCTTTTTTAATCTTGTATTGAAGACAAAAAAACACTAATGAGTTTCTGAAGAGGTTGACAGTTTGTACGGCTGCAACATCTCTTACTGGTTTTGGCTGTTCTTTAGGCTGATTCTTTTTCCCCAAAATATTCATGTATTATTTCACTCATTTCCTTTTTTTCTCTTTTTACTTGACTATTGTCATCTTAACAAGGTCCTTGAATAATGCAAAGAAGATTTTCGTCTGGTCTGCTCCAGAAATTATATTTTCCTGTGCTATTGTTATTCTTAATACTGTTCTTGATGGCTGTAATATTTGAACATGTCCTCCTTGCAACAAACTATCAGAATAGCAGTTTGTCCCACCAGAATGTAAAGAAAAAAACCTTCCATAAACTTTAGAATCCTACATAGATGGATGTCTCAAAATTGAGGGTGATGGGTCAATGGGCCTTGATGGGTGCCCACTGCTTCTCAAAAATCCTACCTTAAATGTCACAACCTCATTGCCATCTCTCATCTCTAAAAATCAGAACCAAGTTTGATAACCCAAGGATCTCTTAGCTCTTTTAACTTTCTTGCTTCTCTCTCCTTTAGCTATTTGCCTGTCTTGGGTTTGGCTTTGAAGACTTTGCATGTATGTGTTCTTCTCTGCCCCCAAAAGACTCCTAAATTAAGTGAAAGATGTTTTAGCTGTTGAATCTCGGTTTCTTTCTTTCACTCAAGGGTCATATTCCTCACACTCCAGATTCTGCCATGCTTCTCTCTGTGTACCTCCCTCATGGCAAAAAAAAAAAAAAAAGGAAATCTGGCCACTTTTCAAGATCTTTCTCCTAACATTGTGACAGATCCTGTCTTGAATGGAACAGCACCTTAGGGTTCATGAATGTGATATTCCATGGGATCTGGATATGTTTGTATCCCAAATCTTCCTTCCCAAGGTTAGGCATTAGTATTAGGGGTTAGGGTCAAGGTTAGTTAGGGTTAGGGGTAAGCATTAAGATTAGGGTTAAGTTTAAAAGTTGGGGTTGAGTTAAGGTTATGGCTGGGAGTTAGTGTTTAGGTTTAGGCTTAGGGATTAGGTTTAGGATTAGGATCAGAGTCAAGATCAGTGTTAGGGTCAAGGTTAGTGTTAGTATCAGAGTCCGGGTTAGGGTCTGGTTCAGAGTTAGTGTTAGGATTAGGGTCAGGTTTGAGGTAGGGGTTAGGGTTAGGGCTCCTTTCCTTTAGGGGGGAAAGCTGTCATTTGTTTTAAACATCTAAATGCTAAATAATGACCTTTCTGCCTTCATTATTCCTATGTGGAGTCAGCCTCAGCCTGCAGGCAACAAAAGTGTTTGTCTGTTGGGTACCAAGGACTGTGGAATTAGTGTCCAATAGCATATCCTGTGAGCAAGTCATGCGTACCATAAGCAAGTTTACTCACAAATCCTTGTCCAGCCAGCAGATCCAAGGGCTTAAGCATAATGGCTGAGTAAAAGGTGTCTGTTAAGAATGTGTATGGTGGTCGTGGTTTGCTTACCAGTGCTCTTCTGGTCTGGTTAATATGACATGTAAAGAAAACAGGTTGAGAAATGGACTTTTATGAATGTAGTTCTTGAAAAAAGAAGAAGGGAGAGCCCAGTGGTTCTGTTTGGCACATCTATCTTTTTCATTCATACTTGCCCTTTGGATTTTATCGCTCCATTTATACTGATGTTGCAGAAAGTAATGGTGTATATATGTGATCAAAATATTTCTGAGGGGTAATCTAGCAACACTTTAAAACAAGTGGCAAATTACCTGCACTTCATTTGGTAATGATTGTAAAAACATTAATCATGTTGAATTTTTTTGCTATTATTCCTTTCGATATAGGAGATAATGCTTCCATCTTAAGCACTAAATAATTCTAAGTGTAGATCAAAGTCATCTAAATACCATACTGATTGGGTTTCAATGCTTTATACTCAAAACGCAAATATACAGTAGAGGAGGAAGAATGAGCTTTAATTTATCAGTGTTTAGCAGAACAGCCAAAAATGTTTTTGCTACAGATTTAGATGAATCAGAGTAAGCTGTTTATCCAAAGTTCTTCTTTCGTGGAGTCTGTTTGTGTTGTAATGGGATGCACCTTTGTGTGGATGACAGGAAAGAGGTGTTAAGATGTTATACATGACCATATAACATGCTCATATTTCTTCCTGTCAGCCAACGACAACTAATTGGCAAAGCTGTTTTGGCAGAACTGTCTTACTCAGAAGTAATTTCAAACAAAAGGAATGGAGTAACATAGCCCACTTATGTCTCATGGTCTTTCCAGTGAACCAAGAAGAAAAGCCCCTTCCTCTCAGAATAGTCATTCCTTTCCTGAAAAGCATGGAACTCTGAGGATGGCACACAAACTGCGATGTTGTATATGCTTGCCCACTGGGAAGCAAATTCCTGAATGGCTCATTCCTAGATCTCATGCTGGTTTATTTCCAAGTGGGATGAAGTTTGGCCTTGCTGAAATGTGCACATGCAAATGATATCAATCTCCAGTTCTCAGTGGACAAGCGCACGAGAGGACAGATTTGTGCAGCAATTTTCCCTGTGTCATGCTCCTAGCCTCTGCAATACTTAAAAATGCTATTTTTTAATGAGCAAGAAACAGAGGCAGGGCTGTTGTGAATAAGGAAAATTCTTCAGAACTGTAGAAACACAAGCTTATAGCTGTTCTTTGACTAGGTGGTGTATGCCGGGTAACATATTGGGTCTGTGTGGGCCGTCAGGATATCGGATCTGTCTGCTTTCCATTCTATGACACCTCTGTTACTGCTGCTTTTGTCCATAACATGTTATATCAACCCAGACCATCATCATGTGAGAGCAGGTTTAAGCCATACCTTGAAATTCTTGGAAACCTAATGTGAGATATCCTAAGAGAAGATATTTATGTCAGCAGTTGAGGCCCTTCCAGCAGCAAACTATAATAGAAGCAGGTTGGCCAGCTTTAGCTTTAGCTTTATTGCTTCATCCATAATCCGAAGGAGAAAGTGCACTAGACTTTCTCTTAAGCGACTTCTGACTTGTTACTCTGCTTTTCTTCTCAAGTCTTCAAGAATAAAACCATTATTAAACTTATCACCAATAGTGTTAGGCACATTTAATTTACAAATATTGTCCAGAGAACCTGTTCATTAGCAGTCAGACTCCAGTAAACTCAGCAACTAATAAATTTAATGCTTAACTTTGACACTAACAATTTAAAGTCTTTGTTTATATGAGTGACACGGTTCAGGCAGGATGCAGGTCAATTAATTTGGACATGCCAATGGCTGTAAATGTTCTGACATTTCTAATTTAGATAGTTTTGGCTGTTACACTGCTTTAGATGTGTCTATGCAATTATCATGAGTATGTCTTCTTTTGGTTCACGTACTTGTCAGTCTGGAGTGTGATTTAAACTAGAGGTGATAAAACAGATTTGAGTTATTAAGTTTTGCCTGGTACATAAACTTTACTCTTGACCCAAATCAGCTATGAATTTGCTACTGAGGCATATATGTACATAGTCGAAGTCCTACAAGCATAAGGAATTAGTGACATGAATCACATAGCTTATTACTGTTATCAACTGGAGAACAAAGATAAACTTGGCATTTTGTGGCTAAAATAGCAATAAATATCCATGGATGAGGTGAAAAAAAACCCCAAAATTCTTCTACTTTGTTTGAAGGTGCTTCCCCACTTCTGTAGCTCATTGATGCTTCCAGTGGATTTCCTCCTCTTTCCCAGATTCTGAGAGAGCAAGAGAGGCAAAGCACAGGTGTACTGAGCCTGTATGTTGTGAAGATGTTTCTCATTTTCTTTTGAGAGCATGTGTCTACGGACATTTTTTTTTTCAGGGTGGTAATGGAAGATATTTAGAAGAGCCAGCAGCTATAAAAGTAGCTTTCTACAGAGCTGTTCTCTGCCACCTCACATGCTTCAGATACTCTCACCATGCCTCCAGGACTTGAATACAGGGGAGAGGTCTGATCTCTTCATCATGCTCTTGCATATTTGGCTTTCCAGATAACTAAAGAAAAATGCTAGTTCCAAGTGTCCCACTTAAGAAATTGAGACTATAAAGCCTGTTTGATCTCAGCATTCACAGAAATATTGATCTTGTGGGATGTTCAGAGTGTACTTCCTGACATGTGGTACTGAAAAGAATCTGCAGGGAAGATGGAACACCTTATACTGGGTTTCTTAGTACACTGGGGGAAAATATGTGGCACAATGTTAAATACATGGCCTCAAGGGATGATTGGATGTGTAAACTGTAATTTTAGATGAGACCCTCTCTATCTAGAACACTGGGACCAGATGTTAAATGGATCATAGGATGAATACTTCCAGGCCAGTCTCCCTTATCTCATCTTTGTTCTCTTATATTCTGCTCAGATACACTATCTGGTTTACTTTTCTGATTTTTTTTGTTGTGAATTTCCTTCAGGTCTCCTGCATGTTCACACATCTAAAGTATTAGAATTAAAGTAGAAAAATCTGCAAAGTAAACTTGAAGTCCATTAATAGGAAATGTGAATACTCAGAAATGCAATTTTTAGAAAAAGGTCCTTCACCCAGGGGATGGTTCAGCACTGGAACAGGCTCCCCAGGGAAGTGGTCGTGGCCTCAAGACTGCCAGAGTTCAAGAAGCATTTGGACAATGATCTCAGGCACATGGTGTGATTCTTGGGATGTGCTGTGCAGGGCCAGGAGTTGGACTTTGATGAACCTGGTGGGTCTCTTCCAGCTCAGGACATTCTGTGAAAATTAAAAATCTGTTTCCAGTCCTCTCCACTTCTAAGGTCCCCTCCTTCTGCCTGGTGGTGATGGGGCAGGGGATCCCTTGTTTCTTGTGAAGTGTATGGCAGGTCCATTTGTGTAAGGCATCCTAGAGTACGGCTCTACCAGTCAATCTCTTCCTCAGAATCCCGAGGACTTCTTAGTCTTTTCACTTTGTCTCTCAGCTCTGCCACCAGGCTGAGCAGATCATCAGCCCGATCACACCTCATATAGGTGTTCTCTCTGCTGCCCACTGAGATCAGGGTCAGGCTCTGGCACTCCGTGCAGCCTTAGACCTGGACCTCTGCAGGCTCTCTCAGGGAGGGCGATGATCACCAGCTAAGCTGACTGCTGGAGCTGCAGAACCTCAGTGTGTGCCAACTGCTGCTCTGCACCCCTGGCTGATGCTCTGCGCTCCTGGTTGCTCTGCACTCTTGGTTGCTCACTCTCCCTGGGGGGGGGCTTATCTCCGGTCAAGATGGGCTCTGTCCCTGCTGGAGCTGCCCATGCTGGGTCAGAGCTGTCTCTGAGTCTTGGCTCCACTTCTTCCCACTCGGGAGGATGTACTGGGGTGCCTCTCTCTGCTCTAGTATCTAGGTCTTCCCGGGTAGGAGAGTTCATCTCCCTCCCTCAGCACGATCCTCGGCTCCAGAGCACGTCCGTCCATGCAGTTCACCTCAGGTGTCTGCAAGGCTATGCCTCTCCCTCTTCTTTCTCGCTCCTCTCTCTCACAGCTGCTGTGCAGGTTGTGTTACCCTGGGTTCTCCCCCTCTACTCTGCTTTCATGAGACCCCAGCTGGACTACTGCATACAGCTCTGGGGCTTCCAACATAGGAAGGACATTGACCTGTTGGAGGGAGTCCAGAGGAGGCCACAAAGATGACCAGTGGGCTTGGAGTACCTCTCCTATGACAATAAGCTGAGATAGTTGGGATTGTTCAGCCTGGAGAAGTCTTCAGGGAAACCTTCTAGCAGCCTTCTAGTACCTAAAAGAGGCCAACGAGAAAATTGGAGAGGGACTTTTTACAGGGTATGTATTGACAGGACAAGAGGTAATAGTTTTAAACTGAAAGAGATTAGATTTAGATTAGATATAAGGAAGAAATTCTTCACTATGTAGAAGTGAGAGGCATGCAGTAGGTTGACCCTGGTCAGTAGCTAAACACCTTTTGCAAAAGCAAAACAAAACAATTTAATAACTGAAGAAAAAAAAATCCAAGTGATGCAAAAGCCATCAGTCACCACCTCCCCCACCAGGCTGATGCCCATCCAGTTTGTGAGCAATGACTACCTTAAAAAAGTCCTCCCCCAGTTTTATTGCTGAGCATGACATTATAGGGTATGAAATATTCCTTTGGCCAGTTTAGTTCAGCTGTCCTTTGACCGGTTTAGATCACCTTTCCTGGATGTATCCCATTCCACCCTCTTCCCCATTCCCAGACTTCTCACCGTTGGGAGGACACCTTGTTAGGTCTAGTACCAGGTTGAAAACACTCAGGAGGATACCTTATACTGCTCATTGAAAGAATATAAGGTATTTTTAAAGGTACTGTTTGTAAAATTAAGATTGAATATTAACCAGTATTTCCATAAGGAAAGGAAATTTAACAAGGAGGAAATGCATTGTCTAGAGGTTTTTTCCTCTGTTTTTCCATTTATATTCATGCATTGGACGATCAAGTGGTACTCTTTAAATTATTCTGGATTAGTACTTTCTGGAATAGGATGAACTCTACCATTTACTCTGAAAATGTGTGTTTCTGTGAGTTGCCTCAGCTTTCTAGGCCTAGTGGCTTCACACAGAATGGCATTTCAGGCAGGAAGATGACCATCACCTTCAGTGATAAGTTCTGGCTCCATTGGGAGCCTGGAATTACGTCTTTTTTCTCTTTCAGTCTCCTCTCTCCTGCTATCTGCTATAATATTTTAACCTATTGGTTAAATTTGATTATGAGATGAAAAATATCAGTGTTAAGCTTATATCTATTTTTATGAGGATAAGCATCCAGGTGGGAGAGGGATACCCTATTAGGGCTATGAGGAAGAGATTGCAGAGTGAGCTCAATTTTTATAGACACCAATGGATTTAAGTAAGGTAGAGATGTTATGAATATTTTAAATACAGAAAAAGCTTACCAGAGAATTCAGCCGAGAGATGCACGGCCAAAAGAACCAGACTGACATGATTCAGTTTTCATAGCAATATGTTTCACAGATAAGTATGCTGTCATTTAAGTTTTCAGTTAGAAACATTCACTTTTATTTGCTAAACAAGTTGTCATTCATAGCCAAAAAAGCTCATAAATTCTTCTATATGAAAATTAAAGTTTTCCATAGAAAATTGAGATGCTTTATGAAAAGCAAATATCTTGTTGGTAAGGCAGCTATTTTGACTGAATTTTTGTCTGCTTTTGAGCTTGAATGCAAAGGATCAAAACCCTGAACGTTAGGAAAGCCAGAAAAAGAGAGGAGGCAAAGGATGATGAAGGAAGCTGAAAGGAGGTAAGAGGTCCATGTCAGGGTGATAAAGGAAGAGCTTTCCTTCCTCCTGTATTTTGTCTCATTGTGACATATATTTCACTTTTAGAACAGAAGATCTGGACCATATTTTCCTTATTCAATGGTAAAAATAATAGTTCAGCTCAACTGGAAAGAAAACAAATCAAACTTTGCCATGGGAATATTATTCCTGTTTAAGTCTCCTGGTGGTTACCTGAATTTACAGAAGAATCTTCAAGCACTTGAGCAGGTTGTACAGTGTGATTGTGATCTATATGGAGAATACATGCTGACAAAAGGTCTTTGGATGTAGACAATGGGAGCAGACTTTCTTTCATGAGATAAAAGTCATCATGCTGACCCAATTCTTCTAGAGAGAGAAGCCTCATTTGAGGAGCATATTTATGTTCAGATGGTTTGTTTGTTAGCTTAGCCAGAAATGGTTCATTTATTCCTTACAGGTTCGTAGGTGGTGTAAGATGGTAGATATTACAACTTCACTGTTTCCCCAGGTGAAGAGAGAGTTCATATTTTTTATGGTTGCCTGTGTCTTCCTATTAGCTCTCTATGTAAGACTGCTCAGTTTCCAAAAGCAAATTATATTCACAATGCCTTCTGTTTTCCATGGGAATTGCCACCTGCTAAGGAATCCTGCCCAAGGACCTGTAATCAATCAGATTCTTTATCTTTAAAACCTTGATCTAACCATGACAATTCAAGGTATGCAGTTTCTAAAAGCCCAAAGATCTGTGGTCTGTCCCGTTAACATACACACACACACGCACATATACATACATGTGGTGGTCTAAAAATGTATAATTAGTAAGGAAATCATAGATTTCGCATATAAGTTGTTGTGTTGTATTGTATTGCATGTATGTTCTGTTCCTTCATTGGTTGATATTTGATGCAGTACCATATATGGTTATGTTCAGCTGCTGTTTCCTATGATTGGTTGTAATTTGCATGCGCCGCCTAAACCCCACCTTCTGTTCTAGTGCCTTCCTTACCCATATTATTTAAGGCTGGAGCCATTTTGTGCAGGGCCTTTTGTGCCCTTTTGTTCCCCCCTTTAAGCCGTTCAGTTGCCCTGCTACTTTCATAATAAAATCACCTTACCAGCTGCACCCAGACAAGTTGTGGAGGTCTTTATTCAAGCGCTGACCTCCGCACATACATATATATATATACATACACATATATACATATATTATTTTACATATCTAGTAACCCATGTTGAGTGAACTTGCTGGTAGGAAGGCTTGCTGAAATGGAAACATATACATAACAACGTGTTCCCATTGGAGTAACCAGCTCATGATGGATACTGGTCTTAAATGTATCATGAGAACAGTCCAAGAACCACGACAAATTCTTCACTTCACCATTAGTTTTCCAGAATAGTAAAATTTCTGTGAGATCACTGCATTTTACACAATTGCCATTGTAGTGCAAGCTAAGCACACACTGTTGGGCTATTTGACATATTCAGTGCAGAGATGGGAACAGAAGAGTGGACCTTGGATCAAATCTGAACAGGGCTTTTAAAGAAATTAAGCAATGAAGAATTGTAATTGGCACCTGTCATTTGGGTTATTTGTCCTGGGTTTCTAATGAGATGAAAGGCAGTCAGAGTCCAGAATGGAAACAGCCATCTTTGAACTTAATATCTTGGAGGTGGTATTACCTCTTTCTCCCAGAACATGCCATTTCTACTATCTAGGCCACCAGATGATGTGACAGTTGTTTTGGAGACCTTCCTCCCAGGCAGAACTTGTAAGCAGTATTTAAAACTAAAAATACAGATGTATCTGTTTTTGTCAATACTCTTTTCTGTCTTATGGTGTAATATTTTATTAATTATTGAGAAATATGTCTTATTCGCCCATTGTAACACATGAAACATCAATGAGTGGGTTAAGTTTTCAAGAACTGCATGACATTGAAAATTGGATCAGGTTTTTCTATGTTTTCTGGTTTACAAGAAATACACATATTTGAACTGGGGAGCAAACCTCAAACACATTGTAAGCTGGAGATTTTAAAGAGCTTTACACTGGTGTATTGTAGAAGAGGAAATTTTATCAAAGTGGGATTTGGCATATTTTTTATTGATGAGTCAGCAAAAGAAATTGAAGCCAAGAACTACAAAGGGAAAATGTATAGGTACATGATTAGTGATGTTTCCTGACTTTGATGCTCAATTCAACACAACCTTCTGGAACTGAAGTGTAGACACTGCATATTAACCTGGTCCTGAGATATTCTAGGTCCCCTATGAATTGCTTCAGTCTGTGTAAAGGGGTGGACAAAACCAGGCACGTACTTATATCAGTAGTTAATTGTGCAGCATAGAATGTTCAATGCAGGTAAAGCTACTGATCCTCACAAGGCCTTTTCAGATGGAATGACTCAAAAGAAAGACACAATAACTAAATCAGTAACTTTCATAACCAGCGTAAAATATAATCCTTTTTTATTTTTTTAATTCATGGTATTACCTTTTTGAAATAAACAAATTTGCTACTGAAAGAAAACTAGGCAATACAGTCTGTTCAGTAAGCCTTTCCCCTCTGCTTATTGAAGCAGAGGGAGCTACCTCACAGCAGAGGCACTATCTCACACATTACCTCTGACACTACAGCAATATTGCTGTATTTCTTGAGCTTCCCAGGAGCAGGTATCAAAGCATGCCACATCAACACTTAAAACCTGACATGCAGAAGGCCAGAAGACCAACGTGTTTGCTCTTCCAAAAACCAACCTGGCTCTCAGGGTCTGGATTAAGCCCCTTTCCTATCATTCTACTGCCTTCCTGGAGGACAGGTGTCCCAAGCTGTCTATATACGTATGACTGTGACCTTCTGACGGCTCATCTACTGAAACATCCTGAAGACTGATGCTGTCTTGCAGTGAGAGGGTAAGCAGCTGTAAAATCTCTTCACAGTTTCATGAAAAATCTTCTTCTGGCTTTCTTGAGGTGTCTCATTTTGCCCTTAATTTACTGTTGAGGGTGAAGGACATAGCTGTGTCATTGTTTATTTATTTATTTATTATTCTGGCAAGCAGGCTGTGGTTATCTGGAACACATTTCCCACTATGACAGCCATTTTTAATTTATTTGAGTGAGCAATCTCTCCTCTCTGACACTTTTCTGTTTGAAAAATGTGATGCAGTGTGATTGAGGAGGCAATGTAATTAGCCATGGTACAGCTGGGATCACTACATGTTTTTAGCTTTACGCAAACACAACTCTCCCATTTTCTGACCCATGCATCTCTCTAAACTTATTCAGTCACGCTGGAATGAAGTGACCAGATGTAAACAATTAAATTTCTTGCTGTTTTCACAGCATCGAGTTTTAAAACAATCTCAGTAACCACTTAAGTGCTAAGTCTAATATTTTACCTTTCTTTTTTTTCCAAAGCTCAGGATTGATAAATACCAGACTATTGTAGAAATATTTTTTTCTGTGTATTTCTGTAGTATGTCAATCTACTTTGTGTCGCAGGACAGCCAAAAAAAAACAAACACTAATTTAAAACCATTCTATCCCAGAAAGTTTGACCAATAATGTTTGAAAGAAAAGACGTGTTACTCTATTCAGTGTTTCACAGCTGGAAGAGTAAAATAGGCAAAATGCCTGTACTATCTGCACGGGTTTGTAGGTGGACAAACTGAGAGGAAGTGAGTCACACCAAAGGTTGCTTACTGAAGGTCACTCAGGAATAAGAGTAATAAGCGTTACACTGATAACCTCCTGACTGGCTGTTTCATGCTTCAGGCTGCAATGCTGTTCTTGTCTTGATAGAAAGACACCTACAGCTACTGCTCAGAAGCATGTCTTTGCCATATCAATAAACAAGTGCACTTTGCAATGAATGCATAATAAAAACAAGAAACTTATTAGCACAAAAACATTTTAAGGTCTGATTAATCTAGGTAACGATTGAAGTAAGGGAAGGATGCTGAAGGAGACTAATCCATTTCAATGACTATGCAAGGCAATATTGCTGAAGTTGATAAAGATGGCTTTACATTTAAAGAGATCAGGATTTAGAACACCTTTTGTGACTTACTATGCAGAGAAAATTATTACTGCCCATTAAAGAATTACGTTTCACACAAAATGTAAAATTTGATTAGTGCACCTCAGAGTGGCTAGCTTCTAAAATGATAAAATTGATGAATATATGAAATATTTAGTTTAATATATAAATATCCATTAATAGAAATTAATTACTACATGCAATAAAAGTCATTTATTGCACTAGAGGATCAAATATTAAACATGCTGAAGTAAAGATGTGAGCATTTTCATCATTTATGTCTAATTGGTTTGGATTTCTGTTGAAGATTTTTGTTACTGTATAAACAACATAGATCAAATTCATTAATAAGATAGACTCTATATATTTTCAGTGTCTCTTGAGGGTTAATAAAGGAAATCCTTGTTCATGGAAAGGGTCACCTGTAGGTGCAATTGATCTCAGATATCATTTGGACTGCAAGAAATTAATGAAATAAAACATATGCTTAAGAGTTTACAGAACTGTAACCTATGATTCCATCATAATGTAATTTAATGCTATTAGACTATGAGAATAAGTACAATATCTGCAGGTTTTGCAACTGTCCCAGATGAATAGCACTCTCATATTTTGATTTTTGAGGCATCAGTCCTCTGATCCGGCAAACACATACTTGATATACCATGATTTAAGTTGTACTAATCTTTCAGCTAAATCTTGTCACTTGTACTGCATTTATTAGCTTTGTTCTTGCACATCACCTCATCTCCCAGTCTTCCTCTGCTGTGTGAAAAACTTTATGTTTCCAAGCAGTGCATGTTTCTAGTTCTTGCAGCTCCAACTGCACAGGTTAAACAGTATGTAGTGTTACAGGAGAAGACGCTGCCTGAGCATTCCCACACCGTTCATGGAGCTGAATGCATAGCACTCCAGATTTTAAACAGTTGGGACCAAAGCCCCTTTGCAGTGGGTGGCTCCAGTAAGCCGACGGGTGCCCCTTTCCACTCCTCACACACACACAGACACACAGACACACATATTCACTCTCAGGAGGTGTGCTTTCTCTTCCTTTTGTTAACCCTGGGGTTTCCATAGAAAAGTGTCAGGCATCAGATTTATAAAAATAATTCATTCAATGGAGTGGTACAGCAGCAGTTCTGCTCAAGCTGTGTGCCTCCAGAGACAGATCCAGAACAAAGAAATCCCTGGCAACTTATGCACCCACCCCTTATGTGCTCTTCCTGTGCCTTGCTTGTTCCAATGCCAATTAATGGCATGTGGTCGTATAACACCAGTTTCTTTCTCTGTGTCCATGTAATCAGGGTGTTAACTGTTCTAATCTTGTCGAGCTGCAGCTTCTGCTGACAGTTGTTGTCCCCTTCTTGGTTGTGCTTCCAGTGCACCTGCTTGACAGCAGAGCATGACAAACTAAAAAAGCCCTAAACTTAGAATAAGCACTACCTAAAAACAATCAAAACATCAGTGTGCTATCAGTATTCTCATACTAAAGACAAAACACAGCACTGTACCAGCTACTAGGGAGATTACTAAGAAAATTAACTCCATTCTGGCTGAAAAGGTATCTAGGTGAAAGCTCACAGCTTGCAGCCTAAGGCTTCAGGAAATCCAGCTACTTATGCTAAGCAAGTAAAGCAAAGCAAGCAGCATATTAAATCACACAGTATTGTAACTCTATGCAACTCGTTCTACTTAAAACACATTTGCTCAAGCTGAACAACTAATATCTCTCAACATGTAGGTTGAAATGTTCTTTTAAGTAGCTTAAGCCAGGTGACAACTGATGTGTCCTTTGAAATTTTGACAGGCATTTGTAGGAACAGTATGTCCAGCTGTAATTAATTAACAGTGTTATTTGGAACTCATCTATGTTAGCATCATTCTTTTACTGTATTTAAGAAAACAACTGGAGGTGAAAACAGATACAGTGGTCTCATGAAAACAGAATTCCTGCCTGCAGCTACTGGGCATGCAAGGAAATAACTCATTTCAGGGAAAAACAGGACTACAAAATGTTTGACTGCTTGGGGAAGAATTTGATTTACTTGTGGCTCCATCCTCTGCTGAAGTAGACAATACAGTAAGGCTTTGAATGCCATTAGTAATTAATTGTGCAAATTATAAGAAAGGTTAATTGGAGTGGGTGGTAAAAATTGGTAGCTTAACAGATACTCTTAAGCTTGAAGGTATAACATTTACTTAACTTGTAGAGATTACATTTCCACTACTCTACTGCCCAAAGCCTTGGAGTACCCTGTTACATTTATATATATAAAGGAAATACAGAAAAAGAAACAGTTTCTATGTGGTCTTTTTTTAAAGAAAGCTAAAGTAGCACTGATGATGTTTGAAAACACTGGATAGTGTTTGAATAATGTGTCAAGTTCGTTACTGGTCTCTGTAATCTGGAATAGATAAACTATTTGTCTTAGTGGCTGGTGGCAACCATAGTCTGAAACTTACCTAATTAAAGCCTAACTGAAAATGCCATAACATACTTCCAGTCACTGTCTTCAGAGGATAGACTTTTGGCTGTAGTTGAGAGTTGGCACTTGAACTGTTGTATGCAGTTCTTGTTTGAGTGAGAGACATATCAAATATCACAGGTTGCTAATAACCCATGTTAAAATGACGCTCTATAATGGGAAGCTTGCAGCAAAAACACCCTGAGAAACACCAGAAAGTTACTTGCAAATCCTAGGCATAAAGCAAATGAAATCAAATTCTCATTTTTCTGAGGTTCACTTGTGTTATGGGGCAATGCCACATTCAAAAATACCTTCAACAAGTTTGCCATGTAAAGCAAACTTTCTGACATTATGATCACAACATATATTAAAAGTGTGTGGGGTTTTTTTCCTTAGTACTGTTAATTATTGCTCTGATACACAACTTAACAGTGCTACATCTTACAAACAAGGTGCCATGGTTGTTCTATGTTCCTGGTCTTTTTTTTTTTGAGGCTAAGAAACTCAGAATACTTTGATAGCAGACTTTCCCATAGGAAGTGGTTCTCATACACAGTTAAAGCAATCGCTATATGAAATGGATGGTCATACTGAGAGTCATACAAACTTTGCTTTCCAAATTTCTTGCCTCCTCAGACCGCCACTGTGCTTCAAACCACAAACAAGTTCTCAGGTTAGTTTTCACTGTCTCTGACTACAGCTGACGAATTGCTAGTCTGAATCCTTAGTACAGTGAAGAGAGAGCATATATTGATTGTTTCCTCCTTTCAGGAGTGGGGAGATTTTTGGGTACACCTCGTGATAGTAAAAAATTAGGGTGCTGGGTAAAAATCTGATGGGAGACACACTTGTAGGACTGGAGCCAGAGGCAGATGATATATTTTGCTCGAAAGTGCTTAGGGACTTGTTAACCCACAGGTACTGCGGTGATCATTGAGGCTGTCAGCAAATGTTACATGTGTTTAAGGATACACCATTGTTTTTCTGGGAATGGCCAGGTGCTCTGTGGCAGTGAATGTTAAACAGACTCCTTTGAAGCATTTAAACAACGTATGTTTTAATTGCAGTAACTGTTCCTTCTGGATACCCCACAGTATTGTCTTTGAATTCAGGTAACTCATAACAGAGTGGCAGTATAAGACCTGTTTTCCCATTCTGATGAAGTGGAAATGAAACTTGATAGTCATCTACAGAAGTATCACTGTTTCTTGAAAGAAATGGTATCAAAATTTTCAGTAGATATCACATTACTACAAATGGTGGAAAGGTATATTGAGGTAATTAAGAAATTTATGATGTGTTATTGGCCAAAATAGTCTACAATATTATGCAAACTTCTTATTAGACTATGTATATTTAATGTCAGCAGTGATATTACAGCATATTATTTAGGGTTCTGAAGTACATGTTAAACTGGAACTTAGGGATTTTTTAATTAAATAACGTGAGGGAAAGGACTTGATTAAACCTGGAGTGAGATAGGAAATGGCTTTCCCCTCTGGAGTGTGTGTGTGAAGGAGAGAACTAACAACTGCCAAAACACTGTGAAAGATCTCTCCCTGGAGTGCCAGAAGCTCAGGGATTAAAATGGTTACTCACTTGCCTTTTAGGAAAATTGATTTCAAACCATATTTTGACAGGCTTGTCAAGTGGAAAAAGACCAGAGACAGCAGAAGCTAGCTGTCGAACCCAGTTTTTCCTTTTTTTCCTCTCAATTTTTTTTGTTGTTTTATTTTTTCAAGGGGTGAAACACCATGCTACCTTACATCATCTTTTCCACCTTTTGGATCCATTGATAGTCCTGTCTCCCTTTGACTGTTCCAGTGAAGTGATAGCTTTAGAGAGGGGATTTATTTTAAACTACATTTATTAAAGAACTAACATCAACGACTGGAGTATAAACCTACTTGTTAAAAAAAAAATCATAACTTTCTGTGCCACACAAGGAAAAGAGAATGCATAGCAAATTTGGAGAAGAATGATAGAGGTTCCTCTATCAAAGGATTCAGCATAGATCCAACACCTGTCTACTTAGTTCCTTTAGGAATTGTACAGACATAGAAAACTAGAAATCCATGTGGTTCCAAGTTGTTTCATTTCACTAGATACTGGTTTTGGACTTTGAAGTTGAATGACTCAGAGACACTGAGAGGACTCAAAAGTACTGGTAAATGCTGCAAGGACTCCCAATGCAATAAGTGTCACTGGGATGACACAAGCTTTTGAAAAGAAATTGTTTCATAAGAGATACCATTACTGGCACTGAAACCAAAACAAGTGTTCTGACTACTCCTACTGTCCATGGAAATGCAAAGCCACTGACCTTCTGGAGATGGATTTAATCCCTTTCTTTGGCCTTACATTTGTCTGCTTTCATTGAGGATGACTTTCAGAGCAGGACAGCCAAAAGGACTGTCCCAACAGTATTGAAAAGGCTTATATTTGCACATTGTTTCATACTATAGGGAAAAAGCTATGCATACCATTATGGTTTCATGTTTTCTAACAGTCCTGTTCACTTGCTTCCACTTCCCTGGTTCAGGAGGACTACCTTTACTGCAGGTTTTAGAGGCACACTGGCAAATCAGGCTGCGTGTACAGAAGCAGTTACATTGCAGATAAGTATTATCATGCATTATGGCATTGCTCTGTACGTTACTATACATACATAGTATCAGTAATGACCTCATGTGTGTCCCCAAATTTGCGTGTGAGATAGAACTAAAATTCAGAGATGGATTTTGCTCTCTCCCTTCCTACTTCAAAGAGATGTGTCTCCAGAAAGAAGAAACAATCCTTTGAAGTAGCTTTTTGAATTTTCAAATACATTACATTTCTGAAGAAGAAGGAAGGACATTAAAAAGGATCACAGCAAAATAATGCAATCTATCACAGAAGCAGCCACCTAACCATCAACCTTATCAGAAACTTGCAAATCCTACTCTACTAGTTAAACATTTACTCCAAAATTAGCAAATAATGTTTCAGAGCATGCTCTGAACTCTTCAGCATTCAGTCTGTGTCTGAATTGTTCAGTAGTTCATTGTTCAATATTTAGGTCTCTTCCTTTGTTGTTTGTTGTTTTTCTTTTCTCCGAGACTAAGATCTAAAGCATCTTCCTTTCTCAAAGGTAAAAATCTTTGAAGAACACACTGAAGACATGGAAATTGAAGTCCTTTGCTCAATTGTTAAATATGTAGAATTAATAAAAGATGAAGTGTTTGCTTGCCTGAGCCTCACATAATTACTGCCTATGTTGTTTCCCCCCTTATGACAGCTCCATAGAGGATTAAAATTTGTTTTTATTAGAAATTGTGGCATTAGCTATCAATTATGCCAAATGTCAGAGTCTCGGGTTGGAGTTCAGGCTTTGGATGGTGTCTCAATGTAATTTTAATTCATTATACACATCTGAGTTTCTGGTTGGCTGTCACATGGCATAAATGTAATATTAAGCACTGAAAGCAACATGGACACTGGAGCTTCTCCTGAGCCTCGGTTGCCATGTTGCAAAATCTCTTTCAGACCAAGGTGTGTGTTTTTCTTACAGATGACCTGTAATGATTTGTGCAAGATATAAGGACATTTACATTAGGACTGTCTCAACTCCACATTCCTAAAATAACCTTTATAAACAACCTGGAAGTGTCTCTTTTATGTTGATATAAATTAAAGGACATGATATTAAAATGGGTGAATAAGAATCTGGCCCTTGGCATGGCGGAAAATGTTATGGCTTTCTCATGAGATGTGCAAGTTGTTACAGAGACTGTCCTTCAGAGCATAACTTGACCTTTTCCTTGAGAAATGTTTATGCAACATATGACTTATATATTAAATTATAGCTACAGCTAAATTGTGCACAGAGATATTAATTTGGTTGAATGTCTCGTTGACAACAATAAATCTAGTTGACATTATGAGACCCTGATAATAGTCCTTGTTGATGGGTTGCAACAAAAATGTTTACGAGCTTCTTCATTAGTAGAAAGTCAGTTAACAAATGAAGCTAAGTAAACTTGATACTTGACTCTGTTCAGCTCAGGGAGTTGCTTGTGTTGTGTGCTGCCTACTGTGAGTCTATTCATTAGAGAGGGGAAGACATGGTTCAAAATGCATTTTACAAGCCAGTGCTTTTTACTGTGGAAGTGTCCAGACGTCTGTGTGCAAAACAGCTTTCTCTGAAGGGGTCTGTCGACTCACTTTCATCAGTGAGAACAGTAACTATATTTTGGTGCTGGGATTTGCTTATTCAATTGTATGTTGTTTGCACACTTCATTTGCAGAAGAAGTTTCACGTTTTAAGACTCTCCTGAAAACATCTCATTATACTTCTCTGTAGCCTGGCTCTGGATGTTGGTTGTGTCTGTTGTCTTGGGGAGTGAAGTTATTTTCCAGGATGGGGAACTTGGTGTATGAATTTGCACAGGACCAATACATTATGGAGGAGTATTTGTCTAATAATTTCCACAGCTGGGACTTCCTATATTTGCTTCAGTTTTTAATTGCAGTTCTCTGTTTTGCTCAGCCAATGCTGTGAAGCAGCTGGGGCATTGGAGATATTACAGGAATTAATTTTTTCTTTTTTCTATTTTATCTTTTCTCCAGTCTTCTCCCCCACCCCCCACCCCCCCTTTATATCAGTGCTTATGCAATGTTTTCACTTAGTGAGATGCTGTGGCCTGTTTAACAAGATAAATATCATGCTATTTCCCAACTTAGGTGGGCAGGGAAGCAAACCTGAATATACCTACCCTTTAAATCACTCATGTGCCTGTTTCCCAAATATAGGATACATTAAATGACTAAGAGCACTTCTCCTATTAGTCCCAATGGCTTATCATGTTACGCTTGTTGCTTCATCCTAGATTAAAGCAATAAAGTAACTTGGATAGCCAGGCAATGCATGCTTCCTCACAGAGAATGCGTGCCCACCATATCGCTTCTACCTTGAAGTTGTGGGCTCCAAGAGGGGGAGCCAGAGAAGGGAAGTTCTTGGAATTTCTCTACCACCTGACCTATGTCAAGGTCTGATCCAGTGATAGGAAAATCCCAGGACTTCATCTTTGCTCTCCCAAATTATATCTCTTGCTCTTTTTCCCTCTAAATCTCTCTCTTCCTGGTCTGCCATAAATTTGCAGTTATCTCGACAAACATCACAAACAGCTGTATTTTTCTGTCTTTCTCCTGGCGCTACAGTTGCCCAGGTTCCCTTGTGCAGTGCCCCTGAATGGTTTCACTATACGATTCAAGAAAGAGCAGAAAAGATTTCCACTTTGGTGTGTCCCTTTTGGAATGCTCCAAATACTCCATGACCACTTTAACCCGTGGTCTTTTCCCAACCTTTACATAACCTGAAGAGAGGTAACTGCTGCTTTCATCAAGTAAAGCTCCATAGTACTCTGGTTTGTGAAAGCATTTGAGTGCCGTCATTTGATGCCAGAACTTAGCACTTTCTGTTGGGGAGCTATGAGGAAGCAAATGTTCTCATGTGTAGAAGTGCAAAAATAATCAGAATTGCTGGAGCAAATGGTTGTGGAGTCTGCATCCTTTGATAGAATCTGAAGTCATTTGGACACTGTCCTGAGAAACTGGCATTATATGGTCCTGCTTGAGCAGGGGGATTGGACCAGATGACCCCCGGAGGTCTGTTCCAACCTTAACCACTCTGTGATTTTGTGATAACCTACCTTTATGTCGGGGGACCCCTGGTGGCCTAGTGGTTAGCATGCGGGACTCTCACCGCTGCAACCCCGGTTCGAATCCCAGTCCCCCCGGGCAGATGGAGCCCGTTAGCCCTGTGAGGCCATCCATCTATGAGAAGGTCACTCTAAACAAACCTACGTCCTGAGGACCTCACTGCCATTGTCCAAGCTCGCTTGGCCCCGGCAGATGAACCTTAGGATTAAAGGGTGGGCTCAGTTCAGCGCATGCTGTGTCTCACCTAAAAAATCCATTGCGCAGGCTGGAAAGGTAAAAGACCTTTCCCCAAATCTTCGTTCGCGAAGACTGGCCATTATTATTATTATTATTATTACCTTTATGTCAGTGTGGAGAAGGTCTGAGGATCACTGTAAGAATTACAGTGTTTGGAGACAGAAAAAATTTTGGATATGTTTGTGTAAAATGCCTATTCATATACACAGCCTCAGCTAAAGCTATACATACTTCTTTTCTTCTCTCATTATTGAGAGAATCATGGAATCAACAATATACAACATTGAGATAAATGAGTAAAATAGTTTAGCTGAATATTTTAGCATGCTCCTGGGTTTAAATATCTGAATGGTTATTTTGTCAGGGCTCTCAAATCAACTTAGTGATTTTAGATGCCCAAGTGCAGCTTTGGAAGTCTGACCTAAAGTGTTTTGGGGTTTATTTTTAGGGTATAAGTTCTAGACTTTTTGAAATGTTGCTTCTTAAAATACACTTCCTTCCTTTAACTGAGAAATGAAAAGTGTTTATCTAGCCATTAATACAAAGACTACTAAAAACATTACCGGAAAAAAACCCCAATAAACAATATTCTTTTCTGTTCCTCGTGGACTATTAAGAAAATAGGGTGCTAAGCTCTCATTCCACCATCTCTTTTCTTGTTGGTAACACTGCATACACAACTGACTGGGAAATGAATACTGTAGGAGTCAAAATAGATGAGATAACTGCAGAATTTTCGGTGTTTTGAAGTTTTGTTACATTTGGCTTTTTTTTCCTTCAGAAAAAAAAATTGACAGGTGGTCAGAAAAGTAGTGTTGTGAGCTGCCATCTGAATTTGTGGGTAATAAGTGTTGGGCATCAGTTCTGTCAGTTTTTAGTATTCTGTCTAGAAGAACACATTTAAAAGTATTCACTGCTGTGGGGAAAGAAATTTATCTAATTGGTCCTCATTGCAATTTTTTACATTTCTGTGGAACTAAGACAAAGTATTCACTGTAAACCACAGATTGCAGTGTTACTTTGATGTCTTTGAGTCTTCTTTAAGAGTAGATACAGAACCAAATAATAAGCCTAGCCTTGATTGACACAATATGCTGACTGGCAATGTCGTAGAGTCTCATTGCATTTGTTGCATTTGCTCTAGTGGAAGTGAAGATACCTGAGACTAAAAATAAAAACTCTGCCATAGCCCCCAGCCTTCTCAGTTCACTTCAGTGAGACATAGAATGTGAAGGGTTTAGTCCTAAAAGGTCAGACCAGGTCCCATTCTGTTACTTTCTTTGGTAGCATGATAACATGGCATGGCACGTTGCCACAACATGCAGTGAGATGCCTGCCTCTTTCTGTCATAAGCCTTATAAATGCCTTATGAAGAAAATTTTCCATACTGTACCTCTGCATCTTTTATTCTTTGGAAACATTGCCTCCTTCAGCAAAACAATTAATTTTAGATGAAAAAATCTGATAGGACTGTGATTGTATGAGAATATACATATATATCTGTGTGTGTGAATGTATGAGTACAAACGTATACAGTCATTTAAAGTAGCTTGATGTTTTCTGTTGTTATTACCTCTGGTCAGTGCTACAGCCTACAGTCTGCTAAAGACTGTAGATTAATGCATGTGTAAAGGTGATCAAGCTGTTCCTGTTCCCTTTTTACCTCTTAGCATGAATTCCTCAGAGAAGCCTTGAAATTAAAGGAGATCACTTGTCAGTGGATTATTTTGTCCTTAGCTGAGGCCCAGACAGCTCTGTTAAGGAGTGAGGGAAAGTGTTATGAAAATAAGCCAAGGAAAAGAAAGTTTCACTAAATTGGCTTGATTGGTTGAGGTTTTAAAGAGATCTGGAGCTACTGGGAATTACTTAGGTACTGCTATTGATGGATGCAGAGACACAGCACGTGTTCCATCCCTCCCAATCCCTGCATGCACACTCCCTCTCTACCTTGTGACAGTTGAGTTTAGTAGTGCTCAAACCTGTCAAGGGGCTCTGCTTCTCCTGCCCTTTAAGGAAGCTGTATATTTAACTCAACACTTCTACTGAGCCTGACTACCAGCTCTGTGTTTAGGCAGAACGCCTTTTTAATCAATCTGTTTTTCTTAGTGAGAAGCATACCCTATTAAATTTACAAGATGACAAGAAAAACAGATTTATTACTAAAGTTAATGTCATAATTTATATGGAGTAAAAGCACTATAGTTAATGCTATGATGAGGTATCACTAATAGCATTACTAATTATAACTGCTGCAAATTTATAAATAGCTATAGAATATCATTAAGTATGAGAATCATGAAGAGCTAACTTAATTGTGTCTTGTCTTGTTATCAGCTACATCAAAATTAGTCCTAGATTTGCAGTGGTTTGTAGATATCTTAATCTTCTGATTTTTGAATTTTCCATAAGGCCTTACAATCATAAGAGGAACAGACTCCTTTTTTTACATTAGCGTCATCCCTCAAAATATTCGTTATGGAAGCTGTGCAGCTTCAAATATACAATGGGGAATGTATTAAAATATGTGTGTGTGTGTTACAATACATCCCCACCATGTATCATCTGTGAGGCACTAAATTTCAGTAATAACAATTAAAAGCCAATTGAGTCAAAATAAGACAGTTCTTTGACTTATGTTTAAAAAATCTTATCCATTAAAAACATCAGGATTTCATTACTTTACACAAATATTTCAATTCTTATGCAATATAGACATTGTTTCTCTTCTCCTTACTCTGCTCTACAAATGTGGATCTTCTTTTTATACATTAGTGAACTGATCAGCTTCTGTCTTATACAGATTCCCTGAAATCTTTCATACCTCAACCCCCAGAAGTACCCTTTCGCCTTATTTGTTTCATTCACATGAGAGGGTGTGAATGTGGCTTGAAAACACCCTTCAAATGTGTCCCTTGATAGCACTAGGAATTCAAAAAGAAGTACAGATACAAATGTGTTACCAAGATTGTAATTTGCTAGACCGCTGGTAGAGGTTAATTTAAAATTTGCCCGTGGGCTTTGGGATTTATTCAGTGTCACTATATATCCTGCATTGTTCTTAAGTTCCTCAGAACCAGCAAGTAAGTAGACTGCATGATCATTTACACTGCAAGTACAGAATTAAGATCCTTTTTGTGTACAGCAGGAGCTAGTTGCTGATAAGGAGGGTCCAATAAAGAGTTTGGGTTTAAGGTTGCA
>NW_020897808.1:427157-659485 GCF_003984885.1 Neopelma chrysocephalum
TTCCCTTCCCTTCCCTTCCCTTCCCTTCCCTTCCCTTCCCTTCCCTTTCCTTCCCTTCCCTTCCCTTCCCTTTCTTTTTATGCTTTTCTTTTTTTACCTTTTTTTTCTTTTCAATTCTCTATCATCTTTTAGTACACTTTCCTAAGGTTTATAATCCTTGATCATCTTTTCTGAGAATAGGATGTGTCCTTACTATAATTATTCTTCATTAAGCAAAAAAAAAAATATACGAAGGACGAGTTGGGGCTGCAGTTGCACACTCTGAAGTTATGTGCATACTGTTTCAGAGTTACAATTTATTTCTTGAAACACATTTGTCTCAAAGTTCATGTCAACCAAGGCATAGCCAGCAAGACTCCAATGAACTCCAGTCACAGTCCAAAATCTCGGTCAAGACATTTTGGAATTACGAAACAAAAACTGCAAAAATTGGTTGAGCAGTCTTTTTAGATGGGACCCTTTGGTGAAGTGACTTCTCCCATGTAACCCTGAGAAAATCAGAGTGAAGATTCATGGTGATTTAAATAAGAGTCATGCAGGGTCTCTCCTACAAATCAACTCTACAGCTCTCAGTTTATGAACTTCCAACTATGTATTGCCCTTATAGCAAACAGAGTCTTAAAAGAATCTGATGTTGGCAAATAAACTACATAAAGTTAATATCTGTCAGAAGATTCCAAACTGTTCTTTAAGCCTGAAAGCACTACAGTCATCTTTATGTAGTTTATTTGAAAACTTCAGAATGTTTTAAGTTTCATTTTCTTCCATCTAAGTAATGATGTTTATGTGAAGGACTATAAAAGCAGATATTTCAGAGTTAATCAAAGGGTCAGAGGGAAGAAGCTCATCAACCCAAACCAACGTGCACATACAGTGGGCAGCCTTGATTAACAATATATCTCAGTGTAAAAAAAAAATCAGTATGTCCTGGGAAAAGTGTTGCATGAGCTAGATTCTACAGCTACAAAAAGGATCAAATTTCCTGTGATGCTCAGTCAAGTCTGGTCAGCAGCGTTAAAGGTCTGGAGTTACATCACAGACTCAATTTACTAAATGTGCAGAAGTGGATGAATATAAAGTGCCATTGCAGTTTCATATTTGTTCCATGGAGGCTTAACAAAGCTCCACACACCAGTGTCTGCAGTCATTGACACTCACATGATATTTTGGCATTTCCTTACACAGTAACTCTTTGAACTATCATTTAAAAGGTCCAGTAGGTTTATTCCATGTTTGATAGAAGAATGGGAGTTGAATAGCCATGTTGCTACCTGTCCAAATCAGTACAAGCTTATTACAATCCCTGAATGAGAAAGTAAAAGATAGGGTGGTGTTTTACGGATGTAGTTTGCTCAGCCTTTTAATTTCTTCAAGTTCAGGCCTATTCAGATACGAAACAATTTTGGATACTCATTAATGGTGACACCTCCCATGATGTCAACGTCATGAATAGGAGCAGGGATAAAAGAAGAAAATCGGATGTGTTTCCCTTATAGACATTGTAGTCCAGACACTGAGAGCTTTGAATAAGATATGCCCAGTGGTCTGGGAAGAGAGAAAGGCTAAATATTATTTGTCTACTTGCACTAATGGCTGTAAAGCTGTAATCATAGAATCAGCTGGGTTAGAAAGGACCTCCGAGATCATCAAGTCCAACCCTTGATCCACTACCACCATCTTTACTAGACCATGGCACTAAGTGCCACATCCAGTCTCATCTGAAAAACCTCCAGGATGGAGAATCCACCACTTCTGGGCAGCCCATTCCAATGCCTGATTACCCTCTCTGTAAAGAATTTCTTCCTAATACCCAACCTAAACCTCCCCTGGCAGAGCTTAAGACCATACCCTCTTGTCTTACTGCCTGGGAGAAGAGATCAACCCCCACCTGACTACAATCTCCTTTCAGGTAGTTGTAGAGAGTGATGAGGTCTCCCCTGAGCCTCCTCTTCTCCATAACTGGTGTGAGGTTGTAAAACATATTCTGTCATTCCACAGACAGGAAACTCCTTTAAATTCAAAGCAGATATGCGTGCTTGTTTCCCATGCAGATCTTAATCCCTTAAATATAGAATTATTGTTTGGTTTTAATTAAGATAATATGCAATGTAATTTGTTAATGTGCTTTATATTGCAAGACATTTTAGAAAACATACCATTTGAGTGCTGCATCCAGCGCTGGGGTCCCCACCACAGGAAGGGCACCAATCTGTTGGAGCAAGTCCAGAGGAGGGTCACCAAGTTGATTAGAGGGGTGGAGCACCTCTCCTACGAGGAAAGGCTGAGAGAAGTGGAGTTGGTCAGCCAGGAAAAGGGAAGGGATGACCTCATTGTGGCCTGAAGGGAGACAACAAAAAAGTTGGAGACTGATTATTTACAAGAGTGTGTAGTGATAGAACAGAGGTCAATGGCTTCACACTGAAAGAGAATAGATTTAGATTAGGTATTAAAAAGAAATTCTTTTTAATGGGTATGGTGAAGCAGTTGAACAGGTTGCCCAGAGAAGTTGTGGATGCCCCATCCATGGAAGTGTTCAAGGCCAGTCTGGATGGGGCTTTGAACAACCCAGTCTAGGGGAAGGTATCCCTGCCCATGACAGAGAGGTTGGAATTGGATGATCTTTAAGGTCCTTTCCAACACAGGTCATTCTATTATTCTGTGATTCTATGATATAAGTGCAAGACAGAATTGTATTATGGTGTACTTCCACCTTTCATGATATCTTGAAGTTATGGAGTTATAAAATCATGGAATTGACATTATTATACCAGCAAATAAATGAGTTTCACATAAAGCTTTGTGGGTAGACGTCGATGAAGAAGATGGAATAGTTCATCTATTCAGCTAATAATTTCTCTCTCCTAGTTTGACCCCTGCCACTAAAGGATGCAGGTCTCCTTAAACCAAACTGTATGAATAACACTACAATAGGTTCTGAATTAATGAAAGAATACTTCATTATCTCGGTATTGCTGGAGCAGAATTAAAATACTTTGTAAAAGTGCTCTTGGTTTTGGATTTCTGAACCATCTAAAAGTGTCTGGGGATTTGTTTGTTTTGTTTTTCTTTTGAGCAATAATTGTCAAGACATTAAAAAAATACCTGAAATACAGATACAGATCTGTCATATTAGTTGTACTGTAACAGTTTGGGGCAGGGATTTCTGTACTGAAAAAATATATCCTGAATAATTGTGCTGGAAGTTGCAGTGCTAAAAATCATGTGGTTTGGGTTTTTTCGGTGTGGGCAGAACTGTAATTTATTTGATTAGATTTATTTGTTGTTGAACTATTTGTCCTACTTCATCCATATCAGCCAGTCCAAAAGAGGCTCATTAACAGATGCTGCTTCTCTGTTTGAAGTCATTGATGACCAAACTTGTTTTTCCTGGTATCATTTCTAAATTTTGCATTTTATCATAAAGCATGAAGAAATGGAAGTCAAGTAAAGTTTCAAACATCCTGTTCTAAATGACCAGTTAGTATTTTCTCTCAAAGACTGAGATTTTAACTGTGGTTTCAAGGAAATGAGAATGACTATGTAATGTACAGATTCAGAGCACAGTAACTTAATTGGTAAACATCTTTCTTCTATAAATTGTGCCTGGTAACAAGTGCTGACAGATTTTTTGCTTTACTTTTTCCAATGCAGTTGTAATTTGACTATATATTGACTATATATATATTTAAATTTTGACAAAATTTAAAAGAAAAGCAAACCTCTAATTAGTATTTTTAAAAAAATTTCCTATGGAAAAAAAAAGAGAAGAGATCTGGGACAATCTTGATATTTGGTATCAGTATGTAATCCAGGCAAAGACTTTGTCTGTAATTTGAAAATTTTGTTCTGCTTCATAACAAAGCTATTAGTGCTGTTGACTTCAATAGTGGAACCTCCCCCCCACCTTCTCTTCCCACAAGCTTGATTGTTTTTCATTTAAGCACAATATGGTCAGGAAAACCTCAAGCCTAAACAATACACTTGAGTGTTCCACACACCCCAGCCCCTGTGGGATGGAAAAGATTTCATGGTCTTGGCAGTCTTCATGCCTATTTTGAGAAACCATCTGTGCTTGCTAGATACTTGCTTGGATTTTGCTATAGATGATCTTTGAAAGTAAAATAATGGGAAAAGTGTGTTTAAAAAGCCCCCCAGGTATCCCATCAGAACATTTACAATAATATTTACAAACATTGTATGCATAGTAAAACAAATGTAACTGGTTAACTGTAAACATTATTTTTTAGATAACGATACAGCAGTCTAAGCAGGCATGATGCTTAAACACATGCAAGGTTAGTTTTTTAAGGAAAAATCTTTGAAACAGTTTACACATAAAATTTTCTAGTGTGAATCTTCAATTTTTCCATTTAAATATCTTATCACACTCACACTGCTTGTGATCTGATTCAGAATATAGAGTGTAAGCCTCAAAGAGTGCTATATTTTCAAAGAGACTTAGAATCCAAAATTTCCACATCCTACATCTAAGGGTCAAGCTATTGCTCTTCTCAAAACTACTAACTCTCAAACAACTGTATCCTTTCTTTTTTCCCATATGTATTCTCAGTGATGACACAGAAGAATTGAAAGACCTCAAAAGAAATTGCATGTGTGGATTGTTACATTCTTTTTCCAGGTTGATGAATCTCATTCTTAAACTGTTCCTGTTTCTAAAGCCTTTGGTCATCTTCTCACTGTCTTCTGACCCCTTTTTGCATTGCTCTTGTGTGTTTTCAGGAAAGATTAGTACTCTATACAGTGCTGTTGATGTCAATGCTGCACACATTTAATGCCATAATCTACTCCTTTCCTAATAGTTCTGAACTTTTTCCTTGCTTATTGGCCATTGCTGAGCACCGAACTTATATTTTCATGCAATTAACTGTTATTACTTTATGACTCCTTCCTGAGTGGTAATGGTCAGCTCAGAACCTGCCTTTATACATTATATTGGCATTATTTCTTCTTGTTTCACTTTACAGTGAATTTTGCCTGCCACTTAGTGTCATTCCCCCACTCATTCGTTCCTCAATATATAATTAGATTTGTAGGTTACCGGCTGTACTTAGTCTCCCCTAGAAATGGATGTTGATTGCAGTGTGGGTTCCTTAAATATAAGCTATGTACCTCTACATGGAGTTGGGAGCTTTCATCTGTGTCAGGCTGACAAGTGCAGCTGAGTTGTTTTGCTTCTCATAAATTGTGTATGTTGTCTACCTCAAATTCAGCAAGGCTTTCGACACTGTCTCACATGACATTCTCATAGGTAAGCTCAGGAAGTGTGGGCTGGACAAGTGGACAGTAAGGTTGATTGAGAACTGGCTGAATGCCCAGCCTCAGAGGATCACAATCCCTGGCACAGGGTCTAGTTAGAGGCCTGTCACTAGTGATGTCTCCCCAGGAGTCAATATTAGGCCCAGAATTGTTTAACTTATTTATCATGACTTGGATGAAGGGGTAGATGTCTCCTCAGCAAGTTCACTGATGACACAAAGCTTGGAGGAGTGGCTGATACCCCAGAGGGCTGTGCAGCCCTTCAGAAGGACCCTGACAGGTTGGAGAGATGGGCAGAGAAGAACTGTCTGAAATTCAACAAAGGCAAATGCAGGGTCCTGCACCTGGGGAGGAATAACCCCACACACCTCTACAGGCTGGGGACTGACCAGCTGGAAAGCAGCTCTGAAGAGAAGGACCTGGGGGTCCGGGTGGGCAACAAGCTGTCCAATAGCCAGCAGTGTGTCCTTGTGGCCAAGAAGGTCAATGGTATCCTGGCGTGCATTAGAAATACCATTGAGGGAGGTGATCCTGCCTCTCAGCCCTGGTGAGGCCTCCCCTGGAGTTCTGAGTCCAGTTCTGGGCTCCTCAAGACAAGAGAGATGTGGAGCTCCTGGATTTAGTCCTGGAGAGTTGCAAGGATGATTTAGGGGACTGGAGTATCTCACTTATGAGGAGAGGCTGGTGGAGCTGGGCCTGCTTAGCCTGTCAGTGTACATAACTGTGTGGGAAGGGAGTGTGTCAAGAGGATGGAGCCAGGCTTCTCTCAGTGATGCCAAGCAATAGAAAGGTGGGCAATAGGCATAAACTGATGCATAGAAAGTTCCACCTGAACATGAGGAAGAAATTCTTTACTGTGCGGGTGGCTGAGCACTGGAACAGCTTGCCTGGAGAGGTGAAGAGTCTGCTCCTCTGGAGATATTCAAAAGCTGTCTGGATACAATCCCTAGTAATGTGCTCTAGGGTACCCTGCTAGAGCAGGGAGGTTGGACTAGATGACCTTCAGCAGTCCCTTCCAACCTTACCCAGTCTGTGATCCTGTGATCTTTATCTGTTTTTTTAATATATATGTATATAAGACTGAGCTTATGTTATTTACTATATTATCATTGTATGTATCTATAAAACTTTAAAACTGTGCTTCTCTCCTTTCTGCTATTACTTTCCATCTCTTAAGATGTCCAGCCAAATCAGTAAGACAGCTTTGAACCTGCTTCACGTGTGTTGCAGCTGGACAGTCTCCATGCAGTGAAAGATCCAGAGCTCTTTCTATTGCCAGGTCCTCTCATCTCACTCACTGTTTCTTATTGTTATTGCCAGCCTATTAGTTGTCTGAAAAACGATGGAAGCTTTTGCATGACTTTTCATAATTTGTTGAATTTCCACAAGGAATAGTATTGCCTGTGCTGGTTCAAGCAACAGGATCTGGATACAGTTATGATCGTTTCCCCCACTACCATAGGCATCCTCAGAAGATATGGATTGAATATATTTATTCATTCCTGTCAATAAAATAATTTCTGGCAGTGAAAAAAATAGTCCACATTCATCTGTGTTTGTCTTTCCCATTTCAGTCTGTGTATTCTTTCCTCAGTCCTGCTTCTCTACAGAAAAGAAAAGTAGTTTAGATGAACACCATCCTTTCATAACCAATTACTGTAGCAATACACAACTAAATTAAAGATTTTATACTTCAAGGAAGAGATCTAAAGAGTACTAATTCAAGCAATGAATCTAAAAATACTAATGAAGCTGTCTATCTATGCAACCTTTTGATAGGAAGACTTGTAGTTTCTGACGTGTACATAATAAGCGTACAGTAGTAACTTGGAGTACTTAAGTAGTCACAAATATGTTTGCTGTTTTATACTGAGCCAACAGTAAAGGCAGAAGTGAGATGGTCTACCTGAGCAAGACTCTTGATCCAAGGTATACTGGCTGGCAGACAAGAAATGGAAACTGGGGAGTCATTCCTCTTCAGAGAATTCCTTCTAGCCAACTTTTTGTGTCTTGTTTTACTATTATAGTGCATTTTTTACATTCTCATTTGATTACAATTCATTAAAAATATGTGTCTATACATATAAGTGTGTATAGAGGCAGAAAACAAAGAGAGGGACTGGTGAAATACTTGATATTTTTCTCCTTATTGCTCTGCTTTTTCCCCTCTTCCCGGATCCCCATTTTATAGCTCTACTTTCACATCTCATCTTCTACCTGGTATATGAGTGGGAGAAATGAGGTCCCTGGCAGGTTTTCCAGTTTCTCAGTGTTCTGGTATGACTTCTGTATATTTCCAGTGTGAGGAAGACTTAAACTAACTAACTAAATCAATAAATAAATAGATATGAATATGTAAATATCATATGTATTTCTTAAATTAACTTAGACTGGAATTCCGTCATGGGGAATCTCTCTTGCAGACAAAAGCCTATATACATCACTCAAGCAATCATGACAGCAGCGTTCAGTGAATTTTGCAACTTTGAAAACTGTTTTACCATAATTATGGCTTACTTTTGTTTTCTCTTTTCTATTAAATGGCCAATTCCTAGAAGAAAAACATTCACAGATAAATTAATTAAAATATTTGATGCAAAATGGCAGTCAGATGAATTCATAAATCAATAACAGGGTGATATCAAAAGTAACCGTATCCAAATCCTGGGAATGCAGCTATCAGTGGGATTTAGGTGCCCAGGTCAAGCTTACTTGGAGAGCACTTTGGACTTTTTGAACTCCCCAGAGTATGCTGGCAGCTCCCCTTAACATGTCTGAGTCTCTCTTGTCTTCCTCTCATTTCCATCTGGTTAGTTACCAGAGTACCTAAGCATCCAAGAGGTTATTTGTCAGAGATGACATTAATTTCCTTTGTCAGCAATGTTTCTTTCCTTTCCTTTTTCCTCCAAAGGGAATTTCTGTTTTTTGCTACTTCAAATTCCTAAATAACTTCTCTGTACAGGTATTGGCATATGTTGTCATCTTAGTAATTCCACTCAGATTTTCCCAGTATTTAATTTTTACCCCTTAAAATTTGTATTCAAAGTTGATTATATTTTACAGCTAGCAAAAATAACTGCAATCTCCAATTGCAGTTTTTCTATTTTAATGACATAATATATTTGAGTAGTGAATGGCTTTTAAAGGCATTGCTCCCAGGTATATTACTGTTTCCAGGAAATTTCAGCTAAAGGCTTTAGAAGGATTCAGAGTGTAAAATAGACAGATTTCAGTTAAATTAATCAGCACCAGAAAAACATAAATAAATCAGTCTGATTTTTTTTTATTACTTCATTTTTGATGCTTTCATTTTTGATTACTTCATTTTCATGATAGAACAGGAGACAACTCTTGACTTCTGCATAGAAATCAGGATTTAATAGAGGCAGGGAGCCTAGGATCTCCACTGAGGAATTGTGATCACTGTTCTGCTAGATTTGCCATCAGAAGAGCAGGTGAATTCCTTAGGCAAATTGTAGAGGCAGTGAACTTTGAAAGAATATTTTTATAAGCTATCAGTACAAAGGGAAGTTCTAAGAGCAGAATGAAGAGTAATGTGACTACAGAAAAGGAAAGAAGGCAGGATATTTTAAGACCATCCAGTGGAAGGTATATTAAAACAAGGAGAGATGCATCAATATGGCTGAACTCCTCCCCATAATTAATGGGTTTATTTAAGATAAAAGACACCAGATTTTTTAAAATAGAATAGAACAAAACAGAACAGAACTGGACAGAACCAGATTATTTCTGTTAGAAGGGACCTACAACAATCACCTAGTTCAACTGCCTGACCAATTCAGGGCTAACCAAGTTAAAGCATGTTATTTAGGGCGTTGTCCGAATATTAGGCTTGGGGCACTGACTACCTCTCTAGTAAGCCTTTTTCAGTGTTTGACCACTCACTCAATAAAGAAATGCTTCCTGATGTCTAAATCTAAACCTCCCCTGGCACAGTTTCTAACTATTCTAATGCATCCTATCACTGGATCCCAGGGAGAAGAGCTCAGCACCTTCTTCTCCACTTCCCCTCCTCAGGAAGCTGGAGAGAGAGCAATGAGGTTACTCTTCAGCCCCCTTTCCTCCAAGCTAAACAAACCCAACATCCTTAGCTGCTCCTTACAGGACATACCTTCCAGCCCTCTCCTCAGTTCTGTTATCCTCCTGCCAGAGATCATTCAAGGACCTTCATATCCTTCTTAATTTTGTGGGACCCAGAAATGCACTCAAGGTGAGGCTGTCTCAACACTGAATGCAGTGGGATAATCACCTCTTTTGACCATCTGGTTATACTGCGTTTGATGTACCCTGGGATGAAGTTTGCCCTCTTGGCTGTCAGGGCACACACTGTTGCCTCCCAGTGAGCTGCTGCCGACCAGTACTCCCAGATCCCTTTCTGCAGGGTTGCTCTCCAGCCACTCCTCTCCCCATTTATACTTGTGCCTGGCCTTACTCTGTCCTAGGTGCAGAATCTGGCACTTGTTAAATTTCATTCCACTAATCATGCTAGTACAAGAAGGTTAAATTTTATTCTAGGTGGTCAGTAGATCAAATGAGTGTTAAGGTTTGGTTGGTTGGTTGTGTTTTGAATCAGCACGTTGTTTCAGGTTCTTGTACCAGCCCAAATATTTCAGTGAATATCTTACGTAAAAAGCTGTCAGCTCGCACATAGGCAGCACACCAGCCCCTGTAAACAGCTTGAAATTGCTTATTCCAAGCCAGGTGGCAGGAGAGAGGAGCAGAAAGCAACCAGGCAGCATTTGGCAATTGGAGGTCAGCTCTGGCCACATTGGAGACACGAGCAGGGCTGGTTTTGTAGCATGTTCTTATGGTCTGCCTCCTGCCAAAGGCAGATGTCTGCCAAGCCATTGAGAACCATAGCAGCCAGGAGCTCATCCCACTTCTCCTTTCCCTGTGGAGATGATGTAGGCAGGTTGAGAGGTTGGTGCTGCGATGTGGTGACTCCGGTAACACTGTAGATATATCAAAGAGCCTTATCATTTCAGTGGTGTCTTACCTGAGTCCAGGCCCGGTGTATAGAATTTGGAAGTCCAAGACATGCAGAGCATCATAGAAGTTCTTCTATGAGGCTGGAGGAAAGGGTAGAATGGGATTTTCTAGTCCAAAAACATTCACTTGGAAACCAGACAAAGCGTGCATAAATAAAACTACGAGAACAATGAATATCTACAGACTAATAAGCAAAGGCTTTCCATATCATGAGCACACTAGAAAAAGAAATATAAGTTCCTTAACAGTAATCTATAAAGAAAATGCAAATTAATTGTTGGACTAGCAAACAGAGGAAAAGTGTTATATAGCAAGCCTACTGAAGACTTATTAGTGACCTGGAAGAGAAATATGGAAGAATTTAGTGAAGTTAATGAAGTTTGAGAATGATGAAAAATTACTTCAGAACCTCCATTCTTCCGAAGATGCCATAAGCCCAGGAGGATGGCAGTCAGCTCTAGAGGCTAGTGTCTCCACAGACCTCTAGGCTTTGGTTACTGAGTTGCTCAGCTAATGAATCAACACTCTTGATGTCTTGTATGTGAAAGGAATAGCGTGGGAACCACTATTCTCCTGCACAAGACCTTGTTCACACATTCTTACTCAGTGGCACTGAACTGAAAAAGATCACTGCTCCTAATTGCAAGAGTGTAGTTTATGAACTTTATTAAGATCTGGTGTTGCTGTTGGTCCCCAAAGTGTTTTGACATAGAGCAGTATTTGCACTCTTTAAAATACTAGGTCTTTCCTAGCCTAGTTGCTTTCAGGTAGAATTGTTTGGGGAGCTCTTTTCCTGTTGCAATGGATGTCCTGGACTGGTTGTGTCTGTTGAGCTGTGCCTGTGGGAGAGCTTTCAGCTGATACATTAGCAACTAAATGGGAATATGTGCAACAAAAATAGGTGGTTTCTACCGCACAGGGTGAAAAACTAAAAGTGATATTGAGAAATGCTTAGTTCTGGGAAGTCTGAAAACATACTAGACTTCATGGCTGCAAAGTCCGTCTCACTTCTTGAGTTGTTTAGTCCCTGCAATCATTAGTCCACCAACATTTGTTGTGTTATCAAGATTATTACTGTAAATAATAAAGTATGCAGTAGGGTTTGTTCTTAGTTTTTGTATGTGTGTTTTGGGTTTTGTTTCCTTCAAAGAGAAGTTAAAATTTATAGTGCTACACATGGTCTTTGTAGGAAGGTCTCTTATTGTGGTTTTCCACCTCCTGAACTCATGCCTGCATCTCTCTCCATACATATGATTGCTGACATCTATATAACAAACCTTTCATGTATTTCCCTTCTTTGACCTCAGTAGCAGTTACTAGTTCTTCTTAACTTTGAGCAGTTTTGTAAGTCTTCATGTTTACAACAGTGAAAATTGTATTTTTTCCTACTGGTACATGTATTTAGCCAGATTTTTCTTCCCGCAATATATTTTATATAAAAAAATGACAGTTCATCAAAAGTAAAGTATTTTCTTAAATTATTTCTTGGAATGAAAATTGAAAAAAACTGTTTAGAGAAGTAATAACATTTTATTTTTATCTTTGTGGAACAAAATATTTTAATCTTCTCTTTTGAAATAACTCATTTCAGTATTTTCTTTACTTCATATTTATAAAACAATATAAAGAAAAGCCTAAAGAATTAAATTAAATATATTGATTTTTCAACACTGAATACATTACTTGGGGGACTTTTCAGTTAACAGAATATTTGCATGAAAAGCTTTTGTTCTGCTACAGAAGAAAAGGCATTTCAAAATTAGGAAACTTAGCTAACGACACGGATCCCACATGGTTTTAATTGATATACAAAAATACACGTTGTAGCTGTAGGAGATTTCATCAAGTCCTTTGCCATTCTTAAGCTAAAAACTGATGACTATTAATAATGAATTTACCAATGCATGATCCTGTAACACAGGATGTAACATTCTCCACCTTCATCTTGAATGCTGGGAGTTAGATATTTGTGTGTAAGTCCCATTTGAGAAGGGTGTGGTACAGAGGGTTACAAACCTTAACACCAAAGAATTACAAAAAAAGTTAGTCAAAAAACTAGTAACTTAGTGTATTCAAAGATGTCTTGTATTTAGAGGTGTAGAAAACAGGTATTGAGAAAGAACAACCTCTTTTACAGATTCTGAAATTGAGAATTCGGAAGTCACTACAAAATTGTTATTCTCTTCAGAAGTGGTATGAAAATTTGCTCATATTTCAAAGAGCAACATAATATTTAATTCATGAGGAAGAAGAATTCTTGGGGGAAAAAAAAAGCACCAAACCTAGAGCAGAAAGAAGGGCCCTTGGACTGCTGGAATACCAAATGCAAGCAACAACTGCCTATATTCAGATGAAATGTTGGTGTGTCCTACTTTCTATATCCATGTCACTGCTCCTTCACAATGTTTTCACTACAATGGAATACTCCTTTTATTTTTTTAATCAAGTTGAAAGCACCAGAAAACTAGGAAAAAAGGATGGGAGCGGAAAACCGTTTCACATTGTTAGAGTAACTGAAATTTAACTGTAACCATATTTGCTAGAAATTTGTGAAACATTGCTCTGGGCAAATTTACATTAAACAAATTTCTAATTTGTTGTATAATTATAATCAGTTAAATAATGCCATTCAAATATCATGAATAATGTAATTCTCATTCGTATTCACCAAGGACTTTACTTCTAATAATTCTCATCAGTCTGGACAGTTTGCTTTTTGGGGCAGAAAAGTAGGGATTTATCTGATATTTTTCTGAAGTATTTTACCTTCTGTATTCAGGGAAAAGAAAAATGCTGAGTGTCTGTGTTGTCATGAAGTGAGTAGCAGAAGCCTAGACAATGGAGTTCATAATTCATAACCACAGTCTATTATTTAGGAGAAAATTTGCCTCTCTAAAACAAATATAACAACAAATGTGCTTAGCCATGAAAAAGACAGGCTGCATAAAGAACCCTCTTGGTCCAATTTCTGGGTATGAAAAGAAGCAGCGTAAAATTCTGGTCCAAACAAATCCAATGGCTATTGTGTTAAATAGGATTAGGATTAGTCCCCATAACCTCAATTTCTGTTTGTAACATGGAAAGCCAGTTCTGACCAAGACAGGGATATCTAGCTATTCCAATCCTGCTGTTTACTGCCATGCTATCACTCCCCTATCAAATCAGCTTTTTTTCACCTTTATGTGCTTCTGCCTGTAGTGAGATCATTTCATTTCCTCCTGCTAGCTGAATCCTAAATTCCAGATAGCAATCTGTGTATGACAGACAAAGCTGTAAGATAGTATTTTGCCAAACAGAGGCACATCAAGTAATTTTGTGCACATTTTCTGGGTGCATTGCCTGGGTACAAGAAAACTCCAACACTTTCTTCCTGGTAGATAAGAGAGCTGAGCTTTTTGGGGTAAAAGAAAAGGAGAAAGAGAAGTAAGGGAGGCTCTAACTTAGCCAGATGCCTGATCTGTCATTAGAGTACTTATAGAAAGGCATAGCCACTTTCTTTCCACCCACCTATTAGGCATAAACTGAGATTGCAAAGAGATGAATTTGGGATCTTAAGGATGGGATTGTGTCAGGTGACCCTTGGACAAGTGCAAACAGTGTGGAAACCACATCTTATTCAGGAGAATTTACAAGTTCAGAGACAGAGCCATCTTCTGGGGTGAGTTGTGTGACAGAGGCATGGTGGTTGACATACAAAGAGGTGGAATGCACTGGATCATGGCAAATCCTGGACCAGACACAAAAGAATCAAGAATACCTAGGAATGGTATTGTGCATAAGTGAACCAGAGAAAGGCTATTACCTTCAATTGCTTTCCTGGGAGAAAGTTTGCCCATGGAATAAAAAACCCCAAAAATCTAAAAATTATTTCCATATCTCACTTTGCCCTTCTAGCAAGATCTGCTGTGGGCTGAGCTCAAAATCATGTTGCTTTTAGACAGCATCATTCACCCTGATGATCCTTCCTTAGTATCTCATGTTTCAACAGCTGTCATTCTTGTTAGCCTAGCTCAGTTTTCCCAGTTTTCCATTACTGTTAAACCTCAGGAGATTCCCTTGAGCCCAGTTCTCAAGTTTGTTCAGGTCCTTCTGGATGACATTTCATCCTTCAGGTATGTCAACCACACCACTCAGCCTGATGTCATCTGCAAATTTGCTGAGGGTGCACTCAATCCCCTCATCTATGTCATTAATGAATATATTAAATATCACTGGTCCCAGTACAGACTCCTGAGGGACACCACTTGTCACTGATGTCCACCAGGACTGTGAGTTCTTGACCACTATTTTCTGGATGTGACTGTGCTACCAATTTCTTAACAGTCCACCTGTTAAATACATCTCTCTCCCACTCATAGAGAAGGATGTTGTGAGGGACTGTGCCAAAGGCTTGACAGAAGTCCAGATCAATGACGTCTTTGTCCACTGATGTAGTCATTCCATCACAGAAGGCCATTCAGTTGGTCAGGCAGGACTTGTCCTTGGTGAAGCTGTGCTGGCTGTCACAAACCATCTCCCTGTTCTCCATGTGCCTTAGCACAGCTTCTTGGAGGATCTGTTCCATGATCTTCCCAGGCATAGAGGTAAGGCTGACAGATAAGTAGTTCCCAAGGCTCCTCCTTTCTACCCTTTTTAAAGAGGGGTACAATGTTTCCCTTTTTCCAGTCATTTGGGACTGTCATGACTTCTAAAATATCATGGAGAGTGGTCTGGCAACTACATCAGCCAATTCTGTCAGGACTCTGGAAGACATTTCTTTGGGTCCCATAGACTTATGTATGTTAAGGTTCATCAGCTGGTCAGAAACCTGATCTTATGGTGGGAAGCACTTTGCCCCCTCCCAGTCCCCATCCTGCTGTCCATCCACTGAAGATGTGTGGGAAGAGAAGTTGCAATTGAGCACTGACGCAAAAATATTCTCAAGTACCTCAGCCTTCTCACCTTCCTTGCCCAATTTCTTGCTCCTGGGGATCGCTAGCTCTTGCTTAACTTAAGTTTCTGCCAGCTCCATTCCACTCCTTCTCGCTGGGGGCAGTCTCCCAAGGCATCCTATTGACTATTTCATTGAAGAGCTGGAAGTCTGCTTTCCTAAAGTTCAGGAGCCTATCTTTACTCTTTACCTGACTTATATCCCTCAGGATTGCCAAGTCCACCAATGCATGATCACTGCAGCCCAGGCTGCCTCCAGTCTTGATGTCCCTGCTTGTCTCCCTTACAGTGGTGACCATCAGATCCAGTATTGCAACCCCTCTGGTAGGGCTGGCTATCACCTGGTCCAAGAAGTTATCCACCATGCATTCCTTTACATAAAGAGGTGGTTTGAATGTGAAGAGTTGTCTCTGAGGAACAACCATAAGCAGGTTGAAAGCCTGTGGGTAAGAATCAAAGACTGAGGCAAAAAAGGGAACCTTGTGGTTGGTGCCTATTATAGGCCACCTGACCAAGGGAAGGCTTTGCCAATAGGCTTCAGCTACAAGAGTTTTTGTGCTCACAGGTTCTTGTCCTGCTGGGGGAACCACCCTAACATCTGCATAAAAGTAGCATACTGACCTGTAGGCAATCCAGGATTGCCAGCATACCCAGTGCTGTGTAGGTCATTCCACTGTCAAAAAAAAACCCCAGATTTTGATGATGACACCAGCTGCAGAGCCATGTATTAAAAAACTCAGTCTGTGTGTTTCTGTGAATGTTATTGCCTTCAACTGGAAGTATAGAGGAGAATATAACTCGTGTCCCAGATTCCCTCACCAAATGTCCCAAGGCCCTGAAGTCCCCCGTCTACATTTTGCTACTTCATCGCCCCCTACCTGGAAGATCAGTAATGGATAGTAGTCTGAAAATCACCACAAATCACCTTGCACTCTGCAGTACAGAGATCATGTACCTGCCCTTCAGATCTCATCGCTTTATGTATATACAGAGATAGATATATATATAGGATATACAGAGAAATATAGGTAGATAGATTTATAGAATATACAGAGATGTGTATTCTGTCCTTACTGGTCCACATCATGATTAAGTTTTGAAAGGGAGAAATGAAGAATACCTTCTTCCAGTAGGTCCCTCTAGAAAAAATTAAAGGCATACAAAAAGGTCCTCAAAGCTTTTTACTTTAGTTAACCCTCTGTAGACATCAAATACATTACCTATAATTCAGTCACCATAATTAACAACCAGTTCTTAATGAATGCTTCGTACCCACTACAGCAGGAAAATCTGGGCATCAAGCATTTTAAAGAAAACTCTGGATCTACTTAAAGATTTCAAAAATATTTTTGTTTGTTTCTTGTTTACAGCTTATATTATTTTTCCTTGCCTTCATTTCATTTATAGAAAATCAATGGCACTCAGCACATTATGAACATTGTAGCAATTTCCCTTTCAGCTTGCAATATATTTCTTCATCATCCTTTCTATTAATAATCTTTGTACACATGCAGTTATTCAGTATTTAAAACTAAAACTGTAAATGCAGTATAGTGCTTTATTTCAGCTTACAACTTGTAGAAAACCAAAGCTGATTTTTTAAAAAAATATTCAGCTATTTCAGGATCCATTAAAAAGTAGTATTCATAGAAAAAATTCATTTTAAGCCTTCGTGGTGCAATATCATCTTTCTTCACATTAAACTTTGGAAGGGCAAACCTGTAAAATAAAACTGCCTTTTGTTTTCCTCTTCTGTTCATCAGCATTTATAAAAGGAAGAAAAACACCCCCCTTAGGTGACTTTTTGAAAAGTAAAACTTAATAAGCATTTTTTTGTTAAACACATCTATTCCATGTGTTTTAAGTATATGACCAAAAGAAAGACAATTTCTTATCTTTAGGAAGTAGAGTGGAGCAAAAGTTAGTTAGTTCTTCCCTTATCTTCAAGAGGTTGTTCTTTTTATACAACTGCTATCCAAATTTTGTCTTCGCAAGACAGATGCCTATGAATCTGTACTTCAGAATTTCCCATTTCACACTCTGTGAAACATATTATTCACATTGCTTCATATCTTTTTATTCTAAACAAAAACACTAAGGGCTTTTAAAATTTCTGCTTCCCAAAATATCTTCTTAATGGCATTATACTATCTAGTGAAAGCACAGAGAAATGTGATAAATGGAGGCCCAGTCATGAGACAGATCTGTTGCATTCAGCACTGGTGAGGCCTTATCTAAAATACTGCCCCACCTTTTAGTATGATACTTTGGTAAAGGTATGAAAAGACTGCAGAGAACAAACTACAAACCTGTATAACTGTGCTGAGAGATTGAAGGAGTTGAAGCTCAGAATCACATTTCCCCTCATGAATGTTAGTGGCTAAGTATAAGACTCAACATTACACATCAGTCAGGTCTAAAGAGCGCACTAAGTTACCAGCAGGCAGCAGGTCTAATGGTCTGGATTTCAGCTTCACGTGAGGTGGAACACAGGAGGGGTGGTGTTTCCAAATGCATGGAGAGTCTGCGTCCTTCAAGTTGGGTTCTCACTTCTAGTCTTCGAGGCTACCATTTCATTCCTGCTAAACTGTGGCTCAGAGTCTCTTGAGTCACTTTTCAATTGGATGCTTGGAGAAAGCAGGGCTAAAGAACCACAAAGAACTTAACCAATCTCATGGGTAGGTGAACAACCCCAAGGGAACTTTTGCAGGAAGACTTGTCTCACCAAAGGATAAAATTACATGCCAGAAAGTCAACCCATCAAATAGCTGGGCAGCAAGTAACGATCAAATTAAGCCTGCCTTTGTGAACTGGTGTTCTTCCATTAACTTGATACCTTCACCTCCCTCCATCAAGAGGTTTCTGCTTTGGATATGAATAATTTTAGACTCTGACCTTTGAAGCTTTTGAAACAAATCATCACCCAGTGTCTAAGAGGGATACTTTAAGAGAAGAGCTCCTTACTTTATCCAGCAGGGTTCATCTAATTTTCTCTTTTATCTTAGCAACTTACTACCTGTCCCCATCCCTGACATTTAATTGCAGTGAAAGCAGATGGGGAAGGGGTGGGTGTGGGGAGGCAGGAGGTACTTCTCTTTCTACACTTAGTACTTTGAAAAACAAGGAAGCCTAATTGCCTCTGAAAGTAGTGCTTAAAGTTATTTTTAAACTACATTTAAATATATTTGTTGAAATGTGTCACTCTGGTCTGATTTCCACTTGATTTGGATTTCACATAGGTAAGAAATGATTATTTCTTTCATGCTCTGCTACAATTTTAAAGGGGAAAAAAGTATTTTTCAGCATTTTTTTATTTCTGCAGCATTTGAAGACTAGATTTTTGCGGCAGGTGTACACAGCCTGTGCCCCAGCCCTTACGGAACATAGCCTTTTAAAATTCAGAATTGGCTAAAATTACATTAGATCTTTTCACATGTGTGAATCACACTACAAATAGGTTAAATTGTAACAGATTGACACCCCTAAAATATAACATGTGTCAGTGGCCTTGTGACGCCTGTGACAATAAGTACCGAGCAACACTCTTATTCTATCTCAGACCATCATCCAATGGTGTTGGGTTGTTACTGCTGCAAGAGAAGGAATCGACAAATGGTGAAATATACAGGGAGGGAAACATAATAATCACAGAATCACACGATGATTGAGATTGGAAGGGACATCTTGTCCAACCCCTTGATCAAGCAGGGCCAGTTGCCCAGGACTGTGTCTAGACAGCTTTTGAATATCAAGGAGTATGGATATTTCACAGCCTCTCTGGTCAACCTGTGCCAATGCTTCATCACCCTTACTGTGAAAAAAAGTGTTCCCTGATGCTCAGGAGAAACCTCCTCTGCTTCATTTTGTGCCCATTGTTTCTGGTCATCACTGAAAAAAGCCTGACTTTGCAGTCTTTACATCTTCTCATCACGCATTTGTACACATTGAAAAAATCCCCTCAAAAACACACCTTTCTCCAGGATGAACAGTCCCAGGTCTCTCAGACTTTCCTCATGTGACAGATGCTTCAGTCCCTTCACCATCTTTGCAAAGTTTCGCTGGGCGTTTTCCGGGATGTCCCTGTCTTTGTTGTACTGGGGAGCCCAGAACTGGTCACGATACTTTTGGTGTGGCCTTAACAGTGGTGAAGGTAAAGATCATATTGTACAGGGGAAGGAAAACATAGTTTCTGAGCTTTTTAATGCCTAAATTAGATTATAATAAGGACTCTTTTCATCAAAATCTTCTCAAGTTTCCATTTTAAATCAAGAAATTCTTTTGTTTTTCATTTGTTTATCTTTTAACAATTACATGAGAGATGTTACTTCTTTTCCAGTGAAAAGAAGAACTTTTTTCATCAAACACTCCTCCTAAGCTCCTTCTTTTCATCAAACACTCCTTCCTAAGCTCCATGCTTAAAAATAGCTTTTTGAGAAGCTGAAGCACATCCTTTTTCCAAGATATTCCCTTAAGGTACCAACAACTTCTGCAAGCCACTCTCTGTGCTCCTGCAAATCTGCTTTGTGCTGTTGATGTCAAGAGAATGAAGCTGGCTCATGCCAGATTTTTTGCTGGCATCTGCATGACTGATGTCCAAATTCACTTGAAAAGAGAGCATAGCAGAAAGTGAGGATATTTAGCTCTGCTGGTTTAGTATGTCCATGCCGACAGCGTCAGTCATCAGAATAGCACAACTTGTGCTGACACGTGAGAATACACTTCCATCTTGTCATTACACAAGCTAATGGCGATGATTGTCTCAAACTCACTGGCATTTCAGAGCTGCCATTTCTGGCTTGACAGGTGCAGTTGAAGGTAACAAGACTTACTCACTTTTGGTATTAATATAAAATTTTCAAACACAGAGCACAATGATTTAACCACCAAATTTCTGTGCAATGGTGAGATTTGTGGCACCTCATCTCTTTATCAGTATCAATACTTCAAAATGTGCTCCTTGCAAATGCATATTCCCAGCTATCATATTCCCTCCTTCTGTCCTTTGGGTCATTTAGTAAATTTTCAGACATTTGGTTCTGACTCCAAATATATACTTCAGTCAGTGGATCGTGTAACAACTTCAAGCATGTTTTATTCCTTTGAGAGTACAGCCAACTAGGTGCCAGATTGAAATTCTTGTTTTCCAGCTTAACCTGACCCATGATAGCAAACTGCAGAAGCAAGTACTTCTAGGAGGGTTGCTTTTGTTTGTTTGCAGCTAAGCCACAGAGAAAGTAAATCATATCCAGAAGATACCATGCTCTTTGAGTATCAGTGTGTTGGCCTGTTTTCCCTTGTCCATTCTTCCTGAGCTAATGTCATTTGTTGAGATGGATCTAACATACAACATGCTCCACGAAAAAGAAGATGAAAATATTTTCAAGCAGAGAAACCTTACTTCAGGAAAGTTTCTATAAGAGTTTGTATTAGGTCACAGTGTTCACAGTGAAGTTATGGCAGAAGTAGCCTGACTTTAGTAATCATTGCTTCACGGTGGATTGCAGCATCAAAATGAGGTATGGATAAATGATCCAAAGTGTAATTCCATATCATCCCCACCTATTTATTCCTCCTCTAATGAACATCCATAACAAAAAAAAGCTCTTCTATTCTCCACCTCCTGACTTTCCAGAATCAACACACTCTCCAAAATAAAAATTTAGCAAATCACCCATTTGTCTTCATAAATTATGTCTAAAAAAAGAAGTTTTTCTCTATAATTTCTTTCTGAATTTTGTGTCTTGAGTGGGCATTTTGACTTAGCTTTAATAAATTTTCTTCACAAGAAAATTAGAAATCTGCATGATTTAAAAATAAAATAGAAATAAATATTATTTGCAAGAACTCACACCATACCAAAGTTCTGGACTTTAAGGTGGTAGGGTGTAATAAACTTTTAGCTTGAGACACATCCAAATTGCCAAAACCTCTTAAGAAGCATCACTAGGTCAGGAAAGGAAGAGATTCTCTCATAGGCAAGAGCCTATTGACAAACAGGCAAAATTAAACCACCAAATACACAAATTGGATCCAATCCATGATTGTTAAGGTGGATTTTGCTCACTGATCTGTCCCTAGGCTCTCTGAAGCAGTCAGGATTTTCTCAGGACAAGACAGGAAATGGTAACATAGTGTGACTGAGATGGACAGCATGGCTCTCCCAGGGGTGCTTGTAGGGCACCTAAGAGATTTCGGACTTTACAATACCACTGATGGAAAAACTGCTAGCAGCCAGGAAAGAGCATTGCATGAATGTTCTAAAACTGAGTGATTTCTTCTTCTAATTTGGGCTTAGTTTAGGAACTGATGGATGCTGTTTCACTTTGGCACTAGATATATTTTTGAGACTTGGTTTAAAAGCATACCTTTCTCATTATAAAGCTCCTTTTTATTTTCGTGGTTTGTTGTTGTTGGTTTTTTTTAAAGAGGTGTTGAAAATCTTTTTGGTTGGGTCAAACAGAACTTTTCAGATCCATAAACACTTGCTTTCATCATTGCTTTCTTACTTCAGTCCAAGTCCCTCAAACCAGTTACTTCAGTCCAAGTAAAACTAATTACTCTCTCCCAGATTTGTTTGTTTGTTTGTTATTCATTTATGTGGCCACCAAACCAGAAAGAAAAGAAACAGAAAAAAACCCCACTGTTCACTAAGCTTGTCTATGTATTTCTGAACTTCCACCTTCACTTCATGGCCCCAATATATTTACCACATCATCCTGTCTCCTGCATGGGCTGTGGGTCAGCTGTAGTATGTGAATGGTATATATGTTTATCTTTTCCCCAAGGTCAAGAATAAGAGGTAGTTTCAAAGGCAGGCTTACAATGTTATTTGGTGAAATGTTTTTTGTGAAAAACAAAGCCATTTAATCTCCCTGATATTGTCCCTAATTAAGGATGCAAATATTCAATTAATTTGTAAAACGCAGTGGGCTTCACAATTGAGTGAAATAATATGAATGAAGTAATTGGCCTGGGACCACAGTTTATCTTTATACTCTCACCATTTCACAAAGGCATTACTTTGCTAAGAGTTATGTTTTATTCACACACTTGAGTACCAAAGCCCTGGGGATCTGAGATATTTAATTACATCACAGCAGCATGCACAATGGTTACAACTCACAGGATACATTTTCTATATTCCCAACATTGTTAGCACGCTACCCCCTGCTTTGCTGTCCTGGGAAAGAGGTCTGTGGAAGGAAATGTCTTTGATGAATGTGTATTTATGAAGTGCTTAGAAGTTTGTGTCTCAAAACAATCTTTTTGCCTGAGTAAGACTGATAGATTGTCATTACCAATCCTTTGTAGTAAAGAAATTATACAATAATGGAGAGAAGCAAATCAAGAAGCAACCTTTTAATGGTGGGAAGATGCATAGTAGCATGCAACAGGCCCAGACCTACTGGTTGGGAGTGAAATTTAGATTTGTGCTCCATTTCTGCCCAGATGTGTTATGAGCTGTTGGATGAAGCTCCTATATATCATGCAACTCTGTAGTCCCTCGGTGATTATTAGAGCATTTCCCTTTCTCTCCCTAGCTCCTTAATGATAATGACAAGCTTTCTACTCATAACCTGGGTATTATTGCCCAGGAGTCACAGTGGAGAAAACTCATTCGAGGTGTAACACAAAAAGCACCTGGCAACCAGAACAGCTCCTTCAACTCACCTCTATCCTGGCCAATATCATAAGGAAAGGCCTTGTAAAATATTCTCTCTCATGGGAAAGGATTTTTATGTTGGTCTAGTATCTTAGGAGCATTTTTCCAAGAAAACAGACATGCATCTTCAACTGGAATAAGAGGTTAAACTCTCAAAGTACCCTATCTCACTGGTTATTGATACAAGTTAAATGGAATGTCTTGTCTCACAGCTGCTGCTCAGATGAGGCAGTACCTTTTTCCAAACAAATGAAGGAAATGTCTGGAGAGTTCTCAGTCACAGATATGTTCTGTTTGCCTGCAGTATAAAATCAAAAATCTGGTTATGATGTGCAGGAACAAGCACATTCAAACGATTGGCAATTGCTAAATATCAAGTGCCAGGATACCTATCACTGCCCTCTCCGGTGAACTGTGGAGCCCTTATATTTATAAATGATAATGTTGCACAAAAGCAGTCAGGTGATGAGTGCCCTCATTTTCTCTTAACAACAAGGCACAGATTCAGTATGCATTAGAAATCTGGAACCTGGACATGACTGGCAATGTGTGTTTACAGCCCAGAAAGCCAATCATGTCCTTCACTAGAGATGTATGCAGTCAAAAGTACTCATTACTGGAATGTAACCACTGCCTTAGCTGTATCTGTAGGCCCCCTGCATTTCTAGTGCATAACCATACCTCAGCTTTGGTACCTTCCACCAAGCTTACCTTACATGTGGACTTCCAAGAGTAGGGTGTTCTCCATACTGGAAAGGAGGCTGTGCCATGAAAGTCATGGCAGTTGTGATTAATCGTACCTCACTATCTTCTAAGTTGCAGGAGAAAGGAAGGTCAGTCCACACAGGTTTTTATTTTAAATGTTCTGAATAGGGTTGGAGAGGCAATTCCATTTGTTTAATAATTTCTGTCTCTAACGTATCTTTTCTCCTCTATAATTTCTTGTTTATTTATAGTATCAATAATTCTATAGCAACAAGCAGTCTGTACCCTACATACAAATCAGGAATACTTTAAAATGCAAACATCAGCATTTTAACAATCTAAACAAGGGACAGTTTGCTAATTCTGTATAGGATTTCCAAGTGAGCTATCCTCAAAGGACTATATAATCATTAAGCAAAGGCTTGAAAATTGAAATTAATATTGCTCTTCAGCATGTCAGAGAAAATTCTATCTTGGCTTCCATATTTCTTCTAGCTCAAATATTTTTGCTCACTTTCCTGTGAGTGTAACAACTTGGCTTTAACTTATTATTTGTGTGGATGTCAGGTGCTTTGATAATCTCTTGAGGATTTTGCTTCTACATTTTGGAAAAAAAGGGGACCTCCAGGTACTGTATAATAAATGTCAGGAAGACTAAATGAAAAAAAAAGAGACAGGAATAGAATAGTAACATTGGCATATCTTTAAATATAATCTCTGATGTCAAGAACACAACCTTTTGTAACTGAAAAGATAGTGGGGATTGCAATTTCATTTGTCATGAATATGGACAACGAAAAACACCTGGAGATATTGGATTATGAAATTGCATTAAAAAAATCATGTACTTTTGAAAATCCTAACTTCAAGCTTAAAATAAATGTTTCCATCTGACTTTCCTCCTGCTAGGTCCTGCAAAATATTGTGTACAGGGTATCATAACTAAATCGTACAAAGGAAAAAAAAACTGATTAGAGATCATTTATACCTTCTGAGAAGGCAAAAAGGGGCCAATTTCCCATCTTCCTTTTGCAGTGAACTGTAGTCACCAAAATGCAGCTAATTCAGTGCAATTTCTACCTTTTGTGTTCCAGAATTTCTGGATTTTTCAGCAGACCTTTGAAGCTAGAATGTCCAAACAATTCAGCCTCCATAGTATATTGGTAACTGAGTACAAATGTTTCATTTGGAAAACAAGGGTATTCTTAGCACTATTTTGATAAATATTATCTGAGAGATAAATTTTAAATGTTGAATTTTTCAAAATTGCTGCACATGGGAAATTATTTCATGCAAAGATTTTTTGGAAAGCCACCCTCAAAAATTCATTTGCCAAGGCAGGCTCTGAGTTCGAGAAGCACATGGACTATGCTCTCAGGCACATGGTGAGATTCTTGGTGTGTCCTGTGTAGGGGCAAGAGTTGGACTTGATGATCCTGATGGGTCCCTTCCAATTCAGCATATTCTATGATTTTATGATTCTATGACAACCCCTGACTGCAAATGGCCTGGACACACTACTCCGGGTGGGGTCTCATGAGTGCAGATTAGAGGTCAAGAATCACCTCCCTCGACCTAGTGTCCACACCTTTCTTGAGGTAGCCCAGGATACAGTTCTGGACTGCGAGCACATGCTGCTGGCTCATGTCCAGTCTTTTATTCAACAGAACCAGATCACCCTCCGTCTTGCCTGTGCCTGAATATTGCGTCCATGAGGATCTGCTCCATGGTCTTCCCAGGCACAGAGGCGAGGATCACTGGTCTGTAGTTCTCAGGATCATCGTTTCTCTCCTTTTTAAAAATAGGAGCAATGTTTCCCTTCTTCCAGTCACTGGGGACCTCACATGACTGCCACAACTTTTCAAATATAAGGGGGACTGGCTTGGCAACTGCATCAGCCATTTTCCTCAGGACCCTGTGATGAATCTCATCAGGCCCTGTAGATCTGTGGCTATTCATTTTAATCAGGTGGTCTCAAACCTGTTCTTTGCTTACAGTGGGAGAGACTTCTTTCTCCCAACCTCCACCTAAAGGTTCAGGGGCCTGAGAGATGTGGGAAGTCTGACTGGTCAGTAACATTTGCCAGACGCATCTTGACAAATTTCTGTGATCAGACATACAACAAAGGAATAGGATAGCTGTTGGATAGTTTCTTAGATGACATTCTCAGTAATCTTTTGTTAACATTTCATGAACTGTCACCATTATGAAATCAAAGAAGAGGTATGGGGATATTTGTGGAAAGCCAAATGTTCAGCTGTAAATCTGCAAATGTTCGGCTGCAAATCAGGTGATGATTATGCATGCAAAGAAGGTTAAGGTCTGAGTAATTGAGTTCATCTGTTCTCGAGCCATGGCTTGAGAAAAGTTCACTGATATGTTTAAATTTTGAGCAAGAACAACCTTCAGCACAACCACAAACCCTTTACCAAAGGAAAGACTATTAGACTTAAATGTACCATATTATGCATTGTTCACCCAGCTGAGTTTCATTAAGAAACTGACATCCATTGAAAAGGAATCCTGAAAAGGGCAGTCATATCTCAAAACTTTTAATTTAATATTACTCAGTTTGCTACCAATGTCTTTGGCAATGAGGGAAATGAGGTTATTTATTTTTAAATCCTCTACAATAAATTGCCACCTCTCACAGAATCTACAGATGCTCTAAGTTTGCTGCTTGACTGAAAATAAACTTTTTCTCTCCTTGTCTTCCTTAATAGATAAATATCTTTTGAGACAACGTGGCAGGATAAAGAACCAGCAAATTTTTATTACACACTCAAGTTTTGACCATCTCAGTCCAGTTACATTTTGCTCTGCTATCTAAACTTATTATTCCCTGAAACTTCAATATTTGTACTGCTCCGTTTTCTCCAGCTATTTTCACCATTTTTCTCTTGACTTTCTTCCTGCAACATGAACCACAAGTTCCCTAATTGCCCTAGACCAAAACTACATATAGCACTCCTTTTCTAACATGCATCTTCAACTAACCTTCATAAATACCACCTAGTCACAACAGTGATGACTCATTACATACCTTTTAATATACGGCCCTTTCAATTTGTCACTTAAATTACATAGGTATAATTCTACTCAAAATGGAGGGTTTTCACACCATTTGTGGGAAGAAAACTCTTTGTCTACACATGGGAAAGAGGTGCTTCCTTTCTCTTATCCTGCAGTCCTCTTAGCTTGCTCTCATAAAACATGTAAGTACTGCACCACTTACCTCTTCTTTTCGTATTTTTAACCTCCTTTTTTTTTCTCATTTTCTTCTCAAAGTTTTTCTCCCTTTACCATCTCCTACTCCTGGTATTCTTCTCTTTTTACCTTATGTAATGTATCTATCTCCCTGCTGCACTCCTTTTTTGCCAGCCTTTCTTCTGTCTTTGCCGACCTTCCACCCTGAATGCCAACTAATACAACCTAAGAGAAAAGAGGGCCCATTTTCAAGGGGGAAAAGTTTTAACTTGTTAGGACCAACACAAGAGAGAAGCTTTCCTTTTTTAGGGACATATTGAAATCAATGGTGATCTGACCACATGATGTTGTGGGAACCATGAGTAAAGTGACTAATGTGAGGTGAAGTGGAATAAAATCAGCTCAGAAGAGGGAAGATGAAGCAGACTTGTCTTCAACTTATTTGCAGCATGTCTTCTACTTGCACACCTCTGGATGAACTAACAGTTTGCCTCCTCAGCTGAAAGCACATCTATTTCTATACATTTTTATTGCAGCTGGCAGCTTGTTGCTCCAGTACATCGTTCTGTTGCAGTGTATTACATGGCACAACATAGTAGTGTGATGAAATGAAATGTCAGACTCACATCAGATATATTTAGAATTATATGTGTCTGTGTCCAGCAGGGGAAATATGCTATTAGATCACAGAGCCATTTTGCAAGGTGATATGTGTGGTTATGAGTCACCTAGTTGCCAAGGCCAGCTAGTCTTATCATAATAGGAAGCTCATCTATGTTGTTTACAGCTTCAGTACCATGAAAGCAACATTAAACAATTAGACAATTTTAAATATAATCTTGAAGCTCTGACAAACAGAAATTACAGAAGAATTGACCAAATAGCACAAACCCAGGTTTCCCTCTGCAGTTTCTGAAGCTGAAAATACAACAGCATGATCACTCCTTTTAACATTAGAATAAGAAGATTTCCTATTTAAAACTATTTTCCATAGAATCTCTCTGATCCTCACATATATGCTCTGAGGCATCTTATACAAGTGTACTTATGTATAGGTTCTATCCCAAACTGGGTTGAGTGCTTTGAAGATGATGAATTTGTGAAGCAGACCAGGGACATAGCTGCATAGAGTTCTATATAAAAAGCGTTATGGAACAAAGCAACTTCATACAGAAGACAGAAAAAAAGTGACTCACTTGATTCTCTCTTCTCACAGACACACACTGCTTGCCTTTCCATGATTTTCTCTTGAAGAGAAAACATATTCATGACAACATTTAATTTTCTGTCATTTCTGCAGAGTCCTTCCAGCAGAGAAACAGGCAAGGGCGTCATTTAATAGCAGGTACGTTTGTCCACAAATGCCTAATTAGACTCATTATGAAAGGTCTTTTTGATGATCATGTTCTGTAAATATGCAAGTGTGGAATTTTACTGACTTAAATATGGTATTTGTATATAGCAAATATTGATGTTGCTATGCTTTAATATTCACCAACAAAAGTTTCCTTTGAAGTCAGATTTGTGAAATTTTCACTTGTGTCATGCTCATTACTCACATAAGCCGCATAATCAAGGAATTTCCTATGAAATCACATAGCAGAAGTGATTAACCAACTGACTATGTGGAAGTGATTAAACACCTGAATAATTTAAAAAACTAATTTGCCTTCCAAATTCCAAAGATATTCAAATAGCTGTGGTGATATGGGTAAAATAACAGAAAACAAAATTTATCCAAAAATGTATTTATTGGTAACTTTTGTTCTTCTCAATTAAATGGAATTTATTAACCTCTCTGAAATACATATTTACTTGCTTTCATTCAAATCTCATGTTCTTTTCAGTACATTTCTCTGTTAATACTTTCAAAGCAGCATAAGAAGTTAGTTACAATTCCATTAAGTACTTTTAAGACCTAGCATATAAAAAAAAAGATATTAAATTCTCAGGTTTCAGTGGCTTATGTCAGTTTTGTAACTTCCCATTAAAAAGAAACAGAAATTGTTTTTAAAGGAGCATGTCACTCTGAGTGCCACTGCACAGCTCGTAAATCCGGTCCTTGTTTTAATTTAGTGTGTCAGAAAATGACTCGTTTGTTCATTACAACATTAATTCATTCAGAACAGAACTTTGTCTGGGAAGCACAACTACTATAAAAACTAATCATCTCAGACTATCTATTCTGGAAAGACAAGTATACCTCCTTCTCGTGATGAGTGGAAGCATACCTGGGCTAGAAGAATGGGTTATGCTTCAAATTGTATTGAACAACCGTTCTTAGGAAAATTAACAGTTTTGGTACGAAGTGACAGCCTTCCCTGAGAACAATACTCCACCCTGTTCCCTGCCAGGGAATGGTTAATTTTGAATTATTCTGCAATGAGCTGTATGTCATGAGGCATTGATTACTCTGTTGTTTAGTCTAGTTTAGCCAGCTATTGCTTAGATTGAGGAATCCACCTGGCTTTCTAGTATCATCTTGCTGAGACAGGGCTGTTTACCAGTGTAGGAGGTGGCTAATTCAAGGAATGGTGCAACCTCTGTTATAGGCTTGGACATTGGTGGTGGGCACAGACACATTTGCATCACTTCTAAATATTTCTGTAGAGAATGAGGGAACAATTTTTGTGAATATTGTCCCTTTTTTGCCTTTGGTGGGACAGAGGGCACATCACTTGCTGATGTAGCTGGTTAGACTCTGCTAAAAAGTTCTTCCTGAGGATTCCAGCTTCAGTAGATAGCCCTGTGCAGTGCATTTAATTGTGGAAAGCAGAGAAATCATGACGTGTTAGTGCTGACAATATTTAGCCCCCTTGGATTCTTCTGCTTGCTAACCATCTATTTTGAGGGATTCCTTGCTCTTCAGCCTAAGTGAATTGCCTGCTATGGGGAACATTAGTGTCAGGGGAATCAAACCTGAATGCAGGTGAATGAAAGGACAGTCCCAGCTGTCAGAGTGCAGAAAGGACAGAGTGCAGAATGGACAAAGTGCAGAAATGAACCATTCCCTAAGTTATGGATTAAATTTTTGATTTTCAGCTGTCTTTGGTATTACTTATATAGGCTGTTCTCTGTTTTATCTTAGAAGAGCATCTAGACATCTCAGTTGGGATTATAGCTTGTTGGTGATACCTGGAGAACAAAGTTCGAGGCACGTTAAAAATACAACCAAGAGATGTATTGTTGAAGCTGGTGATCAGGTAGCTGCATGTTCTGTTATGCTAAATCCAAGTCACTATCTCCACAGTCACATTTTTCTACAGCTACTTGGACCAACTGAGAAACATGCCATTAACCTCTATTCTGCCAGTGAGACCAAAGAAAATGCAGTATTTTCCTTAGTATTTTCCTTGGAGAACTCTGAAAACAACTTCCTGAGTGTCTGTCAGTCCTTCCAACTTTCAGGAGTCATTTTTTCTGGTAGATGAGGAGAGGTGGTGAATTTACTCTGCTTCAAGGATGTGAGTTAGAAAGGTTTATTGTCCTTACCGTTTTAACATATTTGTATTTTCAATTTGCTTAATGTGCCTAGAGAGTTGTGATAGACACTCTGCAAATCAGACAAGGCAATCATATGCTTAGATTTTTCTATGAATTAATCAAAGATTATGACAACCCCATGTTTCCCTCTTCTCCTCCCACATTGTTCCTCTCTACTTACAGTACCATTGCTGTTTCACTGAGCTGACTTATTTGAAAAACAAAAAGCTGCATGGCTCGAAACAAAAAGCCTGCAAGAGTTAGGGTGATGAAAAAAATAGGTCTTGTCACTACACAAAATTAAAAGTTGCTACAAAGTAAAGTAAATCCAGAGATACATAGTTCAGACGCTGACAGAGTTTCATCAGGTGTGTTTCTGTTAAAGAGATAAGTGCTTCAGCTGAGCTTTTATACTAACAATCCTGAGGCTACTTTTCTACCTCATTTTAAATTCAGCCACAATACAGGTCGTCGTTTACATTGACAAAAGCTGAAATTAAGAGCAGTTACGGTAGCATATCTTCTATTCTGGGAGTTTTCAGGGTTTGCTTTGCAGTGCAATAAGGTAACCTGTAGAGACAGAAAAGAGAGATGAAATTCATTTTTAAAAATGCAGTATTTCTAAGACTGTTCTGACATCTACATTTAAAAGATTCGGGGTTTTTTGTTTGAGTTCCAGTGGTTTGTTTGTTAGTTTGTTTGGTTTACGTTTTCCATCTTTAATTTTTGTCCTTGTGCCCTTTGGAATGTGTTTTCCAAGACTGCTTGCTTTTATTGGAGGCCAGTTATTTTTCTACTTTCTCAGAGCAACAGCTTTCTAACCAGAGGCAGACCTGAAGTCAAATACCAGATTCAGCCACTTCCTCAATGGTGTGAGATTATAGTATTTGAATATTCTTCTTGTAGATGAGCCTTCCATTTTTCAGTGAACTGAATACCTTGACCTTGAAGGGGATTTTGAATGAAAAACATATAAATTTGCCATCTGGTTGAAGTCTGTTCTTCAGAGAATTCACATCTACATTTGAGCGCTAAATGACCCAATACAATTTGTTAGCATGATGTTTATTCTGCAGTAGTACCAATTCTTCTGAAGTCACAGCAGAAGGGAATTTGCAAATAGGGGTTAGCTTTCTATGATTCTCTGGGTTGATGGGGTGCCAGATTTCAGTGGCATTAGGTGGACTGCAGTGGAAAATGTTTTTCTACTAGAAGAACTATTTTCTGTAGCTGTAGGAGACAGCAAAAAGGTGGCCTTTCAATACCTCTTGCTACAGATAAATCCATGGTGTGTATTCATTGCAGTTTTTTCATATTGATTTTTCATTTTATAAATCACTTTACCATTGCAGCTCCTTGACAAGCTTACATGTTAAAGCACAATACATTAATATTTACTTGCTGCCTAAAAACCACGCACAGATTTCCCTTACTCTCTAATGATATTCAAGCATGAATGAAAAACAGTTGAGAAAGGTGATCTTTACAATGGGAATGTATATGATTTATACCCCCCCAAATGGGAAATTATTATAGTTGTAGCAATATACTTTCACATAAGCTGTCACAAGTAGAGAGAAGTTTGGCCAGTAAAGAACCATTTTCTAAAATGGAAGAAGTCAAATGATTGGTCATTCAACCTAAAAGTAGTTATCAAAACTTGGAAAAATTTCCTCAAGACATCAGTAAGGGGGAAAGGAAGCTGTAAAGAGTGCAGTGTTTGTTGTGCACCCATGAGGAGGGAGTAGGGAAAGGTCTTTTTCCCTGATGTTTGCATTAGATATGAGCTGTCTAAAATAACAGACAGAAGATTTGTTTCCCTGGAGTTTGTACTTTACTGTTTAAGACAAAATTGCACATCAGCAGACAACATAGATGCAGAGAAGCCAGTCTCAAGGAGTGAGGCTGGAGACGCTGTATTCTGAGGAATTATCTATTCCTCTCTTTTTTTCAGGGGCTGCAGGAGGTTGCCCTGATTTTACTTGCTGCTTGGTAGAAAGGATTGCGGATTCCTTTCACCAGATGTTTATGGCCTGGTGAGTGAGGTGTTCTGGTTTCTTCCTTTTCCCCCAGGGAGGGAAAGTCTGGTGAAAATGCTGCCTTTTGCATTAGGGCATAAGGTGAAGTTGTCAGCTGGGCCCAGAGGCATCTGTAGAACTTTCCGGAAGAATATTTGAACATGCATTCAAACTATTTCCCCCACCTCATCACACACCTATATATTTTAAAATTACTTGTGGATGTGTAAGGTTTATTTTGAGTCTGTGTTAATGTTTCTGTGAAGTGAGTGCTTTACTCTCAGCTTAGAATAATGTGTATGCTCTGGGGGAGTTTATGAGTTTCTCTTTTTCAAGTATGTAAGGGTTGCAAATGAAGTAGTAGGATTGAGATGCTACTTTTATCAGTGACTTTTAGCTGTTTATAAATTTGCAAAGATTTCTGCTTCTTTTTTGATGTTTTTGGTTTTTTGAGTTTTTTTTGTTTGGTTGGTTTTTTTAATTGGTATTTTTCCCTCTCTTGTTTTCCTTTGTGAAAATGAATGAAAATGTGGTTTTAGTGAAATGGTGTAAATGGTGCTATGGTTGAGAGGACTGTAAAAGGCTTTGGTTGAAGTAATGATAACAGTGGGTCAGGTCTTTGTAAGCCCATGGACTGCTGTTAAAAATGGGATAAGGTGGCTGGCTGGAGTGTAAGCTAAATGAGAAAGAGAGATGGGACTCTTTCTACCCTTAGCTGAGATTAACTCTACCTACAGTTTAACTGTCTTGGACTCCCTCTGTAGCTGATGAATTAGAACAAGTTCTGTCCAGAGTGGAATTCCTCTTAACCATGTCAAGAAACTTGCTTTCAGTAAGTGAAGGAAATCTGAAAGCTGAAATTCAGGGAGAGGAAGCCTATGCCACTAACTTGGAGACCACTATTGCAAAGCAGGAGACTGAATGAAAAATACACATGGGAGCATGCTTTTCACTTAAAAGGTCCTTTCTCATTTATATAGCTAAAAGCACTTTGCAAAATCTGTGCTTTTTTTTTTTTTTTTAACAGTCTACACATGCACAATGACTAGAAGCAATTTGTACAAAAGCTGTGTTATAGTGAATAAAATCTTTCTATTAAACTGGAGATCAAGCTCTTATTACCAGTTCTGTCACAAATTTTTGGCATTTTCTTTGATGGCGTATTTGGGGCCACGCTCCCTGGAAAGTATACTTCCCACCAAAGCATTTAAATGAAGTCATTAGGGGTTTCTGCTCACTCTCTGCACCCAGCAAGGATTTCTTTAGAAATCTACTCATGCTATTCTGCTTCCAAAAAAGTAATAAAATGCTTGGTGTTCTACAATCTTTCAACTGTCTATTCTGCTACTACACTCCTAGGAAAAAAAATTCTCCTAGATGGGGACAGGGAGTTTTCAGGTTCTCATTCCTTCATGAATAGCTAGGTCTGCAGGGCTCTTTTATGTAATAAATACTTTTTTTTTTTTAAATCACTGCAATTACAAGAATTTTGCTGTGGGTGCTGTCAGCACTTTTTATCCCTTCGAGATGCTACAAAAACTTTGAATTTTTGTCACAAGTGTGATTCTGGTGTTTTTCCTTCTGAGAAAGATCTTGTTGGTCTGGATACTGTTTGCCTATATTACATGTATTTACCTCTTTCACCGCTAGAGGTTGTTGTGTACATGCAGGCTTAAAAGCTGCCTGCTCTTCAGAGATGCTATGGAAGAGAGCTGAGGAATTCAGGGGTTAAGGGAGGAGAGGAAAGGGGTTTTTTTCATATGGACTAGGGAGTCTTGGCCCTTGGTTCAATGGTCAATAATAGATTCTGAGTTTTGTGGTTTTATCCTATAAGACTGAAAATTCAAGCTCCCTGCCTCTTTGTACACCTGTAACAGTACCAGAGCATAAAGGCACAAGTTACCAACTCAAAACTAGCATTCCTTGCTCTAAAAGTCTCTAGATTTATAATAACTTTGTGGGTTTGAAGATAATTTTTTTCTAGACTAGACTGTGAAATGTGATGTTTCTTTTCAAAAGACCGAAAATATTCTTAAATAGTCACAATTTCTTGTTCTTGTACCAGCCTCTTGTGGCTTCCCCTGGAGGAGAGATTCACAGGATGGAATACTGTCATTTCTGAGAAAAACAGTCATTTTTTTCTTTAATGTCCAACATGTTGAACTGTAAAAGCCAATTAGTAGACAAATAATAAAACAAACCCCCACTCAACCCTGTGTTCTCTTCTCTCCACATCCTCCACCCCACCCTTGATGCTCCTAGGCAGAATATAGATCTATTACGTGCCATTCTGTAATGGAAACCCAAAGGTCAAGACTTGACAGAGGAGAGGCTTTTATCCATAAACACAGATCAAAGACAGATATTTTTGTTGTGAACTGGCACAGGAACAAGCCATTTGTTGTGATATGACAGGTTTAATCCATCCAACAGACAGACAGATCCAGGAGACAGGTGCATTATTATTGCCTCTTTATTTCAGCAGGGTCAAAAGTCAAATTTGGCTGTTTATGTCTTGGATAGGTGCACTGTTCACTGGGTAAAAAACTGGCTGGATGGCCAGACCCAGAGAATAGTGGTGAATGGAGTTACATCCATCTAGCATCAAGTGGTGTTCTCCAGGGCTCAATTTTTGGGCCAGATCTTTTTAATATCTTTATCGATGATCTAGACAAGGGGATTGAACGCACCCTCCGTCAGTTTGCAGATGACACCAGGTTGGGTGGGAGTGTTGATCTGCTGGAAGACAGAAAGGCTCTTCAGAGGGATCTGAAGAGGCTGGATCCCTGGGCCAAGGCCTATTGTATGAGGTTCGACAAAGCTAAGTGTCAGCTTCTGCAGAAAGAGTGGCTGGAAAGCTGCCCAGCAGAGAGGGACCTGGGGATGTTAATCAACAGTCAGGTGAATATGAACCATCAATGTGCCCCGGTGGCTGAGAAGGCCAAAGACATCCTGGTTTGTATCAGCAATAGTGTGGCCAGCAGGACCAGGGCAGTGACCAACCCACCCTCTACCTGGTGAGGCCACACCTCTAATACTGTGTCCAGCTCTGGGCCCCTCACTACAGGAAAGACATTGAGGTGCTGGAGTGATTCCAGAGAAGGGCAACAGAGCTGGTGAAGGGTCTAGAGCACATGTCCTGTGAGGAGGGTCTGAGGGAGCTGCTCTCTACAATTACCTGAAAGAAATTTGCAGCAAGGTGGGGGGCAGTCTTTTTTCCCAAGTAACAAGTGATAGAGTAAGAAGAAATAACATGAAGTTGCACAAAGGAAGGTTTATAGTTGATACTACGAAAAATTTCTTCACCAAAAGGGTGGTCAGGCATTGGAATAGGCTGCCCAGGGGAGTAGTTGAGTCATCATCCCTGGAGGGAATTGAAATATGTGTAAAGGAGGCACTTAGGGACATGGTTTAGTGGTGGACTTTACAGTGCTGGTTAACAGTTGGGCTCCGTGATCCTAGAGGTCTTCTCCAACCTAAATAATTCAATGATTCTATGATTCTATACTTACCACAGGTACTGAACTATACTGCCTATGGCATTGGTTAGGCAAGAAGACAGGTGCTTAATCATCCCTGATGTTATCTAATCTGTTTCTCTGCTAAATGAGGAAGAAATGCCCCTCTTTTTCTTCAAATTAATGGGGTTTTTTTTGGTTCTGAGAGTTTTACTATAATGTCTCTCAGATCTAGGATGCTAATCACCTGAGGGAAATCTGACGATAGTATTGGTGTGGACTCTGTTTTGCATCCACTATGACATTAAATTTTTATGTATCTACAAATATTTTGTGCTTGGGCTAGTTTAAATCTAGCAAACCTATGCTAAAATCAAGGGAAATACATATCCTACAACAAACATAATCTTCGTGTTTGTTCTTACCCTACTTTGTTTGAGGAGTCCTGGGGCCAAATTTGTTTCCCACCCATTGTATTTGTTTTAAAACATACACCTGAAACTGAGAGACCATCCAGATGAATCTTGGGCTTGTGCATAGGCATCTGGGATCTGTTTGATAGAGTGTTTTAAAGCATGCATATAAGCATCTCTTGCCTGCAATGTTGCTGAACTTCAGCAAAATCTTTTTGTTTTTTCCCACCTTGAGATGGTGGTTATTACCCAAGGGTAGGAAGAGTTTAAGAATGAGTGAAGTGGCACCTGGCCACCAGAGGAAGGTAAGTAAGAGACGTGGGGCCCTCCCTGAGCCTTTGACCATACCAGAACTGGTTTGGGTAAGCAGCAGAGGACCATGAATCCATGGATCCACATAGTAGTCTCTGTGGTGTCCCACTGGCTATGAGAGGTGGCAGAGTTATCATCCTGGCTCAGTTGGAAGCTCCCATTATGGCTATCAAAGTGGGTGTCCCTCATCTAATATTGAGAATGTTTTCATTTCTGAGACCTCAGCTGCAGCATCTCTGGAAGATTTTTATTAGATAATGGTTCTGATTTATGATTTAATTTAACTAATTTGGATCAATATCTAACAGGGCTTCCTCTGATTTTCCCCTTGCAAGTACAGCTGGGACCCACTCTGTATGTAGCCTGTCCTATTCCTCCTAAGATGTCCACTTCACAGTGCCAGGAAGTGAATTTCTATGTTGCAATGTCAAAAAAACCCCACAAACAAACAAACAACAACAAAAATTTTTAAAATATAGAGTTATGAGTAGCTCTTGCTTGTAAAGTGAATGACTCCTCATGAAAAGACCTCTTATATTTCAGAGGTATATAATTTTTTTATATCTCTTTTTTCATATATTGAAAAAAAAGTCCCCCCAACACCCTGCTGCTAAGAATGCTATCAAAATTGAAGGTTCCTACAGGATTTTTCTGCTTTTACTCCCTTTATGGTAAGAGTGCAAATTAAATTATTTTGTGCAAACAGAAGTGGCCACTTGTGTGTCTGACTAGCTGCTAGGGAGATATTTTTAGAGTGATCTTCAAGCTGAAGACATCTTGCAGCTTCTGTGTAGCTTCTTTGGCCAGTTTGGAATAAGCAGTCTCTAAATAGCTTGCTTCCTGTAGTACCTGGGAATCAGATTAAAAAAGAAAATCTGTGAGCACCAAGCATGTGAATTTTGAAAGGCTGTCTGTAGTAATGTTGATGGGAAGAGCAGTGTTTCTCCAGAAAGAACCTCTGCATGAGGAGGTTCCCTCACACCTCTGCACACCTCTGGCTGTTCTTCATCGAGCGTTCTGGGAGCTCAGATCTGTTAATCTTCAAATTCAAAGTGGAGGCTTCCAAAACCTCTTGGTCTGCTCTGAGATGAAAATATATCATTCTGTACCCGCTGGCTATTTGTGGTGTAAGGGGGGAAAAAAAAAGCAGCATGTCCTATTCCTGCTCTAATCTTTCTCTGTCCTCCTCCACCTGGCTAAGATGTGCAACATGGAATAACAGACCTTTCTTTGTAAAGCCCAACTTTGGTTCATGCAAGGCAACAAGGAAATGTGTTAAAGATGAGAGTGACATATATAGTCATCTTTTCCATACTAAAACTACAGGCCTTGAGTAATAGAAAGAAATGTGAAGTAATTCTGAAGTGAACAGTGACTGAATAATGGGCACAAAATAAAATAAATGTAGGAGTGAAACAGAGGCATAACTCACATTGCCTCTCTCTATCTGCCTTTGGTGAAGCTAGGAGCTAAAAAAGGAGAGATTAGAGTGTTTGTTTGGCAAGCCAACAGGCTGCCATGCGTTATTATGTTACTTTGGCTTTGCTCTGGCCACTGGAAGAGTACCACTGTGTAATGAATATCAGATGCCTGTATTTTAAAGCAGTTTGCACACTTTTCCATCACTTTGGTTTTCCTTATAAAATCCTGCTGATAGAGGAGGGTATATAAAAGCATGACAGAACTTAATGAAAATGCAGAATAGTCTTCTTGGAAAAGTACTCTGTCTCTCAATCTGAGTGGTAAGTCACCCTTCTAAATCAACTGAACTTATAGAAGATAAAATGATGTAAGGGATTTTGCATTCTATTTTGTGTTCATTTTTATTAATACTGTGCATAGCAAATCCTTCCTTTCAATCTTTTTTCTGCTGTTAGCTTCTACCTGTTTACCATTTTAAACTCCTCACATTTTTGTGAGGTTTGCTCCTTTAACTGCGAAGTAGTCAGGGTTTTACGCAATTAGGTAGTCCTGTGTTTCCTTAGAAAACTAGGACACAGATTTCCCGGGAGGAATTAGCAAATAATTAAAATATTGAGGAAAAGAAAACAGCAATGAAGCATCAGCCAACAGGGTTACAGATCTCTGATGTTTGACAGCATTTTTATTTGGCTTGTTATTAAGTATTTCAAATAATGGATGTCCTGTGTTTGATTCTTGTGCTGCTCTGTTGGGTTGAAGGAAAGTAGACATAAGAAGAAGTGGACTCAGTGGGTTCTGCCCTGACACATCTGCTTTATAGTTGGTCCTATTCCATGTTGTTCTTTTGTCTTGCTTTTGTCCTCCTTCCTTTGTCCTCCCTTTTCCTTCACTTCAGACAATTAGTATTCGCACCACTGATACCTCCTGCGCCTCTGCCAGAGGCAGAATGACATATTTTGTCAGCTTTGGCTTTCCTTGTGCTCTTCTCTGTCTGTAACTCCACAAAATAAAGTTTAAGGTGACCTTTCTTCCTCCTTCTTCTTCCCTGGATGGGACAAAAATTCTGTTTTCACTAATCTCTACTCTAGAATTTAAATTCTGGGAACCCACCACAAATATCACGTTCCGCTTCTCTTCAGGAGTCTGAGCTCTGAGAGCAGCCTCATGCCTCATGATGCACATATCTCTCTGCAAGCTGGGCTTTCTTTTTGGAATTATTCCAAAGGGAGAAGAGGGAGTAAACACTGGAGATGCAAAGCCTCTGAACTACAGTGTCTGTATGCATAGACACAAATTTGATATCTTAAAAGTTCAAATTTCATACGAAAATTGTGATTTGTGTATTTGTAAAACCTATTATGTAGGTTTTCTTATTTTGTTTTTGGTTTGTTTTGTTTTTTGAGGAATGAAAGCTCATTGATTTAATCTTTTTTTACTTATGTTATGCTGTCTACTTGGTAGTGCTTAATTTCTGTAGAAGCAGGCACAGTGGAGATCAATATTACAACACTTACACTTTGCTGGAGAGTACTCATTGACTGCCTTTGCACCTAATTACCTGTGACCATCTAGTCTTAATTATCAAAAAAAAAGAAAAAGGGAGTTTGTAATCCCATTTGGAGATGGTAAAAGACTATCTGTGCATGCTTTGCAACAGGCTGCATATTACATGTTAAACATCTGTGATGACAAATGCACATTGCATGCACATCTGTGATGACAAATGATTTCAAAAGCCAATTAAAGCTAAGGTGTCTGTGTGTGTGTCTGTGCATATTATGTATACATCTCTGAAGTTGGCTTTTGTGCCAGAAGTACCTTTCTGCTCTAAGAAATCATCATTTCAGTGATCACAGCCTGTCATGTTGAAGGATTCATGTAGAAAAGCCAGATAAATTGTAACATTAGAAAGCTAAGAAGCAACTAACTATTGAAGAGTAGGTTCAATTACTGGCCTTAATTTCTAAACTGAAGTGTCTGTTTAGGAGCATATGAGTGATTATGTTCAGATTTAATTCTGAACTCGATATACTCCATTAGTGATTTTTGGAACCCAAGCTGTCAAACACCAGTTATGTGTTTTAATTATGGGTTTTGATAGAATTCAGTAGCAGTTTTATTTTAACAGATGAATTTATTGTTCCCATTATGGCAAAAGGGGCTGTCCATATCTGTAGCATTCAAGTAAGAATTATGCTGGTTTTCTGCTTCAGCTGTGAAAATTTTTACCTGAAACTGTATTACATCTTTTAGTTGTCACTGTTTCTTATACACTAATGAAGCTTTCTTGTTTTAAAGGTTTTTATAATACCCCAAGTAACCATTGTTACAAGGTTGAATTCAATTTTTCCTGTATCTTAGTAATCTTAGAGATTCCACCCGCACTAAATAAAATCCAGTTCATCTTGATTCCACCCTGAATTCCCAATTAAACTGGTGAAAGACAAAATGGCTCCAACTTGCATGGAAACCTGTAGGGATTTTGATATGCTGTAAGCAGAGTAGAGAGAAATCTGCTCCAGGGGCCTGATGAAATGAATGCTGATTCATTGTTAACTTTGATCTCTGGCTGGTAAGGTTGGCTTATTCCTTACAAATATTCTTTTTCATCTCCTTTACAACTTCTTTCCTGAAAGTGTGGGTATGAGTTCTCAACTGAACATAATTGAGTTATGGTGACTTAAAAAGTGCTTTCTGTGGCTAAACCTTGGTAACCAGTTTGTGATTATTCCGACTTAGCTTCAATTCCAGAGTAAAATATTGATAGCCCTAAAGACATCACTTGTTTTTGAGGTAAATGTAGACTGAATGTAGACTATTATATCCTTCCTTTTATGAGTACAGATATCTACATGTATCCTGAGGAATTTTTTTAATATAGCAGTAATTGAGAGACTGTGCAGACCAGTATTGAAAGAAAGGTCTTCCAAACCACGAGGTAAGAACACCACTGAGGATACTTATGGGATGCTAAGTCACATCCTGCATGGACCCCCACCTTTTGATTACACAAAACTTACAGCACTCTTCACCCCACCTGACTGTCTTTCCTTGACATCTGATTTCCCCACATGCCCAAGGTATGAGTCATTTACCATCAGATATTTGTTTTCTTCCTATGTATGTTCTTCTTTATAAAATGCCATTAACTGTCATTCAGTTACTGGTGATGTCTGTATATTAACCATCTCCTGATGTGTTAGACAAGTCCTGTCAGCAGTGGTGAGAGGGTTTGATCAATGTGAGATTGAATCTTTTCTTTTGTTATTGTCTTGTCTGATCTACCACTACAAGATTGTCCCATGCCTCATGGAGAATATGTGATCTCGAAATAACTCTTGAAATAACTCTTGAAGTTGTGTGCAATTAAGAACTAGCAGAATAACTGAATAACTAAAAGAATACCACTACCACCACCTCACCCTCCAAAGCAAATGTCAGAAAAGACAAAATGTCTTAACTTACACTCTTGCAACAAAACATCAGATACAGGTTATTTGCTTGTGGGGTTTGCTTGTACATTTGGTGGTTTCTGGAGAAGGAATTTTGGTAGAAAACTTGCAGCTGTTGCCAACAAATATGGAAGCACCTATGAGATGCTGATGGGATGCTGCACAGCTGTTGCTCCAGTGCACTATTTGGAGTCTACACTGAAAGATTTCCAAGTAATTTTGGTAATGTAAGCCATTTAATGGAGTCTGCTACTTGTGCCTTCCAGGGTAAGAATTTGAATGCCAGTAAGAGATGGAAATAGCTTTCTTTATTAGAAAGCTGGTAAGTAATGTGAGAGGGATATTTTAGGGTAATTATTGTTTTCAAAGGCATCAGTAGGTTTGTCTTTTTAGACAATAGTATTCAGTTTTGGTTAAGAAATGCATTAGTGGAGACAAAAACAAGGCCTCAAATGAGAAAGTCTTCCATCTGAAAGAGATGAACTTGTTCAGGTATTGTGCAGAGGAGTATTAATTTTGAAGTAATTGTAATCCATAAACTGGAAGTGAAACACACCATGACCCTGGTCTGTGACATTCAAAAAGGTGATGAATCAGGAAAAGTTGTAGCAGTTTCTTTTCCTATTTCTTCTTTAAGACAGCAAGATAAATCTCATCTCAGCAATCCCCTCGCTCTCCAGAAGTTAGATTAGTGTTCAGTTTGCATTGATGCTGCCTAGTGTAGAAAGTAGACACTTAAGAACGGTGGACCTGAGCAAAATACCTCTGTGGCCTGAGTAGTAGAGCTTTCGTAAAAAGTAAATAATAATTTTAAAAAAATGTTGAAAAGGAAAAAATAAATCATCCATGTTCTTTTCAGAAACAGTTGATACTTACTTTAATGTCCAGTGTTTTATCTTCCTGTTCTTACCTTGTCCTGTGGTGAAGACCTCACAGTGTGTCTAATATAATAATACTTCAAAATGGAAGCAGAAAGGGCAAGGAAAAATATGAAGAGCAAGTCACCAAATTGTATTAAATTTCCTTAAATGTGTTAGGAACAAGAACACAGGAGATTTTTACATCACATCAGAGGCAGCTGGAGAAGCACATACAGAAGAGGGGGGATGGTTGCTCTCAGTACCCTTTGAATTGAAGATCCCGTGGCTTGCCTTGAAGACAGGAAAGTTTCAAGCTTTTGCTGTATTAGCTTCAGTTCTCTCTCTGAACACATACTTTAGCATTACTTTATTTTCAGCATTACAAATTAAGAGTCTAATTACAAACAATAATGACCAGTGTAAGAAAAGTGTGTGATTAAGCTCTGGGCATTGGAAAATGCTTCATAATGATGGCCTTTTGTTACAACCATGTGGAGTTTCAGGATAATGGCATTTTGGAAGGTTTAGTTTCAAAGCCAGGCTTTCCACTTCATCTGAAAATCAATCTCTGGCCCTGCTGAAGTCCAACAAAGGCATTCTGAATCCATCCAGCAGGAAATTGTGGTGCTTGCAGGGGCATTGACACATCATGAAGGTAAGTCAAACATGGTAACTAGAGAATTTGGGGAATCTTCCAAGATGTATGAACTGGACAATTTCTGATCTATCTGCTCCAATTGGAACTGTTTTCTTCAGGAGGTTGACTGGATGACATACTGAAGTCTCTTCCAACCAATGTGACTGTATGGCCATCTCCATGTATTTATATTTTGGGGTGGGAGGCAAAGCGTAGGGATAGTACCAAAGGATTAGATAAATGGGGCTAAAAGCACAAGTAAGATATGTCTCCATGGCAGACAGGATTTAGGAGTGCTATCTCTGGTGCGTGTACGGAACTGAGACCTGCAGACATTATTGTCCAAGTAGGAGCTGGTAAATCTCTTAGTAATTTTGAATATGTTGTGATGTCTAGCTGAAATAAAGATGAATTTTGGGCACTTCAGAAAGTTTATTTCTCATCATCCAGGTTAAATATAACAGTTTTGCATTACATCACATTGTTCTCTAGGTCACTCCATCAACATAAAGGGGCCAAGAATTTGGTTTTGAACTGAAGTACTCTTTACAAAGTGGCATAGAAAACCAGGCAAGAGATGTCATTCCTGCTATGAATGCAAATGTTTGTTACCTGCATGGTCTTAAATTCCTTGTTGTGGTAGGCCATATACTTCATAATATCCTAAAAGAAAGGGGTCCTCCCTTAGACCCCATTAGTTTTGTTCTGAAAGGAGCTTAAATTGTTCAGGAGTGCTAAATGCCACACTTGCAGATTTATAGATCGAGTTAGAAACAATGTTTGACGTGAAACTCCTTACCTTGAATTTGTCTTCTCCCTTCTTCCCCTTAAGTAATTAAATGGCAATGGCAATGATAACACAATGCAAATGAGTTTCCTTATTTCTTTGCCAGAACTGGAAAGGGAGATCATAATAGAAATTGGTTGTCATGTTTCAAATACTTTGTGCAACCGAACTACTACTGGCCTTGGTGTCTAGCAGTTATCTTTCCCACAGCTGCAGATTTACACTTGTTTAGAGTTTAAAAATACTGTGAGCATTTTCTTTAATATGTAATTCAGGGACCATAAATAAACCATCAAGCCATCCAAATTCAGCTGCCATGCTCCTCATGTCCTCAAGCTCTCTTCTGCGACTTCCCATTCTCCTCGCATCCTCTGTCCAGTTATGTTACATTTTGACCTTTTAAGTGTTTTTTTTTTAAAAAAAAATATATACAGCTGTCTACGCAACCTTGTACTAAACTCCTGTTTTACCTTGAGGTAGATACTAATATGCATGTATAATGCATTCCAGGGCTGAAGTTCCTACATAGTTTATACTCACAGCTCAACAGTATTATAGAGCTCTATTTTACAGGGTGACAACAACTTTATGAGTTTGCTTTAGTTTGTATTCCAAAGCAGTTGCTTAAACTGTGAATTTGCCTTGTTTGCTTACAAGTAAGCAATTTATTTTTTAAATGAACTCTTTTTGGCATTTACTGCTACTCCCTCAATATGGGGTGTCTAACATCTGTCTCCCTCAATACGGGGTGTTTAACATCTGTCATGAGTTCGTCTTGCTATCAGAAAATATAAGAAATTACATTAAAATGACAGACAGACAGATACCAACATTGCTATTTTCCCACTGCACATTGCAGCCCCAGGTTTCCAGCACACTTCTCCTTACTTACACACGTAATGTGATTTCAAAGGGACTATGCATTAAAAAAATGACAGTGCACATCTGAGTGTTGACGTGATTCAGAATATGATTAGATATCTCTGCAGCCAGTGTTATTTTGTCCAGCTGCAGGTAATATGAGCTATTTAAAATCCAGGTAGAGTGGTAGGTGCACAAGAGTTACAGGTTTGTTATGAAACAACATTCTTTACTGGATACACTTGCTGTGCACTCACCACATTCAAGAGTTATGGAGTTTGCTAAAGGCTAGTTATTCTAGTTATACTGCCAATAAAATTCTGCCCCTAAAACAGTGGAAATAGACCTCTGCTTTGTGCCTGATGGACTGCATTTCATCGAATTGGGCTTGAATGGTCAATCGAGCTTTGATTCAGATATTTTCTTAGTCTCATTGAACATGACAACTCCCCAAGTACTTTTGGTGTTACCACATTTATTACTGTGGGTGCTACAACTCCTTATCAGAATGAACAATAGAATCAGGTCCTTGGTGTTTCTTCTAAAAAAAACCCAAAAAACAAGAACGAACAAACAAAACTCAAACAAAACAAATCCTCAAACAAATCAAAAACCAAAACCAAAACAACCAGCTTGGATCTTCAAGTGTCCTTCCATAGCAGTTCATGAAAATTAAGGATTAGGAGTATTAAAGTTAAGAAGACTAAACAACATGTTGTGAGTTATCCTATGGCCATTCAATTGCCAGTGTGTTAGATAGCTGTAGAACTGACTTTCATAGAATATACCCTATATATCCATTTATATATGAAAGGATTCAATTATTAAACAAGGGAAAATCTATGATAAAAACAAATAGATGTTTGGTGCTTTCCTGAAATGTAACACACACTCTGACATCATGTTTTCCTGGCAATACAGGAAAAAGTCTTAAGGTGCATGGATATGTTTTCTTTCAATAACATCCTAAATGGGATTATAGAAATTGGTCATAATCTTTTGAAAAAGTGCTTCTCCTGTATCAGGCACATTATGATTGGTATAAGAGTTATGCTGATACAGTGATTGTTTTTCTCTCTATTTATTTCCTTATCAATATTAAAGATTGAGGTTGAGGTGAGCAAATTAGCCCTTAAGAAAATCACCATTCTGGGTAAAACTGGGGTCATGCTGAATCTGAGTTAGGGTTCTCAGAACTCTGACAAAAACGCCCATCGCTGACCTTTGATAAACTTACTGCTCTGAAAATGGTAAAAGGTTAATTTGCTGTTGCTATATTAAATCAAACACAATATTGCCTTTCCACACTACCTTTCTTATCCTGAATTGGATTCTGCCTTATCTTTCAGCTAGTGTAAGCTTTGCATAAACTCTGTATTACTGTTTTGGCTGGCTAATATCACACTTGTGTTTCTGAATACATCAGAACTAAATCAAAAGCATATTGGAAATGCACCTATTGTATAGTCACAATTACAAAGGGACAGCCTAGGAATGCAAAGGATAAAATTGCTTGTTGGCAATATTAATCCTTTTCTAAAACAAATAAGCAGGTGATGAAATGACTCAGAGATGTCTGATAATGGACTTATGCCAGGCCCTGAGGGAGTTACTAAATGCACACCTTTGAAGTCCTTGAATTATTCCCATTGTGTCAAGGGACCGCCTCAGGGTGGGTGAAGTAGTTTTGTTTCATAACATTTCTGGAGTACTAAGCTCCAGAACTTGCTGATCTGCAAGTTGGTGAAGGAAATCAGAATAAACATACAGAGTTGCCTGCGCACTCCTGAAGCCAGGAGATCTTCTGGTCTTTCCCAGCCCCTTCACTGTTTCACACTTTATCCTGTGTTTTCTTGGTGCACCTCTATGAAAAACTGGGTTCAGAAAATTGATCTCAGTGAAGTGGTGTGAGCAAAGCATGTGAGTAGGTGTGGTGTGATTTGTTTGTGGGGTTTTTTTTCTTTTTTTAAGCTGACCCTGCTTCAAGAAACTTCAGCAGAGTCTCTGCAAAATGCACAAGAGCCTGAGCTGACAAAACAAAAAACTAGAGGGTCCTAAATGTTGATTGTTCAACTGAAATTTGAAAATTACTTATATTCTCTTTGTTTGTCAAATGCATTTTGCCTCTAAAGCATTGAGGATTATTATTATTATTGGCTTAAAAACAGATGAGTGACCAGATATATTTTAATGAAAATAAAAAATACGAAACCGTTTACAGTAAGTGTAGAGGGAGCTCTTTTAACTTCATACTGTCTCTCGTTATCAGGAGGTAATGGCAACTCATACAGCAGTTAGGAAATGAAAGGCCATTTAAAGGCAAGCTAAGTAACCTGCAGCTATCACGAACACTAAAAAGAAAGCACTCTTTTACTTTCTCACTACTGTTAAAAGCTCAGTTTTAACTTGAGGGGGGAAGAGGTAATTTTGGAATTTTGAAAGCCTGTTTAACTTGATTTATTTATGGCTTGAGAGTTCAGATACAAAGGCATATTTGTCATTTAATTTTTACTGTAAGTCTTGCCAAATACCCTGTGACTAACGAACCTGGAGGGAGACTTCTTTACTTATGAACATGCTTTAAATTAAAAGTACCAACTAGCAACAGAATTTTGAAGGTTGAGTGCACAACAGGGGGAAAGAGCAAATGGTAGAGCACTGCTCATATCCACAATTGAGGACATTTTTCCCCTGGAAAGGTATGCCCTTATGGAGACTTTGAACAGAGTTTTCTCCACCATGCTGCTCCTTGTCCTTTTTCCTGAATGCCAGAGTTAAAAACCTGGTTTATTGTTTCTCCATTTTGATGTATGCTGAGTATCAGAGTCAGAGCACCTTAGGCAGTATGCACTTGGCTGCCAATACAGTGGGAAGCAGAAGGAAGTTTGAAAAAAGTTGAAAAATAAAATTCAGCTCTGAAAATTATCTGCCACATAACTTCTATTGATCTGTTAGAAACAGAGCAAAACAGAATCTAATCCTAGCAAAGACACAGGCAGGATTCTCTTGGTAGGCAAATCTGGTCAGGGTTTTTTTATCAAGGATAAGGATAGAAACTACTTTTCTCCTAAGGCTGAAGATAATAATGTTTTCTCTCTGGGAGGAAGACTTAACTCTTCTTTTCTTCCCCTCCCCTTTTTGGAGCTCCATTTTGGTGGATGCTTTGAAGCGTCTACTCCGTGCCTCTTGCCTCTGACATGCCTTGATTTAGCCTTTGACAAGGAATTGCCACAGCATCAGTAGCAGTCAGCAGGATTTGGAGGCAGCAAGTCCTGTGCCCCAGGTGCTGCACTAAGGTTTTCTTCTTTTTGGACTCTGGCTGGTCCTTCGAGTTGGTGTGGATCACAGTGTACGTGCAAGCCCTGCGAATGTGCTTCATCTTCTTCTGCCTCCCAAGCAGGTTCACGAATTTCTCTCAACATAGCAATCCTCCACACTCCCAGGGGGTTCTTGAAAGGAAGCAGGAAAAGATTTAATTTCTGCCATTGTAGTTAAACAAGGGAGTCCATAAAAAAAATTTATGATGAAAAAAATCTAAGACTTGTTTGGACAATTCATAAAGGAGGAATATCTTGACCTTTGTAGCAGTTTACTCCATGGTTTCAAGAGGGTTTTTTAGGTGTGTTTCTATGCAAGTGTGACTTTGCTTATTGGCTTTATTCCTTTACTGAAATAATGTTTGTAGGTTTAAATCATAATTTAGGCTAATATGTAAGTTCTTTCACTTTGTTACAAAGAACCATGAATGAGAACTAAGTAACTGGTGAGATGGTATCATAAATGAAGTTAGAAATCTCAAACACTCTATGTTTCCCAGCTGGAAATAGAAGGGACTGAAATGACAAGGGAAGCTCATATATGGTTTTTGTGATGGAGAGAATTCAGCACAACAAAAAGATGAGCTCTTGGAACAGATAACAAGGGAAAACAGGATTAAGGTGCAGACACTTTGCCAGACTGGCGTGCTTGTGGTTTAAATGGGGCTTTCATTCATATACGGATACAATTACATATTTATATGTGCATTTCTCAGAAAAATATTTTGGCTTTAAATTGAATAAATGCTGTAAGTTTGAAAGGTACAGTGGATGATGCAGAATACATTTTCATATAAACTAGCATAAGGTAAGTCCTAAAATCTCTAGATGTTAGTGTGTTGAGACAGATAAAAAGTGGGTACCTGAGTGTGATAGTATCAATCCTTTATTAAATCTCTCTAATTTTTTTATTTAAGGAACAAATAAACAAGTGAAGACATTGGGGAGAAATCTTTTTTTTTTTTTGAGCAATGTGTTGTTTCTCAGAAACAGGGTAGGATTAATTCTTAGTCTACTTGAAGTCAGGCATTCTAATGTCCTTTAAATTTAGGGACATTTACCTTCATCCTGCTGCTAACCGCATTCATATTGCATGTGGATTATGGGTTGAGCAAGCAGTGGGACGTGGCAAAGCAGTAAGAATGAAGAGCTGTGTTTTGCTGCACCTCTATGAAAATGCAGATGAAAACCATATCGTCTTCATATCTTTCACCGTTTAGATGAGGGGAGAGGAACTAGTAATTCCCTTATGTGTGTGAGGTTGAAGATGATTAGTGGACTTTTCTCCAACTTGTCTTTTCAAGCTAGGTATGCTTGAAACAGAGACAAATATGTTGATCCCTGACAGATAGGATTGTCCACGTGAAGAGAGGTTTAGTAATCTGAATTTGGAATTTGATTGCCAATTTGCTGTTCTAGGAAGGAAGTAAATTGGATGACATTTGTTCATTAGCATGAGAGCTCTGAGGTCAAGAGCTGTCTGGAAGTTGAAAAAGGGACTGGGTCTTTCTGTACATGTCATGAGTTGTTGCAGAAACAACAAAACAGTCTGGAAGAGATGCCAAGTCTGAAGTTTGAGTCTCTGTTTATTAAAGATCAGCAAACTGAGACAGATGTATGTGACACTTAAATCCTTCCACAGAATAATCTGATTCTATCTCCGGGAGGAAACTGTACACCAAAAAAAAAAGCCTAGGCCAAGCACATGCTTTAAGTTTGGTGACTCCAGCTTGGTGGATTTACCTGTCTGGGAGGAAATCCTTGAAATGATCTTGAAAACTGAGTAATGGTGCATGCTAGGTGGATGCTTCTGTCCCTCCTCATCTGATTGTTTCAATTCTTACTTATAGAGACTGGTTTTGGTATTTGACTTCATCTGTATTGTGCTGTTGGTAGTCTTTTGATAGAAGAAAGTTCTTTGGGCAAACAGATCAGCATTAATGGTGATTACCAATTGTTGATAACAGACACTTTATTGTAATCACCATTTCCAAGTTCAACTAAACTATCAATGAAAAATGTGCAACTTCGGAGTTGTTAGGAGGGTGATGTTACTTTTTATCCAAAACTGCACACCAGTTCAGAATTTTTATCCTCTATATCATGAAGCAAGTCCCTTATGTAACTATTTTTCCTTTTCTCTGCAGAAAATATTACAAAGAAAGTATTGAATAAGATTGTACCTGGATATCACTGTATACATCATGAAAATATTGATAGTAGTAACTCCCTAATTCTAAAGTAGTCATCTGGTTTTTTTCCTGCATTATTTTCATTAATAGACTACTTGGAAAATATATGCAAACAACTTTATATGTAAATTTTTCAATAATCTTTATAGAGGAAGAATAGAAAGTTCATAAATGGTTTTCTCCCAGAAATGTTGTTGTTTCACTTTTTTTTTAATAAAAAGGGGATAAGTGGGTTTCCTCTGCTTTCTGTGCAAAAAAAACCCAACCAACCAAAAAAAAAAAACCAAAACCAAAAACAAACGAACACAAAACCAAAATCAAAATGAAACCAAACAAAAACCAACCAAACAGAGAACCAAACAAACAGAAAAAAACCAAACCCAAAATACAATAAGCTATTTTATCCCTCAGTAGTCTGGACCACATTTATCATTGCTCTTAATTCAAATATAAACTTCAGAAGTACTGTCTCATGCATATTCTCCAGGACATTTTTAACATGTTGCTGAATGGGCCACAGTTCTGTTAGCTTTCCAATAGTTTTGCTAACATGAATCATTACTCCCTTCATAGTGACAGATTTTTGGACAGTGTCATGTCCTTCTCTGTGAAAGGTACAGTGTTAGGTCCTGCAGTGCACCCTGGGTACCAATCAATTCAGACTTCGCTTGATGACTGTTTCACTGTGCATCTGCTGCTCTCCAGGTTTATTTAGTCACTACAGGATGGCTTAGGGATACCAGTGTGCTAGACAGTCAGCTAACTCCTTTCCATTTGCTCATCCCTCCCATGCAATAATGTAGTATTTATTGTTTTAATTAACTCTGAGCAAATTCATTGCTTGTCCATCCTGTAAAAGCATAGTTAAAATGGTGCAGATGGGCACACAGACAAGGCCTTGGGGTTTTTCAGAAGGCAGAGGAGTGTTCATTGTAAATGTTGTAGGAGCTATTCATATACCTAGCTGGCTACCACCATGCTAGGTGGTTTTGCTCTAGAACCTGAGGTTTCTATGTGGTATAATTGGCAAGACATCAAGTCTGTGGCCATGCCTGATGCCTTGGTGTGGACAAACTTAGGATATTCTCCATAAAAGCTTCATGTTCACATGGCAGATTTTTTCAAAACTTCATGTCTACTTGGTCATCTGTCTAAGTCCTCTTATTAACTATTTTAATTAACTGATTTCTGTGGAAAGGCAGCACAAGTGCATGGATTGTGGACCGGATGAGAAGCACAGAATCACCAGTTGGGTGTCAGCAGAGACAGCAGTGACAGCAGCAGCAGCAGTAGATATGGTAAGTTCTGGAGTCTGAGTACTAGAATGAGCTGGACAGGGGTTTCTCAGTGCTGTTACCTGCATATCAAGCCTTATGGATTGGATGTCAAATGCTGCTGGTATTTGAGGCCTTAGCTGATCTCAATAAATGAACAGGAGTTCAGTAGATTTCAGTAGGAACTGTGCAACTGTATATACCTGGGAAACATTTGTTCCTTAGTCTGTCAGAATCCATTCTATCTTCTGCCCTCTCTTAAAACCAAAATAAATAAGTGCATCAGGGACAGTACATATGATACTATAATACAAAGAACAAAACTGAATATGTACTTTTGTGCTTGTTTGCTAAAGTATGGGCTTCAGAAAGAAATTAGAATCGATTTCTTTAAATGTCTTTGTCAAGAGAGATATGGGTTTACATACAGAGGTTTTGGATCTTCTTTTTCTTATAGCTCTTTTTTCCATCACAAACGAGCACTGAAGTTTCTCCCAAATAACTTTGATAACTATGTTAAAGGCAATTTAGTAGGATCTATATTACTAAGGTGTAATTTTTCCCAGCAGTGTCATTTTAGCTTCATCTAAAGCACACGACTGCTCCCTTGGGCCTGCTAAAAGCAAATATTGCTATAGTTTTCACTGTTAAAAGACCAAGAAAAAAAAAAAAAACGAAAGGAGAAGAAAAAGAAAAAACTCACACTAAAAGAATTGGAGTTACTTTTTGTGTCAGATTTTTGTGAAAGTCTTTTATGTGTCTTTTCACCTGTAAAGTCTGCTTTATTTCAAACCACTACAGACACTGGTCACTCATTTATAATTAAAATAACACAAATTAAAACCCCCCGTCCTCCAAATTTTGAATATGGGTGACATATTTAAATGACAGCTGCTCCTTTCATTATGCCTTGGTGTTTAGTTTCTCACTTTAAAACAAGTTTGACACCAAGATACTCCAAACTCTGCTTGCCACAAGGCCCTCTCCCATTGACTTACTGCTTCCTTGTTTGCACATGTTTGTTCCTGAAAGGTGTCTAGGCTTGAAGATATCAAGTATTTTCCCTATTGGATAAACTGGCTTCAACAGCTTCACAAGCATCATCCTCTCACTGATGGTGCATTTAACATGCTGTACCCATGTGGCAGACAGCACAGAAAGAGCAGTTGAACAGGATAAGCATCATGAAACACCAGCTGAGGGTGTTGACCAAGTGAAAGTGTTCTTAGGGCTCCTGTTAGGTCACTCCATCACAAGTCTTGTTGCAAGCCTGTTGTTTAATGCATACTGAGCAACAGAGAGGCATTCTTTTCTGAAGCAGTTTCTCTTAGTGAGCAGCCATTTACTTAACTCTTTAATATTAAAGTTGTGTTGCAGATCTGGGGTGAATGAGAAACCTCTGACATTCTTAGCCCTGACATTTGTCTTGATCCTCCATTATGAGTATATTTATGCGATTGCTTCCTTCGGTGCAGAGTAGCTGGATACTGCTGTCTACAAGTTTATTTCTTTCAAATGCCAAGAATGAACACCTGAGAGGCTGAAGGTGACAGATCAACCACCAGGACTCCTGTCCACAATCCTTAATTCTGAAAGAAAATTATAAGATGCTGTTAATGGATATTTGTTGGTGGGAATCCCCATCAACTCTCCTTTCCCCTAAATTAGCCTTTGGGGTTTACCAAAAAGAATACTTCAGTCCTCTAGCATGTCACAAAGCTAATTTTGGTCAATATGAAATGTATATTGGAAGGAGATGGATGGGAACACCCAGGAGCAATAGGGTCATACAGCTGTGCAAGATTAAATTTTTGCTTGCTGCTGACTCTGGTAAAGCAGAGTCATTGTAAGAAACTTAACCCCTGCTTGTGGAACATTTGCCAAGGCAAATAGGGTGAATAAGTTTTATTGGGAGTAGCTGCACAAGAAACTGGTAGAAGGATAAGTGGAAGGACTGTGTGAGAAAGATGGTAAAGTAATACTCTTATCTTGAGTAACAGTTGTTGGGTTTGCATGACAATTTTAGAGAGGAAGGAGGTGTCTTATGGAAAGGTGGGAGGCTGGGAAATGGCAGCCTGGATCACAGTAATGAACAGAACATCTGGGGACACTGAAATGCAATGCTGCATAGAGTAAAGAAGGAGGGATACGCTGTGTCCCAGCCCTATAAAAAAGGGCCATTTGTAAATGATGTTATACAAAATTATGATCATCACTATTACACGTGTTGATGTGCAGGTGAAACTTTCATTAAGTTACATTATTATTTGAGTGTGATTTTTTTTTCCAGTGATAATGCCATTTCTGCAGGGATTTTAACAATATGCATTTTAACAATACTATGGTGAAGGTAGGCATTTGCATGAGCCATTCAGAAAGCTAAGCCATGAGTAAAATGCATTTGGAATATATCACCTATGTAAATGCTTTGAGTTATCCCAGTTATTAAAGAGTCATATTCCTATCAATGAGATAAGAACTTACTGCAATCAGTGGATTTAACCACAGTCTGTCGTGTACAATGGTTGGCAAGGATGCTTTAGCACATATTACCATCTAGAGGTTAAAGCACAAGCCAGCTTGCAACTATAGCAGCGAATATGCCTTCCATTAGATATTGTAGTAGCAGCAAAGTTAGCATCTTGGAAGAGCCTCACAAGCATGTATGATTGCTTTGGAACTGACACAGTCATACAGTCCAGAACAAGTTCTTACCCCATCCTTTCTCAGGGAAATTCCAAAATAAGTCACTAACTTTTGGACCTAATCTGAGGTCAGGTGTGAAGGGTATTTCATTTCGAAATGAAGGAGCAAGATCCCCAAAGTGAGAACTGCCTCACTGAAACATTATCAGTCAGACCTTGCTCATGTGAGCCTGAGGGCTATTGGCTGAAATGCATCAGCAACTGCTAATTGCTGTAGTACAGCAGGAGGAGAGAGTCTCCAGAGCACTGTAGTAAAATAAATAGTAATGCTGACTGCAGTGTGTGAAATAGCTGGATACCAAATCTGCATTAGGATTTACCTGCTTTACAGGTTTCAAGAGGGTGGTGATTGATGGTATTTTTTTTATTATTTGATTCTGGCCTTTACTAGCAAAGAAAAAATTTGCTGTTTTTAACCAAGAGTCTCTCAGCATATATAGATTTATGTAGAATTATTTGGAAAGTGGTGCTTGCAAAGAGCCTTAATTCTGGAATTTGCTGTTTTATTTCCCCTAAGAAATACCTTTACTTGTTGATTGTTGGCTCACCTCTATTGTTATTATTCATTCAGACAGGAAGGTTAAGTCCTTTACCTGTCTGCAAGTCCAAAATGAGTTTGGACTGATTTTTGTGCAAAAATCAGCTGTGTTCTCAGAGTTAGTTAACTACAGCTGGAGTTGGTGGTTACTGTAGGGTTTACAAATGACACCACTTTTTTGAACTCTCAATATTAGTCAAAGAATCGTGGATTCATTAGAATAAAGACAGTGTTGTTTCTCTCCAGAAGGAACCAGGACACCTGGTTACCCATGACATGGAGAAGTCTGAGGTACTCAATTATATTTTTGCCTCACCAGCAATTGCTCCAGTCACACTGCCCAAGTCATAGAAGGCAGGGACTGAGAGAATCAAGAACCACCTGCTAGAAGAAGACCACGTTTGAGAACACCTAAGGAACATGAAGATGCACAAGTCTGTGAATCCTGATGAGATACATCTGCAGGAGAGAGGTGGGCCTGTGCAAACTTCAAGAAGTTCAACAAGGCCAAGTGCAAGGTCCTGCATATGCGTCACGGCAATCCCATGCACAAGTACAGGCTGCGTGGAAAATGGGCTGAGATCAGCCCTGGGGAAAAGGACTTGAAGATGTTGATAACTATGTTAAAGGTAGTTTAGTAGGATCTATATTACTAAGGTGTAATTTTTCCCAGCAGTGTCATTTTAACTTCATCTAAAGCACAGGACTGATCTCATGATGAGAATCAACATGACCCATCAATGTGCACTTGCAGCCCAGAAAGTTGGTCATATCCTGGGCTGTATCAAAAGCAGCGTGACCAGCAAATTGAAGGATGTGACTCTACCCAGCTACTCTCCCCTCATGAGACCTCACCTGGAGTACTGCATCCAGCTCTGGTTCCCCAATATGAGAAGGATGTGAACCTGTTTGAGTGAGTCCAGAGTAGGGCATGAGGGTTATCAGAGGGCTAGAGAACTGTCCTGTGAAGACAGGCTGAGAGAGCTTGGGCCTTTGAGCCTGGAGAGAAGGCAACTGTGGGGACACCCTACAGCAACCTTCTAGTACCTAAAGGGACCCTGCAAGAAAACTGGAGAGGGACTTTGTACAAGGGTATGCAGTGACAGGAGAAGGGCTGGTGGCTTTAAAGAGAAAATGGAAATTTAGTTTAGATGCTAGGAAGAAATTCTTTACCATGAGAGTGGTGAGGCACTGAAACAGGTTGCCCTGAGAAGCTGTCATGCTGCATCCCTGGAAGTGTTCAAGGCCAGGTTGGATGTGCCTTATTTTTGACAAAAAACCTTTGAAGTTTTTAGATTTAAAAGCCTCACTTCACTTTGCTGCGTTTTACAGTCCTGAGTTATATTGTTTCTGAACTGTCTGGATATCCCATGATAAATATTTCTCATTACTGTATGCAAGCATAGTCCAGAAGGATTTGTTTGATCATTGAGTTGTTTTCAGGAATGTTGCTATCTGAATTGTATCATGTTAGATTGATACCATGGCTTTATACAATCAAAAACTGTCTTGCTGAATAACTTGGGGTGAGAGTAAAAACATGCAATAAATTGTAGATTTAGTCAGGTTTTTGCTTTGTCACTATATTGTGTTTGAATGAATCCTGAAGCTCAGACTGAAGTGTTTGGCAGATTGCTTCTAAACCAATAACCTGAATAAAGTCAACCCAGGCTTCTCTGAGTCAAAATGAGTCCTGGCCACTGGGGAAAATTCTTCCAGTAGGCTGGATAATGTCATCTCACACTGTTTATGGGAGAAATTAGGGAAGGAAGTTAGATACCTTTCTGTATCAAACAGTTTTCTAATGGTCATTAGAACCTGCTTTACTAGTTACTGTTATCTCTTTAGAAAACAGTTTGATATCTGCAACTTTATCACTGAATTCTCTTTTAAGGACTTGATTCTCAGCTCTGCCTACCTGCACAACTGAATGAGCCATACAGACAGTCTGGGAATACTCTTGTGTTTGGGGTTAAATCCCATGCTTGCTCCATTCATTGCTACTGTAAGGGATCAATTAAAGAAGCATATGTTTTACTTTAATCTACATCTGACTCCAGCCCTTAGGACTGCATGCATTTGGATATTCTTGGGTACATACAGGCTGCTAACTTAGCGTATAAGAGAGTGGAATATGAGGTAAAATGAATTTGAATTTCCAAATTTGTGGTCTTTGCTAATTAGCATAGCTGCAGGCATATTCAGATAGAACTTTTAGGAAACCTAGAGAAAGTCTCAGAATGTATAACCATTAGAGAGGCTGTGTCATTCCAGCTAATCAGGGTTTAATTTCCCTCCTCTCCACTTCCTAACCTATTAAGTGAACTGCGCTTGTGAATAATGGTTTTAGAAGCAGACCTATAGTCAAGTATATCCATGAGGAGGAGATCCCAAAACCACTGATACATATGACTGTGCTTCAGATGCTTAGCAAGTCTGCAGTACTAATGACCAGATGTTTCTGTTTTGCTTATTTCAAGCAACTCCTGCAAACTGCATCCAGTGGCTCCATCACTGATGGAGGAGTCTGGGAAAGTAGCCTAACTTTCTAGGTTTGACCCAAACTTCCTCTGTGGCCTCAGACATGTTTTGAGAACCAGATACTCAAGGTATCTGAGGACTTACAGGCTTGGGACCATCTGAACTCAGTCTTCATCCACTCTACATCCAAAGTGCACAAGAGCAAAATCAGCTATTTTTTCCCTCTCCCTCTCTTGGCACAGGTATTGTAATGCTTGCTGTTTCCAGTGCAAAATGGAAGCTTTTCAAGGAGGAGGACTCACATTTGCCTTTCTTTTCTGCTTGCCAACAGACAGTAACTAATGTTTCTGGAGACTGTGATTTTTTCCTGTTGCCTTTGATATCTACCCTGCCTGCACTCCTGCAGCCTCCCCAAGGAAGACAACACACAAATGCATGTGGATTTAGCTCTGACTGTTGTATGACAGCTTCAAGTAAATGTTCAGACTGCTTGACTAGTTCCAGATGCAGTGACTGTCTCCTGTTAAAATATATAATCTGCAAATGATCAGAGTGGTATGGAACTGACTGGTCTGTCTCACTGGGCTGCAATTAGACAATAGAACAATACCTGCAGAAAGAGAAAAAAAATGGAGTTGTTTTGGGATTCTCTGCTGTTGTTCTTGCTGTGATCTGCTCCTTCCCACACTCAACTCATTTTTCCTGAGGTGACTGTGCAAACTATGACCATCTATTTCTCTAAGGAGATTTTGATAGAGAACTGCAAGAAAAGGAAGTGCAAAAGGTACATGACATTCCTTTCTGAGTGTTAACTCCAGGAATGAAAAGAACCCAGAACCTTTCCAATACTTCTTCAGCTGATGGAAACTGGAATAAAAATCCCCCAATTTTTTTTGCTATGTCTGGTAGTCTGGAAGGAGAAACGAGCACTATTTCATCCCAGCTACCGTGGTTACATATTCATTCCATGCTGAGAATGAATATGACCTCTTTTCTTTCACTGGAATGACTGCATGAATATCCCAATTATTGCAAAAGCAGTGGTCAGTTTTGAAATGTCTGTAGCTGTGTTTGATGATTATGAGAATAATCTTGTTCTCCACAATTTACTTGCCAGTCATGTCCCTGTTGGGATCAAAGGAAAGCACAAGTGTTTTGTGCTTTCTCACAAACATTTTTGTGCAAAAGCAGTATCTATGTATTGATGTAGCTTTCACTGCTCTCCTTCTCTATAACCATCAGACCGGGCTGTATAAGGTCTTTTAATATCGCAATATCAAATTATACCAGTTCATTAGACTACTTAAGTGATCTCACTTGTTAGCTTGAAAAGGAATATTTCATTTCTGTGATCATCTGCTCAGATCCATGACAAAACCCATAGCTCAGCAAGAAATACCCTCCCTAGTACTCAGCACAGGAAATGTTTTGCTTATCATGTCAACAGCCCTCCAAAGAACTTCCAGCACAGCTGGAGCAATTGACAAGCTTGGTGGTTTGTGCTCACTCCTGGCACTTGTTGATAAGCGAAAATTGCAACCCAGAAACCCTGCATAGGGTAGCTGTGTATAAGTGTTATGACTGGACAGGTGCTCATGTAGAGTGATTGGCAAAAAATGTATAAAATGTATAAAGAGTACAAGTGTAGTTTCGTTCAAACCTAATCCTTTCCCTAAAGGTAAGATACTTTGGATTTTGTACTATAGGTACAACATACCTATACAAATGTGTTTTGGTTTAAAATAACTTAATTGTGACTGTATTTTTAAAAAATATCTCTCAACTTCATGGATTAAAAAAAACAACCAAACAACTGCCCCTCCAACAAAAAAACCCCAAACAAACTAAAATAAAACAAAAACTCCATGATTTTTCCTAATAACTTTTTCTAAATTACTTGAGGAAGAAGTTGTAGATAATCAGCTAAATTGTTAACATCATATGGTACTGTGGTCGCATTTCTCTGCGTCAGACTGCATTGTGACAGGACAGACAAAATGATGCAGTAGATTACTGGCAGACCTGGTAACATGTTCTTATTAGATTTCTTAGATCTGAGTTGACATTTCAGTCACCTTGACTGAAGGATGACACAGCACCACTAATTCGATGGAACTTATACAGGTGTAAAATGTGAACAAAACAATGGTGAATCAGAGCTATTATTCTACCTAGTAAAAGTTGGGCATTATAGTGAGCTTTGGGAGGGGGAGGGTTGAGCTTTTTGGGGTATTTTTGAAGGAACACAAGAAAGGAGCTCTACCAGTTAGGGAACAAACAAAAACATCGCATCAGACTGTCCTACATAACTGATCTGGAAAGGGTAAATGGTCACATCTAAATGCATATTTGTACTAAGACAGTTTTATTAGGTTAGAAAGAGATGTCACTGAAGTGATGCAACTCTACATCACTGTGAGTGGTCTGAAATCAGTTTTGAAAGTTATCTTGGGAGTTTTAGTTCTGAAAAAAATGTTTCTAAGCTGAATCTCACTGTAGCAGCAGTCACTCCCCCTAAAGGGAACTGTCCATCATTTCTACAGCATCGAAGGGAGCAGTCAGTGGCTGTTAGACCAATGAATCGTTTCGAAAATTTGCTGCTCTTGAGTCTCCCACAGGAAAGCCAAATCCCTATCCTGGCACATGGAGGAAGTGAGGAAGTAGCTTTGTGGGGCTTAGCTGCCTTCAGGGTCTACACCATGACAAGGAGGTTTTAAGATGTGGAATGCTTCAGGAAGTTCTCACTTCCTTTATGTTTCTCCCACTATCAGGAGTTACTTCTTGTACAGCATTGCTATTGATCTAAGTCTGAGCAGCCACAGACCTGCATCCAAATCCTCAGGCAGTTCTGCCTTAGGGCTGAGCTACCTTTTCAATATATGGGATATTTTTTGTGTAGACTTGTTTAAGGAATTAATTCACCCATGTCTGTGAATGTTGTGTGGAATCAACTAAGTCTGACTGGAGGAAATGAAGAGACTGGGGAAGGGACTCTTCTTCCCCTCAATAATAACCCTATTTAAATTTTAACTAAACACCTGAAGGTGAAAGCCTTCACAGTCTATTATGATTCACAAATCTATCTAGTCCACACACTTAATTTTTCTTTATTGCTCATACTTACAGCCAAAATATCTGACACTTGAATATTTTTTTAGGGTAAATTTACTGTGTATTGAAAAATGAAGTCCAACATAGTAATGGTGAAACTATGCTTGAATAGGGAGTCCTTTTGTAGTGTTACTGGAAATTCTTACTGTCTCTGTTGCTGTTTGATTGATTTTTAAAGCAGGTTCACATAAGGCAATTTCTGCTGGTGTCCTTTGAACTGGATTAGACTTGTATCTGAGATACAGCTCAGTAAGCTTGATGCTGCACTTTAGGGAGTGTATATACCATTCCATGTGTTACCATGTTGCTTTGCATATTCATAGGTTTTAACATTTTTGTGGTAAAGACAGATTTTTCTATGGAATTGGTGGTATCAGAGCTGTCCCAGGACTTGACATAGTTGCTGTTTTGAGGTGGTTCTGCAGTATCACCAGTACCTGTAAACAATTCAAATTAAAATACTTTCCTGTATATGTACCATTGTAAAGGGCATTTCATTTACTTTCTTTCAGTGGTTTCAAACTGTGTTGCTCTCACAGTGCATTATCCATGTGCAACCTTGTAAATTGTTTCTAGTTCTTACAGCACTGATATAAATCATAGAGCCATTTTCTCTGGAGAACTTCAGCCTTAAGCTCTACAGCTTGTTTTCAAATGAAAACCATGTTCAATTATGGTGATTTGTTTGCTGCACAGAGACTAAAGTACCTCGTGTTGCCATTTATAGAGAGGGAGAACTAGGAAGACATAAACACATAATGAATATTTCTTGGGTTTTCTGCCTTCCACTTCCACCTATCTCTTTTCCAGATATTTCCAGCTGAGGTACAGTCTGCTGGAAGTGGGGTGCGATGACAGTGCTACAAAGAGTGCAGGCTATGAGATGATCTGCTGTTGTAGATTACTATAACACACCACCACACATGGTTGCTTGTCTTATTCTATTCACAGAAGTGGAGAAAAGACTAGGATGCATTTCACACACACTGGGTTGAAGTTAAGTTCATAAATAAATAACCTTGTTTTTAAGACTGCTTGTTAGACACAAACTAAATGAAAAGTGGAGCAGGAAAAAATGGTCCTTAGTTAACATTTTTTGCTTTAAGGGAGGATAAAATAAATAAAAATGTTTGGGTTTTGGGGGGATTTGGGGGGTTTTGGTTTGGTTTGGTTTTGATTGGTTGTTTTGGTTGTTTTGTTTTTGTTTTTTTTCCTTTGGTTTTGTTTGGTTGGAGGTTTTTTGGTGTGTCTTTCACAGGAAGATTTGGAAGGATATTTGGCAAAAGAGAGTTCAGAGTGCTCTGGTGCTTTGTATGCTGGTGATCCTGTATGGATCTGTTGGTTCCTAAGGTTTCAGCAGGAACTATCAGTGGCTTAGCTCTGCTTTGGTCATCTCAGCCTCTTGCACTGGCCTTGCTATATATCCCTCTGGTAACTTTTGATTCCTATTCCCGTAAAACTGATTGGGCTGTGACTGCTTTCCTTCCAGACACAGCCCCCATAACAAAGCTTGTTTTGTTGAAAAAGTTTGAATTTCTCTTTCTTTGAAGAGGAGGAAAGAAATGTTTCTCCTGCCACAGGGCGTATCTGGCCTGTGACGTACTGTGGGACTGGGAGACATGTCTGACATTTTTTCCTTGCTGTATGGGTGACTTTTCAGACAGTACTATGAAGATTATGAGAAGGGAATCACATATATCTTAACTCAGAACTTTTGTCTTGCAGCAACTCCATTCTTGTCTCTCTGTGTTCAAACTTTTTGCTTCTCATGCTGCAGTCGGGCTTGGTTCTCTGTTGTCCTCTCCTCTGTTCCTTTTGCACCGCAGGGAATGGCTGCTCTGGAGTAGAGAACAGGGAGTTGTGGCCAGGGTATCTTCTTGGGCAAACTTGTCACAGATGTGATCCCAGGGACAGCTTCTCATGAACTGAAGCAAAAAAACCCCATTATACATAACCTGTGTTATGTGTTACATTTTGTCTGGTCCCAGAGTCCTAACTCAACGTATGTTCTTTGGAGCTCTCTCAAGGAAAATCATTCCATGAGACTTTGCTTGCTCTACCCACAGGACGCAGTTCAAGCCATTCTCTGAAGTGCCACATGACTCTCTCAGGTAGATGAGAGTATCATTTGAGTGTAGACACCCATATCCCTGCTGTCAGTCCCCACGCTGAGTTTGGACAGAATTTGTTGTTATGTGTCATGAAGGGAGAGGTGAAAGACTTAATCCAGAAGTTGTATCAGCTCATACGGAAGAACAGGCAAGGAATAACAAGGGGGAAAAGAGCTGAGAGGGCACAGAGGAAGCCTAGTAACACTAGAAGGGAGAGAAAATCCGATCAGGACCCTGGGACGGAAAGGTGTGATGGGGCCTGAAGACCCAGTTGCAAGGAGGGAATTATGCAAGAGGAGGCTGTGAAAGGTCTATACAGAAAATTGCTCTTTCAGCAACATGGTGTAGAGAGCTCCTGGTATAAGGGAAATGAAGGCTGAGCAGATACAAGGTGAGGAAAAGAGGCAAAGGCTGGGAAATCTCCCAGCTGCAAATTTCTGAAATTTAGGGATATAACTTGAGAAAGTATTACTACAGACTTTCCTTGTTCTTAAGCTTTTCCATTCGTCTGCTGTTGACCCCATCAAAGATGGGACAGTGGGTCTTGTCTGACATGTTTCAAGCTCAGGATGAAAATGTATCTCTTTTTCCGTCACTTGAGGTGAGGAAGGGGTTATGACATGGGATATACAGGGGTGGCATTTGGATATGCCCTCATGAGATGAGCAAGCAGATGACTGGATCATGTAGCAGCAAAGAAACAAGGAGCATTAAGGTGTGAAGATGTTATTTGAGGTGACAAGTACAGAAGTGTACTGTTAGATACAGAAGAGAAGCATACATGATGGCCAAATGTATGGACTGAGACCTGTTTCTGTCTACATGCTGGGAGCAGTGTAACTGTAATGTACAGGCCACTGTTGCAGTCCTGTTTTTGCTCTCTCCACTGTCTCTGCTTGCTCTATGCCTCTGAATTTTGTCTTTCACAAAAGCAGCTAGTCTGCATCTGGGGAAAATGGAAAGAGCAGCAAACTGACCTTTACAGCCAGGGCTGATCTTGGACGCTTCTTTTACTTTTATCCAACTGTGCAGCAGTCTTTAGCTAACAGCAAAACCAAATCATAGCAAAGTTAATTGCTGATGTTGAGTAAGGGAACACATTACTTACACATGCAATTCAAACACTGCAGCTTTTTGTAGAGGAGGGAGAAAAGCAGTGGTGTGTACAGCTTTGTGGGTAGAGAGCTGTTCCAGAACTGTGGCAGTCTGAGTTGCTGTAAATCCTTTGGGTACATTTTCAGCTTTAACACAGTTGTGTGCACACTTGATTACTGTGTTCGTGCAAATCTCCAATTGAGAGACAGTCAGTGAATTATGGCAAGGCATGACAAAACTGGTAAACTGTGGTATTCTTGATAAGGCCATTTGTTGTCATGGTCTCAGGAGGATGATCGTGGTCTAAGTCTAAAAGGGCACAGAGGGAGAGAGTGGGGGTAGAGAAGGAAGATGTGAACACAATTTGTTGGGGAAATGCACTGATGGATGAGAAGCTGGCATATAACTAACCTATAGAATTAGTAGCTATTCTGTGTAAAAAGAAAGGTAATTAGGATCATGCAATTAAACTTAAATATGTGTTAAATATATGGAACTGCTATTTTATCTTTCTGATGAATGATGTGGTAGATATGAGTTTAACCTAAATGTTTCTGTGAAATTTTCCTTTCTAGATGACTCATTGTGTTTTTATATATATATGTATATTACCTCATTGTGTGTTGATGATCACTTTGTATTAATGTGACCAGTGCTGCCAAGCTCCAGTCAGAGACTGAAGGAAAATCTGTAGGGAGTTTGTAGAGAGCTGAAGGGAGTTTCCATGCAGCTAATTGATATAATCTATTTATGGGGAAATAACAAAACAGAGACCATTCATATTTAATGTGCAGTAAAATGTGTGTTTTATCATTTAAATTAAAAAAAAAAAGTTTTGGGGAAAATGCATATTTGCCACTAAACATTTTCATAGAGGGCTTGTGAGATCCCTGTTAAAGACACAGCAGCCAGTATTCCTGAGGGATGTGTATATGTGGTTGGTTGGCTTGTTTTATGCAGTCTTAGTCTTTACAGAGCCTTTACAGCATTCACTTAGAATAGTTCGTGACCTGACTTGACACAATACTTACCTGCAAGTGAGATTTGGCTCTGGAGCATAACTTACAACAGTAAACATATTATGTGATAATAGTACTTATATGTTGATGTGTATTCTCCCTTCAAAAGCACCTACGGCTTCAGCTTTCGACAATTGCCTCTGAAATCTGAAAAGCTTGAGCAGGCACTTCTAATTGAAGGAAAATCCAGTGTCTATCTTCAAGTTTTCTACAGAATTTTGCTTATTGCCAAGATTTCTACAAAGAAGAATGACAGAAAACAAAGGATTTTCATTAGATATTTGCCCCTAGAATTGAACTTTGCTCTGTGTTGTACTTCTCTTGTCCTGCTGGTTGTACTGGAATGGCAACTGTAACTCCAGAGCAGAATTTGGTATACTTCTCTGAAGAGTGACTAACTTAAAACCCAGAGATTCATAGCATATATTTGCATTAATACATAGTACACCTTGAGTGTGTCTATGAATACACATACCCCTAGATACACACAATATGCTTGTTTATATATATGTAGTCTAGAATAATCTCACTCGCTGACCAAGAAAATTACCACAAAACCTAAGGACTACTTCACCTCTTTCTGTAGCAATACATGCTTTGAGCGCCTTCACCTTCAGGTGCAGAGTGTAATGCTCTGACAGGGGAAAAGAAGATACAGAAGCATTGCTGGCTTTCAGCATGAACCTTTTAAGTTCCAACTCTTTAAGGATCTAACTTAAACACTGCTGTCCAAAGAGAAAACAATTTTATCATGTCTTATGACATTTCATATCACATGCATAACTTAAAAGGCAGTTGCTCCCTAACACCAATGAGAGCACAGCCAAGTTTTGCGCAACCCCTGTGCATAAGGAGTTATTTTCCCAAATCAGGAAATACAGGTTTGTATTGAACAAGGCTGTTAGCTGGCTCCATGATCTCAATGCAACATGATTCTTACATGTTTTCAAGGATTAATTGTAAAAATTCGAACTCAACCACTGTTATTTGAAAAAACATACATAGCCTGTCCCAAGCAGAGAATTCTGGTTGTAAAGGTTATAATTTTACAGTTAAATTTGGGGCTGGATTTCTAGAGGATTTTAAGACGCGAAAAAGAATTTCCAAAATGTGCCCAGGGCCCACCTCCCTTAGAAATCTTGGTGAAGTGCTTGAATGATTTTGGTAATACTGGTAAATGTTCTTGCTCTTACTCCAGAGGTATCTGGGCTTGCTGAATGTGAGTGCCCTGACATACAGCAAGACCATGTGATCAGGCTGCTGTTGTGTCTCCTGCCAAATAAGTACCACAGTGTCTCTGCCAGGACTTTGACAGCTGCTCCTGATAAGGGTTCTGCAGCATTCGGTGGCACTGCCCAGAAAAGCTGCCCCCATGTACCTTGACAGGTCCCTCAGCACAATTCCAGTCCTACTGGTGTGACCCTGGACTGCCCTCAAGATGCTCACAACATATGACAACCACATGTTGTGAACATCCATCTCTCCAAAGTGCCTGCATTCTTGTACAAGGTGACTGCCCCTTTCAGGAGATGCAATCCCCCTTGCTATCAACTCTCCTCCAAATGGAAGCTCTTGTCAGCTGTTCTGTAGCAGGTGTCAAAACATTCACTGGCAGCCATCACAAAGGGGAAGTGAATTCTGAATCTGGCCAAGGCAAGCCAAAGACTGTACGAGAAGGCCAGCACTGGGCAGCACAGGTAGTTGGCAGTGCTACCCTGACAGCCTGAAACAGCTAATGTGAACAGCTTTGGAAGAACTTACTGTGGTCCAAAGGAGGCATAAACGCCCCTGCACACAAATGCTTCTGGAATGTTTAATGCCATTATTCTACATGATCCTTCTAAGAAAAAAGCAACCAGTCTAGGAGGGCTGCCAGAAAATTAACATAACATTTCTGCTTCCTTTATACAATAGTAATCAAGGGGATACCAGGAGCTTCTATAAGGCAATGTTGCCATTTGATGTCAAGTCCCATAGTTATGAGCTTGTGCTACAGATTATCACACACTCTGATTCCAAGACTGCCATAATTTAGAGGGGGATAGTGCATTTCTATACCACAGATGGCTTTGCATCCTGCCAGTTACTTTGTCATTAGATTTTGCTTTTTTTGTGAGAGAGGATGATAGACAGCAGGATGGGGACTGGGGAAGCAAATCGATTCCTATCTCAAGCAAAGATCAGGTTCATGACTACCTGAGGAACCTGAGCATGTATAAGTCTGTGAGACCCAATGACATGCATCCTAGAGTCCTGAGGGAATTGGCTGATATAGTTGCCAAGCCACCCTCTATGATATTTGAAAAGTCATAGCACTCAGGTAAAGTCCTAGGTAACTGAAGAAAGGGAAATATTGTACTCATCTTTAAAAAGGGTAGAAAGGAGGCCTCTGAAAACTACTGACCTGTCAGCCTCACCTCTGTGCCTGGGAAGATCATGGAACAGCCCCTGCTAGGAGCTATTCTAAGGCACATGGAGGACAGGGAGGTGATTCGGGACAGCCATCATGGCTTCACCAAGGAAAAGAGAGGCTGGACATGATCTGGAAATGTACGCTTGCAGCTCAGAAAGCCAATTGTATCCTGGGCTGCATCAAAAGCAGTGTGGCCAGCAGGACAAGGGAAGTGATGCTACCATAAACACTGTGAAAAGGTGCTTTACTTTTTTCACACTGATTTTTCTTCCACTGAGATTCCGCTAGGAAAGGTTGCTTGTGTGAGCAAGGGCTTATGTGATGTCTGTCTAAGGATATTGTTCTTCTTCTGTTCTTCCTTGCTGCAAACTGGAAGTTTTTTCTGAAACTATGAAAACCAATAATCTTCCTTTTATTATATTATAAGACAAACTCTACTAAACACATATTTCCTTTAAAATAAAAGGTACTGTTCTTTATTGCATTTTCCTGGTAAAACTGACTTCATTAGTTTTATTGCACCATTTTTACTCATTAAAATTTAATAACATTTGTTGATGAAACAAGGGAAGCTAAATAAATTTTAAAATAACTCAGTACTAACTTACTCCCTCTAATATATGAAGATGCTACATCACTTTCTGGAGTCTTTTGAGCTTAATTCCTAAAGTAATTTCAAGATTTTAGTCGGTTCTCTCGAATTTGTTTAACTAGAAGATTTTATCCTTCATTTAATCCTCACTTTGTGGTTGGAATTCTTCTGAGGGAAAGAAAAATGGAAAACTGTATTTTTCTGTTCCTGGCATTACCCAAACTCCAAATGCAATTGTGTATCTTTCCATATTGGCTAAGTGGGGAAAAGGAGTCACGTCACCTTTCCGTGTATTAATTGAGGAGATGCTTGGTGTTTTATGATCTACATACCAAAATATTTACAGTGGAATTTTCAGGGAAGGAGAACACCAGTACACCTTGAATAAAAGGAAAGGGTCTGATATCACCAAAAGCCTCCTCCTTTACTGCAGTATGTAGAAAGAAAACAAGGTTTTTGAAAGGAACAATGTCCCTGTCCAGTCAGAATGTTTGAAAATACTTTTGGCCTCCTTGATCTTTTGAGTTAGTTTTTAAAAAAAGTCTTTATAGCAGTCAGAAAATTGTAGGATAAGAAATACATACATATTCTCACATGCTTAGGGAAACTGGAGTTTTATAGATACCTGGGGTTGCAGATGTGTAGCAGGTGCTTCTATTCCAACTCAATTCACTTTGCAGCAGAAACATAGAGTCAACACTAAAAATGTTGTTTCTGTGAACCAATTTGCTCAGTTGTACTAATGTTTTCACTAAGAAAACTTGTCACGAATGCTTTATTTGAAATAGACCTATGGTCATAACTTCAAGAAGGTTAATAACATTGTGACTTCTGGAGAATAAATAATAACACAGTTCATTTTACTCCTACATGTCAAATAATGCAAACATAGCTTGGCATTGTGCAATGATTTTTTAGGAAACATTTTGTCTTTATACCAACTTGATTAGCTATAACATCCAAAGTTACACTATCTCTCAGTCCAGTTGGTTATTTCAGATGATGCTTGTATTTTATTGTATTTAAAAGGATTCTTTTAAATTAAACAAAGAGCTGTTTTGGGATTTATGTTTATCTTCTATCTCTTTGAAAGGATTCATTAAAATATGTAGGAGAAATAAGAGTATTCTCTCTACTAAGCATCTTCAAATAAGAGATTTCACACAAATACACTATATTGGTTATAAAAGGTCAACAAAAGATGTTTTAAAAAAAGACCAACTTAGCAATTGGCTCACTTATGCTGTTAGTTGCACTGTAATCAGTTGTGTTGGTTGTTTACAGAACTTGGGTTCTAGTATGGCAGGATTTACATAGTTCGTGTAGAGCAGATAGGGATGAAAATCAAGGTAACAACACGAGGCTCTTACATTAACCGGCAAAACTGAGTCTATTTACTGGGCCTGAATTTGATTCCTTGGAGTCTGAGAAACACTTTTAAACTAAATAATATGAAATGTAAAATTGTAAGAATTTAGAGGGACTCAAAGTCATTATGCTTATATTATTTAAAACCAGTGGTAAATTAACAATTGCCTTCTGGCATGTGGGCCAAGTGCTGCGTAAGTGTTGTATTCTAAAATATAAATAACTCAGTACTTTTAACAAATAGTTAATTTCCATTCAGGGAGTGTTAGGTTAGTGCTTTAAAGTATGCTCTTTATCTTCTATTTGTTTAGGCAAATCCAAAGTCTTGTGCACCAGAGCTCCAACTATCCTCTATGGGTGTTGAAGTGACATTTTCATTTCTGTGAATGCAAGACGTGGCAAAGAGTCTATAGGTGGCAGCCACTTGCAACCTAGAAGAGTCCTCTACAATAATTCCTCAACGAAACATAAAGTATTAACACAGTTGTGATGTTGACATGGCTGTGACACCATAAAAACTGAAGAATTAAGTCATAAAATCTACCACCCTCACCTCAGGCTTTTCATTTTCATTATGAGGAGACCTTATGAATTAAAATAGTTTGAAATGAACCACTTCTATGTCCAGAAGAGTAGATCATCTGGAACTAATGACTACTAGTCTACTGGATATTGTTACTGCCAAACCTTTCAGATTGAACTCTAGGTCTCTTCAAAATGTATTTTACAGCTGACTGCTAATACAGTCATTGCTTTGTCAAGGGTCCAAATCCAGGGCTTTCTACTGAAATGTCCAAACAACCTCATAAAGGGTCTGCAAATGCATTCTTCCGAGCACAGCAGTAACTTTATTTATTGCCTTGATAGTGCAGAAAGGTCTTTTTTTGGCATTACTAATATAAACAGGTATTTTGGCTGATTTTTCTCTGTTTTCCTTTTGGTTAAAAAAGAAAATTCTTATACTTTTGAGTAAAAAATTAAAGGCCTCATCTGCAAAGACTCATGCCTTTTCCAAATGGCTGTAACCTGGCACAACAAAATCAGAGCCTAAAACTAATTTGTTTTTCACCTCCTAGCATACCATGGTACACATTTATCACACAACTGAAGGAAACCCTTCTACAAAGTGATATTGTCTTAGCACTGCTAATCCAATAATATAATTACACAGGGCCCTGTTTCAGAGAAAAAGATAAATTGCAGCTTATGTGTCTGAAAACTTTGACAACTAATCTAACATTTAATTAAAACTGTGTATTAATATTTTAAAGCCAGATGTTTAAGTGTATAGTGATAAAATAACTGGGTGCCTGGGTACTAAGAAGATCTAAAATAGGTTTGTTTTTCAGGGATCTTAAAAAGTATTGAGTGCTGCTGGAAACGTGGCTCCGTCGAGGATAGTAAAAGACATTTACCATCTGGCCCATGAAGATATACAGAGTGTCCTGGGAGGCTGGAAAGATCAGGTTTTCCTCCTGTGTTAGGCTTTGGGTAAGTACCTGTATTGCTTACTAATATACTTCCCAACCACAGAGACAGGGTAGGAAGAAGGAAATGACCATTCATTCTCCGAGGGATGCTCAGGAGGTGGCAGTGGTCTTGACCACCTGGTGTGGTGGTACCATGTATAAGATAACCTGGGATGCAAGACAGCACAACTGTATTTTTCATCTGGATTGGTTTGTGTGTGTTTTCACACACACACATCAGAGGTGATGTCCCACCGGGGCAGATATGTACAGGTCTGAAGTGTGCTGAATGATGACTTCAGGTGTCCTGTGCCCATCACACAGGTTTTACGTAGTCCACTGGTTGCACTAGAGATGGACAGCAAAGCAACTATGGCATTTAAACTCATCTGAGATGGGAATTTATTTTTAAAAAATGTCAAAAATAGTGAGACAATGTAGTATCTACAGCTTGTCTGTCAGAAAAGAGCTCTGTTAGAAGGGAAGCACATCTGTCAGTGCTTCAAACCATGCAATAATGAAGAAGGTGTAAGTGGTGAATGTGGATAGAGAGATTTTGCTGTACCATAAACTGTGCCAGTTTTGATCTAGAAAGCACTGAGGGCCAAGGCACTGTTGCACAGGAGTATATGAAAGCTAATTGAATAAAGCAGGCCCACTATTGGCAGATGTTATGCTCTGCAGTGATTTACATCTTCACTGGAAAAAGCCTATGTGAACTGCAAAAGGTTGAAGATCATGTCTGCAGCAGGCACAAGTCAGGCTTACCTGTCTCTGCCAGGGTTTGACATGTGACTGACTTTGTATTTCCACTTCAGGCTTCTTACCTGAAAACCCTTATACAGAATGTAGCGCCCATGTTTTGATAACCAACTCTGTGGTCCTCACCACCTCAAGTGTCTTCCTGTTCAGAGTATTCATGCGATAAATTTTCCCACACTAGCCTGCCCCACAGCTTCTCCACAAGATCTACTGCACTTTTAACTCACTCACTGCCCACCTGTGGTGAAAAGTTCCTTGCATGATGATATGTCAACAAAAATAGCCTGAAAACACTGCAAATGGCTCAAGATAAAACAATTTGCTCAAGGATTATTTAAATTACTCCCAACAGCTCAGGCTGCAGTTAGATACCTTTACATTTTTTTCTAGTATTTATTTAGACTTTTGTCCAGTGTAGATTCCTATGATGTCCAGCTGCCTTTTCATCTCAGCATCCCTGGAAAATTCAACACACAGGAAGGGAAATACGGCTTAGTGGGAAATGCTTTATAGGAACAGAAGACACATGTAGAAAGGGGACAAACAACTGATACCAAATCCGTGTCCTTTAATTTGGTCAAGGCACAGGATAAAGTTTGGCTGAAAACTTTCCACATTTTGCAAATCAGTTTTCACTTGAAATACTAATTTCTGTTTAAGCTAATGCAAAATTGTTTACACTTGATAAAATTATTTCTGAGATGAGTTGCAGTTTTTTGGGAGGTTTTGTGTGTGTTTTGCAGTACACTTCTATTAGTTTTTCAAGTCAGTGTGTCATTCAAGACTACTATGTTTCCTGGGAGCTATAGTTCTATGTTCCTCATCTCTTTTCCTGATTCAGACTTCCCCATCGGATCACTTTTTCTGTGCCTGTCTTTGATGCAAATGTCCCATTGCTATGACTGGGATTCTGCCTGCAAAACGTAATGGCAAAAGACATTCATGCTATCTTGTTTCATCAGATGCCGCGTGCTTCATCAGATGCCAGCTTTCTGAAATGACTGTTTCAATTTTCAGAATAATTGGAGGTTCAAAACTGTCACTGGAAAGAAGAAATTTCATTTCTGTACGTGGTGAAGCAATTATTATTTTTTCCAAATGGTTTTAGTGACCTGAAAGCTGAACAAGTTATTTAGATGGTGAAGGCTGTAATTCTTAGAGAGCCTGTTATCTTTTATTGTGAAACCCTTTTCTTTTTTCCCCTCCTTTCAGAAGATATCTCTAACAGTTTGTGCCAGTCTGGCTGAACCAGGCTCATCTCCAAGGGAGAGTGTTAGCAGGTATTTTAAAAAGGCTTTTTTTTTTTCCTGAGAATGTAACCTTTAACACAGGCGCATCATTAACTGCAGTCATTTAACACGAAATGCCAGTAGCAGGGTATTTTTTCCAGTTACCGTAGCAACATCCTAGGACATCAGATGGTGCCAATAAACAAAAATCCACTGAAACATTATTATTATTATTTTTGAACCACTTCTATTAAGACAGTTTAGTTTATCTAGAATCAGGTGGTGATGAGTTCAGCTTGTATTTTTGTACCTTCATGTGACATTTGGTATTTTTGTGCATGTGTGGTCCTTGGTGTATATTGCTTGCCTACACACCCTCCTACTCCCCCCAAGGACTGCTGTACTAAAGTAAGTTTGCAAAAACTCATCTCTCCCCCTGCCTTTTGGCTATCTGCAATCTCTGCAGTTCTCCTGCCCAATGACAGGGAACGTCATTGTAAAGAGAAAGGAGATGCATTTAATTAACCAGTTATTTCCCTCTGCTACTTATTATTTTATAACTTCTTTTAACATGATGAAGAAGTAACTGTTTGTGCAGTCCTCCAGTCCTCATATCTCATTAGGTGTCCAGGATTCCAAAAACTTGCTTTTCCTTCTGGCACACGGAAGAACAAGGATGAAAATACCTGTATAGTTCTCCATATAGTTTTTCCCTCCAGCCCCAATGAACTACCATCTGGAGGAAGTGAATGGCAGAGGGTTTCACCTTATATCTTGGGAGGGTTTGAGATAAAATATCTTCAGTATAGACCATCTGACAGTGTCAGTTCCTGTATTGGAAAAGCTGTGCAAACATTTACAGAGGCGACCTCACTTGTTTTATGAATATTGTCCTTGCTCATTAACTGCATCTCATGGTACTTAGAGTCCCATAGAAATAGAAGTAATTAAAGCAACACTCACAAAAGCCAGTGTAAATCTCATATTTCCATGAAAGCATCCAGTATATGGATACAAAACTACATGCAGAATTTAGACTACTACAAAGAAAAAGGGTGATTTGATTTTATTTTTCTGATATACATGATGCTTGGGGAAAAAAATCACCGAATAACTAAAAATTATATGTGAGTTCTTTATAGACACTAGATGTTTTCAGAAGAAAGTATTTTCCTCCCACTGTCATAAGGCAATACCAATGCTAAGAAATCCTAATTAGTGATGGGCCATGAGGTAATCTCAGTATAGTTCTGTGTCCACCTACTCCCAGATATCAGCTAATTCAGTTGCAAAATAATGATTGAGAGATCACTTCTACAGACTTTTCAATAGTAGTGCAAAACATTAGGATAACTGTATACGGTTGCACCTTATTTCCCATTTTTCTCTCATTTTTCCACCTGATACACTTCATTTTCTGTATTCTGGATGTCATATTTTCAGCTCATGGGAAAGGTATAGCTTCTTTTTCCATTACTATGCATGTGCCTCTTGAATATACGAGACAGTATCACCTCTGAGACACAGTTTATTTAACAGGTTTTGTTTCCTTACAATATAAAATTCCTGCTTAAGAGCTTTAGGAAGTCCCCTGAAGTACTACCTGAATGGGAAAGGTTTGTCCATTTTGAAAAATAAAATGCTTCAGTTTTGTATACCAGAAGCTAGTGTCACCAATATAAACCTAAACTGTGATCTGTTCAGAAGTCTGTATAACTGTAATACAGTGGGGCACAGTACACAGCAATTGGAAGGAAAATCCCACACCACAGCTGGAAAGAAATCCTAGTAGGTATTGTTATTAGGACTTGGGATTAGAAATAAAACAAACAAACAAACAAACAAACAAAAAAACCCCACTCATTTTCCAGGTTAGTCTCTGGATCCCCCATGTACACTTCTTGATGCCAGATACAGATAAACAAGCATCAATAACTAGCAAATTGCCATACTGATAAGGTAGAGTCAAAACACTTTCCTGCCATATAATTCAATCCAGAGAAACATTTAGAATTCAATTCAAGTGATCACAATTTGTTTGTGTTTCTGCAGAGAAGTACAACTTTATGACTTCAGAAAGTCTCACTACTGAAAGGCTTAATAAATTCATAGTCTGAACTCAAACTGGATAAAATACTAAACAAATTGTTCTTTCCACAGACAAACTAGAATTGCTAGTCTGTTCTTGTGTAAGTAAAATTGCAAAAGCAACCTTATTTTATTTAATATCTGCTAAACTGAAGAAGAAATAAGTTGCATTTGAGAATTTAGATAGTGTCATCCAGGACAGGAATCAAAATTGAGCTTTAATTGTAGTTGAGTGAGTTAATTGAGACTGTCATTTATTGAATAAAGTGATTTGGAATCAGGGGTCCATGAAATATCACAAAACACTTGAACAATTTGTCATCATCAGCCTTACACAAGTGTGGTAATATTTTTGCCAGAATTAGTTCTCCCAGGAGTGGTTAGTGTTTGGTACGGGTGGCTTTTTCTTGGCACATAGAAAGACTTATAGCAGCAATCATTAATGCATTGATGGTAGCGTTGTGGATTTGTAATATATAGGTTTTGAAGAAATACAAGAAATTCCTTAATTACACTGTTTGTTACATTTCTAGTTCACTGAATATGTCCTTCTTTTAACATTAATAAAGGGCTAAGAGGAATACAATTCACCTTCTCTAAAACATTTCTATGCTTCTACCTCTCTTCTCTTGTTACTTTATTTCTTCCATGTGAAAGAGTCCCCATATCACCTTCTTTGGTGGTCCTTCAGCTGATTTAATCCCCCTTTTCAGAACCTCTTCCAACTGTCTCTTTTTTTCTCTTTCTCCCAGTAGATAGTCAAAATTGAATGGGATTCCCACTGAGAATACAATCTTCATATTATTTCACTGCATTTAAATAGTTTCAGTATATTCCTTCTGGTTTCTTCTCCCTTCAACAAACCTTTGTTGAACTGCTCTGCCCGTTCATCCCACCTTCACCTAATTTTACCAGCTGCTTCTAAAATTCATTACAATTTTTTCTGGTGAGTAATCTGAACATACTAATCCCATCTGTTTCTGTGATATGACATGACTATGATAAGTAGTAACATTTCTATACAGTCTTTTGATGTTAATTTTCCTTTTGGAGGAGGTGATCTAATGCTAGTGTATGACATGACAGAGGACGTGTGGCCACAAGATCTGTGGCCAGCAGGTTGAGGGAGGCAATTCTTCCCCTTTCACTCTACCCTTGTGAGGTCCCACCTGGAGTACTGCATCCAGCTCTGGAGCCTCCAGCATAAGAAAGACATGGACCTCTCAGAGTGGGTCCAGAGAAGGGCCACAGACATGATCACAGGACTGTAGCACCTTTCCTATGAGGACAGGCTGAGAGAATTGAGTTTGTTCAGCCTGGAGAAGAAAAGGCTCTGGGGGTTCTCTTTGTGGCCCTCCAGTACTTAAAGGGGAACTTATGAAAAAGAGGGAGAGTGACACAGGCAGATACCCATAGGACAAGGGGGAACTGTTTTAAACTGAAAGAGGAAAGACTGAGATTAGATGCTAGGAAGAAATTCTTTACTCAGAGGTTAGTGAGGCACTGGCAGAGGTTGCCCAGAGAAGTTATGGATGCCCCACCCCTGCAACTGTTCACAACCAGGTTGGGTGGATTCTGGGCAGCCTGTGTGGCATCACTGTCCATGACAGAGGAGGTTGGACCTAGATGGTATTAAAGGTCCCTTCCAACCCAAACTACTACATGATTCTATGATGGGAAGAAAGAAGACTGGGAGAAGTTATTCATTCTTTCTAAAAAAAAAAATGAAGGGCTAAGAGTCTTCTAAGAAATTGTTACATATAGGAAGTTTAAGATGAAGGAGAGGGAACAACTTTTTCTGCACAATATATAGTTAACCTGTAGAACTCCTTAAATAACATTGTAAGAATAAATTGGTTCAGACATATAGGACATATCCAGGGTCCATGATCATGCTGATCTGAGTATTTATCTCAGGATGATAATATAAACTCCTTTTTAGGAGATGAGATTGCACAGGTGAGGAAGGATCATGCTATGCTTACCTTAAAGAAACCACACTGGGTTGGACTAACCTTTGATTTGAATGATTTGGGTTGATCTTGTGTTTTCCCATACAAGGCATTTCTATTATTTTTCTGTTCTTTAGCCACTGTCTTTAAAATGGAGGAATGATGTAATGAAAATTCCCTTAAAATCTTACAGTCAAGATGGGAGCACAAAAGCAGTGTAGACAACTATCCACTGCTGCATAAAACAAACAAAGAAACCCCAAGCCATTGGAATTAGAGATATAAGGCAACAACTTATTTTCTGCTTTACACATAATGTTGTTGAGAATCATCTGAGTCATAAAGAGGCATGCCACCAAATTTGCAATTTTACAGATTGCTCAGGATGTGCCACCTGTCCTCATATCTGTAAACATGATTCTGACTATGGAGGAGCTTTGTATTAACATACAGGTAACAGCAAAAATTTTTACATGATGCAGGACTTTTTTGTGTCACTATAAGGATTGCACATTCAAATATGAACATCCAATGAAGGAGACAGGCAGTATGCAGTTTAAAGTTTTCATATAGGAAGTGCTTTTATTTATTTTGCTAGCCTATAGACAATATCCAACTGACAGTATCACTTTATGCCAAGGAAAGTGTTAGCACAGACACAACTCTTACTATCTTCTTTCCCCAAAGAAATCAATTTAGATGAATGCTGAAATGAATAATTTCAGTGGGGAAATCATTGTAACTGCTAGAAATTAATCTAGGTAGATCCATAATTTAATTCTTAGTGTGACAGTGAATCTAGCTGTATTATTTAATGTAAACTAATAGTTTACTGTAACCATAGGGATAGAATGGGATAACAATGAATATCACACAAGTAACTATTACAGGCTGTGTGCCTAAATCAATGTAACTTATTCTTAGCATAGCTAAAACTATAAAATTACAGAATATCAGAGATACAAGGCAGAGAAGAGTCAGGGATTTTCAGGCGCAAAATGTGGAAAGGAACACTAGGAGTGCCCTCTAGGCAATAAATGTAATCAACAGAAAAATAAATTATTAGATTCCATTTTCTTTTGTAGACACCCTTTTATTGGCGAAAGTAATAAAAGAGGGGTCTGGCACAGGTGCTATCAAATGCGGTTGATTACTCCCTCTGATAGGACACTTTGTTCTGAATACTTCTGTTTCTTCTGTGACTTTGAATCCAGACATCTTGCATTCACTAAATTGTTTTATCTTGTTACTATTTATGAGGCTGGGTTGTGATAATTCCTTGTTGTACAGTTGGGAAGAAACAGGCTGAGTAATTTGCCTAAGATCAAAGTAGTCTGATGGTTGGGAAAAAGGGCAAAGATTAAAACCCACATCTCAAACACTAAGCGACAGTTTAAAGCCCCCATACTTTTCTGTTTCCCTATTAAGAGATATCACTTGCCTCCCTCCCTTGAGGAAAGTCTGAGTTTTATTGTACATTTAACATTAAGGTTCACCTTTCACATTACACTGGAAAAACATGATTCCTTCTCAATTTATAGCACTTATCTTCTCAGGGCAAAATGAACTTTTTTAGAATTTGCAAGTAAACCATTAATTAGTTTAGGACTGAAAATAAATTTTAAGTTATGTCTTTTAAGAAATTTAGCATCTGTGATACTATTTTTTTGTTTTGAAGGTTCTTAATTCTTTTAGTCAGAGAGTAATAGATCCTCTTCAAACTATTCACACCATTAAAAATAATTGAAAGTGTGTGTGTAAGTTATATTTGAGAAGGAAATTAGTTTGTAATTAAATGAAATTATTGATGATAATTTCTTGACTGTATAATTATGGGGTTTAGGAAATATGTAATGTCCCAGTAATGTGCTTTCTTCTACCCTTAAGTTAGTATCAGCCTTAAATTTGTCTTAGCTTTGTTTATCTGGTAATTGGCACTAAGGGGAGAACTTGGAGTGCATCAGTCAGTTGGATTTTCTCCAGGTCATTCTCTCTCTCCCAGAAATGATTGTAGTACTTATTTCGGGGTTTGGAGTAAAGGTGGACTCATCTGCATAATAATCCCTCCTGTCCTTTCTCCCCCTAAGAAACCCTGGAATGCAAAGCCCCAAGTTCTGCAAGAAGTTGCTGTGGAGGAAAGGGAAACATGAGCTGGTTTTATTTCAAGTACATTAACAACAAAATATACTGCTCCTTTGTAAGCAAAGGGTCCACACGCAGGGTGCCAAAAGTTCTTGCTTGTCCTGTCATACATCCTTGGATTTGCTGCATAAAAGGCTCAGAACCCTAAGCTGAGCTTGCACTGGTGAACTAAAATTCTACACCTTTGAGCATTTGATCGGCACACGACCAAACCCCTTAGGAGGCTGGGTCCATTTGGCCTTCTTACATTCAGTGCAAGCCAGGTCTTTCCAGCCTGCCGTGCTGAAGTGAAGGTGATCTTGTATGTGTATCCACGGAGAACCTACCACAGACAAAATAGAGCATGTCTGCTGTTGTGAGCCTCACAAGTCATCCTTTGGATAACATGAGAGACAGAGGAATAGGATGAGTCTGGCTGCTCCCAATCAAGACCTGCAAGGAGAAAGGAGTCTTCTACCATCTCAGAGGTACAGACTGAGGGAAAGTTCACATGTTTCCCCAAAAAATGGAAAAACATTTTCTCAGGGCACGGGGGCTATTAAGGGCACAAACTTTGAGATTAAGGGATTCAGTTGGTTGGCATCATTGATGGACAGTAGTTTCTGCACACAATTGTAAATACTGTCAACTATTTCCAAAATTACATTGGAACCTTCCCCTTCTTACCCAGAAGACTGGTTTCGATTGTATCAAAAGGAAGTGGCCTCTAATAGAAGTTTGAAATTGATTTTTTTCCATTTCACATACTTGAAATGCTCCAGTGTCATGGTTCACCTCCCTGTTAAAGGCCAATAAAAACCAAGGCCCGTATTCTCAGCACAGACATGTTTTACAAGAGCCACATCACCTCAAAACTATGCTATGTGTCACAAAATGCCAAATACAGCCTGTCTGACTGTTAGCTGCATTATGTTTATTGCAGTAGAGTACTAAAGGAGACACTGTGCAAAGCATCTCCAAAACTTTCATTGACCAGTGTGTCCATGTGCTCTCTGCACGTTTGGAAGGGATCTGAAAATTGAGATAATTTGTAACTTTACCCCAAAATGGTGGGCCAGTGAAAATAACACAATTGGGAGCTGAACCTGTCTCTGAGGGAACACAACTGTACATCAGAAGACTTTGGGCTACGGGAACACTTAAGTCAGAAAACTCTCTTCTTTCCAGTGCAATGTGACAATAGTAACAAGTAGAGTGGCTATACTGTGACAGTGGGACAAAGATCAAGGGTACTTTAAGCATGCCATGCAGACAGAGCAATTTTGCCTCAGCTCTCTGTAAAGACAGTAGTGGAAGGTCATTATGGCAGAAAAGAAGAGAATATGAAGGGCAGGGAAGCAGAAATTGCTGTATTCCGAAGGTATAGAAAGCACTAAGGTTTCAATGAATTTACGGGGTACTCAAATGTCCACCATCTCACATACTACTCTTTCACTGCTAATACCTACACCTCTCAAGAGCTGAAGGTTCCCCATGGAGGACCCTGAGGCATATTATGACAGCATCAGTAAAATACAACGCAATTCTGACTCTAGTTTTGCTATTTCCTCATCACCCTTTGGAGCTGCTTACCCACAGTGTGAATACAGGTAAAGCAAGCATGCATTCCCTTACTTTTTTATACATATTTCTGAAATATCAGCTTGTGGCTAACACTGCAGTGGTAGTGTACAGGGGAAGAACTCTAATTCTCCCTTAAACTGAAGTATGCTGTGACTTGTGGCTTTCAACAGGACCACATAAAGCAAAATAATCTATCTCCAGACAAAAGGTAACAGATTCTGAATTTCAGGAGCTAATCTCTGGTGTGTTGGCATGAGATATACAGAATAATAACAGATTAGTGAAAAAACTCATTTGAGGCTAAATGTAGGATGGATGGTTTCATCAAGTAAAGCGCACACTGTCCTACCTAGATTCCTGTCACACCTATAAGCACAGAATTTGAAGAAGACTGTAATTAATAGCTTAAGAAACATAACTATGCTGTCAACTTGTAGCTTCCTTATTCATAGGACATGCTGGGAGGGAATTCTCCAGAGGTTTTTCTTTATTTCAAACCAGCAAAATAATCTGGTTTAAAAAATAATTGCCCAAGCAAAAACAGTGAAGGAACAAGCCAGCTGAAAGTGATGTATAAAATAAATTCCAAAGTTAGGACTTCAACTTTAGTTAAATGTTGTCAAAATGCTCTGATATTGATCCTAGTTCATGCACTCTTATTTGCCTGAAATCTGAAGTACTTTTCGGTGAGTAAAAGCAGTTTCTAATGAATACAATGAAAAACTTATGACAGTCTAAACCCTACAACCATATAATTTCATGGTATGTTCTTGATCCAACACCAGTGGCACTTTTGAAATTATGACATCGAATGGAAAACACCACATTTAGCCAATGAAGGAACTTTGTGTGTTGTGTTGTATTCTTACAAACCTTTTGTCTTCATACTTAGGATTCCTATTTTCAAGAAGGCTTAAAGTGTACACTTGAAATAAATACAGAAGTCTTACAAAGAAAGAAATCTGACAAGTTATCTGATAGCCTTTTAAAGCATTCAGAAAACCTATAACATTACTAGACCTGCAACTAAGCTGCAGTAATTAGCAACACTGGTTTGGCTTTTTCGCCTTTGGTGGTACTGTATCTGATGTCCTTAGCACCTATTCCATCTGGCACATACATTTTTTTGCCACAGAAAGACCATGTTAAAAAAGGCCACTATGGTAACTCTTGAATGTGAACCAGTTCAGAGTTTAGAGCTAGATGTCATGATCTAAATCTACCTCAGGAAGATGGTACAAACAATATTGGTTTAGAAGAACAAAGCAGCAACCAGAAAGCTGTTGGTACAGCTCAACTCACATTTGACTCACCCTGAAACCTCATTGTTTGGTACAAAACTGAAGTAGATTCAGTTCAGGTTTTACACAGCTAAATCTGATAAAAGCCTACAAAAGCCAGAAGGCAATAACCATTCTTCATTATTAATATTGCAAAAAAAACCATGAAGAAAAATAAATTCCGGTATTAGAAACAGCCAGCCATTTGTTCATCTTTTCTATACATTCTAACACATACAGGATGTTCTTCATAAAAACACTGGAGGTATCTTTCTTAGTTGTGTGTAGGGATTTAGATGTGTACCATGCTATTTTCTCATCTGGAATAAATCAGGCTGGTTGCCCTAATTTCAGTACTGCATACAGAGGCAGAAATGAGTCTTGTGATTCTTTATATCAGGATATAAAACTTTTTGTGTATGCTCAAGTGTAAACATTTAACTAGATGGAAATGATGGAGTATATGCTCCAAAAGCAAATGTACTATATGCCAGCAGAAGGAATCTCAGTCAGTGTCAGTAACAGTTGATTCTGAATTTGGTGTACTCAGGTGATCTAGGGATGTGCATAACTGACCCCCCCTTAAAAACTGCTTCCCCCTTAAAAACACCTGTGATCATTGCTTTGGATAGGAGAGGCAGAAGATTGCTTAAATATTGCTCAGAAAACTCAACAGAAACTAATAACTCTTGCAGAAAACAAGTGGATGGAGACTTCCTTTCCCAAGTATTGCAGAATGAAACAAAATCTCTCTCAGTTGGCTGGATCTGAAGTTTTCTTTCTTTCTAAGTTCAGCCTGCATGTCAGGACCTGTAGGTGGCAAAAGAAACAGCAATATGCAATGAGGGAAAATTTTCTAGATACAGGTAGATATTTAACTGTATGTAAGCATTATGAAAAAGTTGGTTCTGGTAGAGTGGTTCTACTGCCAGGTGGCTTCACAGTAAGGCAAACTGCAATAAGTTCATGCAAGAGTATAAATCTAAGTCATTGGGCTGATGGTGAAAGAAATAAAATTAGATACTTGAAGTAAATAATTTCCCTGTTTGAACTGTGAGAAGCAAGTTTTAGATTTTAATGATAAATAATGCCAGTAGGAATGTTACTATTTTTTGTAGATGCTAAGTTCAGTTCAAGGCTCTGAGTGCAAGAGCTGTGTAAGTAATTGATGCATGTAGAAAATGTTCATCTTGTAAATATTTCAGTGATAATAATGAAGAATAGTAGTTTGTACTCACCATGAGACTTCCCTAGGAAGGTCTCAAGGATCCTTGCCAATCAATAATTAAGACTAGTGGCAGCTTCTGTGCTGCTTAAGAATTTTACTAGTTTGGAGAGAAGAAAACTGAGATAAAGCAAACATTTTTCTCTTGTCAGTATTCCTTCAGTATGCAAAGAAGGAGATATTTTCAGAAGAGATGGGGACATTGTCAATTGCTTTGTTGTCATCTTAGTTTGCAGGAAGGATTAATCCTAACATAGGGCTTAGCTGGATACTTTTGAACAATTTAGCCTTGTTCCTACACGAATAAATTTTCTATGGATGGTGTCCCTGCTATGCTGTGGCACTGTTCTGTGGAGATAACAGAGATATGGTTGCCTTCACAGAGACTTCATTTATGTCCACTGCAAGTAAGCCTTCCTGGGCAGCTAACAAAACTCTTGGTATGGGTCTTTGGTAGTAATTGTCCTGTGATATTAGACTCACCAGGGCAAAGGCCAAACAAGCATACGGGAAAAAAACAGAAGAGATCTTTGCTGGAATTGGACAGTACGATTTTCTTCCCAAATATCTCCTTTCCATCCCATCTCTCCCATCATGCAGTAAGGATGTTAGAGAAAGGCATATTGTCAGAAGGTTACATTAATTTGGAGGAGTAGCATTCTCTGAGAGGATAGAGACTTGGACTAATTTGGCCAGGTGGAGATTTGTGTATACGAGCTGATAGTTTAGACTTTGTACTGGAGAAAGGTGCTTCTAGCACTACTCTGGTCTTGGCTGAAATATGGTTAAAGTTCCTCCTAGTAGCTAATATAATATTGTGGTTTGGATTAAGTATGAGAATAATGTTGATGAAACACTGACGTTTTTCATTGTTGCTAAATTGTGTTACCACTAAGTGGAAAGGTTGGATGGGCACAAGAAGCTGGGAGGGGATGCAGCCAGGACAGCTGACCCACACTGGTCAAAGGGATATTCCTTTCCATATGACACCACTCTCAGTATATATACAGGGTGAGAAAGCTGGTTGGGGTCCACTGCTTGGGAACTGGTTGGACATTGGTTGGTGAGCGGTGAGCCATTGCTTTGTTCATCACTTGGTTTGTATATTCTAATTCTTTCATTATTATTAGCAGAATTATTATTTTCTTCCTTTTCCATCCCATTAAACTGTCTTTATCTCAACCCATGAGTTTTTTCACTCTTACTCTTTCGGTTCTCTCCCCTATTCTACTTGGGGGGGAAATGAGGGAGAGGCTGTGGGGTTTAGTTGCCAGCTGGTGTTAAACCATGTCAAGTGCATGATATAAACTCAACAGAAACCAGATATTTGAAATAGGTCAGATGAATGAAAGGCTAAAAGGGAAACTTTTTCTTCACTGACAGCAAACATATCTAGATCAAAAACATATATATCTACCTTTTACAAATATCACGTAAAGTAAGACAAATTCCACATACTAAACTCCTTTTGTCTTGAAAATTGTGTTGCCACTAGGCCTTAGCTGACCTCCAACTAACCCTATCTTACCTTACCAGAGAAGAAGAGGAAGAAAAAATACTGAAACATGGACTAGAGTTTTCTAAAAATGAGTTGCTGGGAACTTATTCTTCTCCCCACTGACACCAGAGGAAGTTCTGACACTGACCTTGCTGGGGGCATTAATTCTCAGTGTCTCTGAGACAGAGTGGGTACCCAGCCCTTTTTAATCCATGTGTATCTAATCTAGCACAGTTTAGTGCAGCATATTGCCATCTATCCATTGCCAAAGGGAAGTTCCATTATACATAGAAAAGATATGCAAATTTTACTTTTTACTTGAAAAATCATAGACAGAAATATCTTACTCCAAAACCAGTCCAGCTCCACTTCCAATTCTGACATTGGTTGTTATTATCAACGCTTTTGATATTTTCTAACACTCAATGTACCTGCCCCTGCTGAGCTGTAATTAGCTTAGAAGGAAAATGGTACTTTTACATAATAAAGTAACCTTTTCATCTCTAATAAAGGACATAAAGCTTATAGGGGATTTGATGAACAAAAATACATCAAGGCCAGTCAAACACTTTGCTTGACTCAAGAGACTGTCAGTGGGGTTTTCAGGGGCCACCTCCTGTGTCCAAAAAGTCTAGTATTTTGGCACGGCCAGTCATTAATATTTCATTGTAGTCTCTCAAAGATGGGAAAGGGCTTATCTTCTCATTCATGACAGCTTTAAGGCCTTGTATGTTGGGGTTTGGGGTTTTTTTTCTAACATTTGACCTCACTTTCACCAATTTTTTCCCTTCTGGTTCACATTATACACAGTAATAGCAGATCAGGGAGTTGTCATCCTTGTTTTGCAAGTGGAAACTTTGAAATGCAGTTACAAAAAAGAGAGCAGCAGTATTGAAATAGACATTGCAGAGTCCCCAACAACTTTTGTCCAAATGAATCCAATAGTCCAATAAAATGTGTAGGGAGGACTTAAACTACATCTACAAAAATTAGGCACCTCATAAAAAGGAAGGTACCTAAATGACATGGAAGGAGTTACAGAAAAAATTGTTAGCAATACATAGCAGTGAGGAGCTCCAGGATACTTATATCTCACACCTGACTTTCCTTTCATTCATTTACATCTCTGATTCTGATTTGAATAAATATTATTTTTTAAATGGAAGCAACCTTAAGAAAATAAAAGCAAAATAAATCAACATTGTCATAAAAAATAACGTTGCTTTCTAATTTTAGTCTTGAACAGGAAGCAGCAAGAGAAAGACATCATTGCATGTATCAGGAGAGGGAGTAAAGGTAATGCTCAGACCTCTCACCTGTGATGTCAAAACCAAGAAGAGAATTAAGACAGCAAATGGCAAGTCATATATGGCTATCCTTTCAATGAATGAAGAGGGGGAGGAAGAAATAAGCTATGTGCAAAGTGTTAATTCCCTTGAATGGGGAGGGAAAGAAAGGTTTTGTGAAAGCTCATGAATGTGATAAGCTATCTGCAAAGTATTAATTACCCAGGTGTTGAGTGGAGGGTGGAGAGGAGGGACCTCTCTTACCTGGGCAAAGTTGTCAGATTTCTCATGCCACTATACCTAATGAATTTTCAGCTGAAGGTGATGCTGCTTTTTCGGTTCTTTTGACCTGAATGACTGTGTTGCCAGTCCAGAGAAAACTGTATGGAAAGAATGGCTCTGGTTTCTTATAATTTAGTAAGTCTGTGAGTTTTTCAAAGGAGTCATCTTCTTTTGAACATAACAAGCAGTAAGGGAAGGAAGCAAGTGATGGGAGAAGGGGAGAAGAAACAGATGGAAGAATAAAGATAAGAAGAAGAATAAAAAGAGAACATCGAGAAGGAGGATGGGTATCTGCGAGTGCTTTTAGGAGCTTGGGAGACAGGTTGTTCCGAAGTAAAGCGTGGGAATTTACCCATTTTGATACTGTTTTCTTTCTTACAGACGGTATGAGTGAAAACATGCTGGAAAGTCTGTGGGTAAGCAAGAGAAGAATGTAGTTATGGTAGGCAAGGTATGGATTGCCATTGTCCTGAGAGATCATTGCAAATCCTTCAGTGGGGAAATATCTGCCAAATTTAGAAGCTCTCCTCTTTATTTCTTCTTAGAGGCTGTGGTCAAGATCTGCAGCTGAGGTAGCTCACCCAATCCGTGTCTCAGAGCACAAGAAGTTCTGAGTGCGTCAGAGGGTTAAGAATCCCAGCACAATGGTACTGGGTGCTCTTCATCTCCCTGGGGCATCTTGGAGCCGAGACCTACCAGCATCAGCAACCAGGAGGGTTGAAATCCATTTGAAATAAACCTTCCCGAAAACTTTCCCCTGACATACTGAGGGATTCTCCTCTGGGAAAAACAGCTTTTGCAAAAAGCTCAAGGTTCTTCTATATGCTTCTGCAAATGATCCCCTTCTGGAGGGAGAGGGAGAGAAATGTTGAATGAAGGCATGTTTTGTCACCAAAACAGAAGTAATTTTTCAAAGCTTGTAGCTATCTTTGGCCAAAAAAGTTTTTATGGGTGTTTACCTTCTTGGAAGTTGGTAAATATGGTGAATGTTATGAGAAATTAAATTCTAAATGTCTACATGTTTAGTATTTCAGTTGCTTTTATCAAACTGTGATTTTTGGTAAACTTAATGGAAACTTGATGCGATAAGAGTTTTGTACTTGTAAAATACTACTGTTATACTGTTTGGGGGGAAGGAGTTTGTTTGGTTTTTTAGACTGCTATTCAGCCAGGAAAATAGTGTTGAGTGAATTTAAATTAAGAGGAAATGTACTTGCACAAGGATTAACACAGGGTGAAAAGAAAAGGTGGGGAGAAAAAGAGTTAATAACTGCATCTATATTAGCGTTTGTGATTGGGGTCTGTAGTTACACTACCCAGCTCCAAAAAAAAAAAAAGAAAGAGAGAAGGGAATATGGGCAAGAAAGCCAGATAAACACAATGAGGCACAAGCAAGTCCCTTCTAGTACAATTTCCTTAAAGGAGACTACTGATTCAGATAATTTACAGGCATCTAGGCATTGTGGCTATCAACACAAATATCTTAATTGCTTTCCCACAGGTCTTACACACTATTGCTTCTTCTTTATCTGCTTTTTCTTGAAGGCATCTTGTTGAACCTTTCCTAACCAATTTTCTTTCTACCAGTTTGGAATTTTTTTTCACTTTTAAAGTTACTCAGCTTCCTATAATCGCTTAATCCAGTAATTTTTTTGTTCTTAGTTCTGTTATTACTGGTGAGGGAGAAGCTCTTGTTTGTGTGGTTCATTCATTAGTCTGAATAAATGAGAATGAAATTTCTACAGGTAATGTGCTTGCAATTATTATTTTCTCTACTTGAAGTTGGAAAGAAATCACAGAAAGAATCAGCACATTGATCATGCAACCTTATTTCTTCTGCTGAATAGAGAACTGAACAAAGAAAAAAATGTCCACTGTAACAAACCCCTATTGAGGAGAAATAACTCTCCAGTGGAGAAGTGCATACATGGAATGTGACTGATACCTGTTCTGTTTGCTTAAGTGCTCTTTAGGTTTTGGTTGTTGGCTGCCATGTGCTGAGTTTATCTGAAAAATTTGATTACTAAGATGAATAAAGAAGGAAAAATTTCAAAGGGACCTTGGAAGTTTTGTTCTGTTTTCAGAAAACACCGAGCTTATTTCTTTGTGTAACTGTGCAGTGGGAATGCTAAAATTTGTGTGTTCAGTAATGCTGGTTCAAGAAGATGATAACTATTTATTACTTTTGTATATTCCTATGAAAAATATGTTGTTTATACTTGAAAAAGGTGTGCCAAATGAAATCTTTTTTTCTTAAGTATCTTTGTCTGCTGGATTTTTTGGGAGAAAAAACAAGGACGTGAACATAGAGCAATAAAAATTGCCTCATTCTCTAAGAATAAAATAAATTAATCAAAATTGTTAGTAGAAACATTGCTCCCGGTCTCTACACTATTAGAAACATTTGTTAAGATTAAACCTTCCTGCCTTAGTCCAACGTGATGGAAAAGGTATAATTAAACTGTTGAGAAATACCACCTCATTGCTATCTGTATGTTAGTACAGGTAGGGAAACACAAGAAGCTTTTAAAGGGTTCTTGCACATAAATGATGAATCAGAAAATATGTGTCCTTACAGTGAAACCATCAGAAAAGGCAGATGCAGGGGCTGCCTGGAATAATAGGATTTCTGTTCTGTAAACAAGTGCCTCAGTGCTTGTTAAGAGACAGAGATGGCAGATGCTGGAATATTGAAAATGGTGTTTTGGAAATGACAGTGTTAGGTTTCATGCTGGTTGGTACTAATCTAGAAAGAACAGTTTTGCTTCAGCATTTCAAGTGAGCTGAACTGCTAATACTGCCACCCTCTTCTCTGAACCAGACTTTCTGACAATGCTCTCATAGGAGTACTTGCATGTACAATCTGGTCCCATGAAAAGCAAGTAAACAGAATTTGTCTGTTCATATTCGTCTGTTACTCCTTCTTGATACTTTTTATTGATTCATCTTATTTTTTTAATTTCTCTTTAAATATGAAAAAATCATTTAATTGAAGAAAATCATAGAATCATAGAATCAACCATGAAAGGGGAGAATGTGATTTTTAAGTGAATATAATAGGTTTTTTTCAATGATTGAGAAGACCATAATAGAAAGCCTAACCTTCTTGCCAAGAATTTGACTGTGGGTACAAAACGGTGTTTGCAGGGGAGTGGTGACGTGTAATACAGTGGAGTGCTTTTTGTTCAAGGGGATGATATAATAACAAAAGAGTGTTTTCATTGAGTGATGCATCACCATAAAACTCAGTGCTATCCTAATGAGCACCATCGCATAATAAAAAGTAATGGGTGTAAAAAGTACTTAAAACACATCTTGATTTTGAAATGGGTCATGAACAAATATAAATAGGATGGTATGTTCAGCTTCGCAACAATTCTGTAACATGAAATGGGATTAATTTAGTGGCACATAAAGTCATGTCACCAGGATATGAAGTGAGGAACATCATGTGCATCTGAAGCTTAGGTCTGTAACTGGGGTCCCCTGGCATTCCCAGGTTACCTTGGGTAGTGTTTTCTGCATAAGTCAGCTCTCTAAAGCTTTGCAGCTTTTCCTCAGCCAGGTGGATGCGAGTTCTTTCTTTGTTGTCTCACATCATGTTGTGCTTGATCTGGAGGGCTAGAACTGGATACCTCAGACCTCCCTTTCTTCCCATAGCATCTGGCCAACTTAGGGGTGTGCATTGCAAGCCTAGACCATCAGGATCTGACACAGGAGTTTCCACTTGAAAATAGGCTTGTGAGGTACCCAGCAACACCCAAACAAATGGAGCAAAAATGGCACTTCTGTTTTGGAAACAGGATCCTAAAGAATAATGTTTACTGTAGAAAGAAAGTAGCAGAAAAATAAGATTGCTGGCAGTGTCAGTTATTATTTGATTACTTAATATCAAACTTCTGGACTTGCAATGCTTCACTCAGTGTGCTTCTAAATGGAGTTTTTGCTACTTTGAAGCAGCTCATAGTCTTATTGAAAGGTTGCTTAAATGTTTCCAAGAATTAACACTACAAAGTTCAAAATTTTTTTGAGCCATTTTATGGTAAAGAGAATTTCTTTTCAGTCCCAAACTATGGCAGAGGTTAGATGTGTTCCCCTGAGAAATAGTTTTGCCAAACTGTAACCAAACAAACCAATCCCTCAAAATCCAAGAGTTTCCAGTGTTGAATGACAGTCATTTGACTTTGTTTCACTTAAAGAAGGCCTGTGGTTCCTGGGTAAGTCCCAGCTTTGTTGAGTTACTCTGTACTTAGCACATCCAGTCCTGCAAAACATTTTCCTGCTTTCAAACCACTTAGATGTGTAGTACATATCTCCTCGAATGCACTCAACTAATGTACCATTAGCCACTGGCATAACTACTGCAGATGAGAAGTGCTTTGAGAATATTATATCCTACAATATTTACTCTGCCAAGGCTTTTGCAGATTCTGTTTGTGGCTTTCAAGCCACTCAGCAAAGGGAAAGAAACAACCCCCTGCTACATGCAGAACTTTTTGGGTCTCAGAGACCCAAAGTGACTCTGGTTCTTGAGGGACTCATTCTGTCAAATACACACACACACAGAGGCACTATCATTACCATTTTAATATCACTACTGTGGTGTTGATTAGAGTTTTTAAGCAACTCTGGTGGTTTCAGCATCTGTGCAGGGAATTTAATTGGTGCAGCAGTGCTGTGTTAAGCAGCTGAAGTGTCCTCAAGGGACTGCCTGGCTCTCAACTCTCTGTGAAGACAGGAGGAGATCCTCAACAGCTTGTCCACAGTAGCTGATGATCTTATCCCTTATGTTCATGTTTTGCTAAAGCGTATGGCTGTGGGCAAACATAATCTTTCAGCTTCAGCTGTGCCATGTGAGCAGGGTACTTCCTTGAGCTCCTCATGTCTGAAGGAAAGCCTTTGCAAGGTTTAGCTGAGGACTAAAGCACAGGCAGTCTTCCTCCTCAGACCAGAAATACAGCAGTCACATGACAAAAATGCACTAACCCAGTTCAAATAGTTTGGCTCTGAAAGCTCAGATCAGGTCCAATCAGCTGAGAGAGAGCAGTGTGGTGCTGCATGACCTAGCAAGATCCTGTCCTGATTCTGAGGAGTTTGTGCCAGGAATAAGGCCATGATTACAAATCCACTGCTGGCTACCTGGTTCAAACACTATGTTAAATGGAAAATAAGTACAGAAATCCCTTAAAAAAAAAAAATCCTTCTTTGAGGTCAGCTGGAGAATGTTTCTGATCATATTTAACCGATTCTGATTTTCTGAACCATTCAAAAGTAATTTTTGCCAGCCATGAAACTATTTTGTTTTAGATCAGCTGCTTGTTTCACATCCCTGACTTTACCAGATCATCAGACCTAGAGAGCATTGCCCTGTGAGAAACCCTGAGTAGAAAGGTGAGCTCATAAGTACAATAGAAAGCTCAAGGCCCATACCCAGGTAAATAACAGTTGTTGACAATTTCCCATGAATAGGCTTTTTCACCAACAGGGTTTTGTGTGTATTTTTCTAACTGTGTGGTCAAGTAAAACTTGAAGTCCTGAGCTTGGGTTAGAGAGACTGACTCTTTGGCACATCATATAGATAAGTAAATTTTGCAGTGGTGTAAAGTTCATGTTCCAGGATTATACTATCCCTTATGAAAGTATATGTCATCTACTTCTTAAGCAATTGCTGTTCAGTTGATGAGCTCAAGATAAATTACAGCTTTCTGTGTCTTATCATTTTTGTTCAAATTTTTGCTTCCACAAAAAATAAAAAGGTTGAGTAGTCTTTTCAGTCCTAGCTCAATTTCCATTGCCTTTCTCTCTAACCAAGTATTTTAGTAAATACTGTAATCAAGAAAATAGAGGTGGTTTGCACACTGCAGCCTCTTATATTATCACATCTTCTTTATGGATAATCAATGCTGACAGGGCCTACAGGCTGTTAGACCCCTAGCTGTTTTCTATGCTCTGCCTTCTTAAATGCTCTTGGGGCTGATTGCATGCCCTTTCCTGACATGAAATGAATTCTCTTTTCCAGCGAAGTGTGAACCACATACAGGAAAGACTGTCTCCTGATGTTGCTTTTCATTTCATCTTTCTTGACTGTTTTACTATAGTAAAACATATGCAGCAAAGCAGGTATCTCAAAGATAGCAAGGAATTCAAATGAGAAACTTCTTCAGAATGAAAAATCAGTGTTGCAATGACCACTTTTTCAGAACATTTCCTCTCATCAAAGAGAAAATTCTTTTGCTTTGTGTTTTTTTCAGTAATGTGATGCTCACAGCCTCTTTGTCTTATGTTTGAACTGCTGGATAGATGGCGATTTGGAAAGTTGTTATGTTTAGTTATGATTATGAATAACTTGACAACCTGAACCTCTAAAGACATGAAATAAAGCAAGATCCTGGGGGGTTTTCTTTTTTTTCTTTTAATTTTTTTTCTAATCCAAGGTGGCCTGATTTCTCAGCAATCTCAGGATTTGTGATAGCCTGGCTTTTGATCTCTCTCTCCTCCATCTAGTAATTTTCTTCATGCCATAATTATTCTTGTGTGGAACTACTACTTTAATATGTGATGAACACATAAGCTTCATTACTAATCACTAAGCCCTGAAACATTTCATTCTATATCATTCCTGTTGTCTCTGCCAGCAATGAAGATATATAGTCTTTTTGCCTCTCTTGCTAAAGCAGAGAGACTGCTCTTTACACGATGGTGCTCAGCTCATTCTGGTTCAGGAGTGGAACAACAAGGCTTCAGCCAAGGAACTCTCCAAATCATCCTGCAGCAGCAGACAAAGTTCTGGTAGTTCCAGTTGTGTGAATGAAATCTAATCACCACGCTCTGGGGTCTTTGAGAGATTGGCTGTGGTTCCCCCTTTCCCCATGGCATGTCTTGTCCTCCTGTCTGGGAGTGGTCAGGAGAGGCCTCATCACTCTCTACAACTGCCTGAAAGGAGGTTGCAGCCAGGTGGGGGTCGGTCTCTTCTCCCAGGCAACTAGTGACAGGACCAGAAGAAATGGCCTCAAGCTGCACCAGTGAGGTTCACTTTGGAACTCAGGAAGAATTTCTTCACTGAAAAGGTTGCCAAGTACTGGAACAGGCTACCCAGGGAGGTGGTGGAGTAACCAGCCCTGGAACTGTTCAAGAAACAACTCAACATGGCACTTACAATTCTGATTTAGTTGATGTAGTGATGTTCAGTCAAAGTTTGCTCAAGAATCTTGGAGGTCTTTTCCAGCATTAATAATTCTATGACATTTGCCTTTGTGCCATGTTTCCCACCCTATTGTTTCCACTTGGTAGGACAGGATACAGTTTTCAGCCCTCATAGGGGGGGCAATATAGTAGATCTGTTGGATCAGGGAGCATCAATGTGTAGGCAAATTTGCCTGCCTTTACCTGCATTAGTTCTTCCCACCCCTATCTGAAGTATCTAGTGATGGCTGTTCTTAAAAAGAAAGAACTAAGCTAGATAAATGCAGTCTGGCATATCCTGTGTTCCCAGGCAACACTGTTTCTTAATGAACAAAGGTGGATCTGCTGTTTGCTTACTTTTCACAATGATTTATCATTTGAGGATGCATTTTTTTCATGGAGAAAAAAAATACTGAAAGTACCTGCAGCATTTAGACAGGCTCAAAACTCCAAAGAAACCTTTTTACTTAGATGTTCTGCTGGCTGAATCAAATAGAGTGATAGGGATAATAGATATTAATTCATACCGCAGGGTGTCCATGCCAGGTTGCCTCCAGGTATTTGAGGAAAAACACAAAATTCAGTGAGATCCAAACTCATTTGTGCAGAGGCAATCCATATACCAGAATTCTGCAGACTACCAATTAAAAGGAAACACCTGATGGTAGTTAAAGAGGGTGTGTTTTGCTGTGTACATACAGTGTGCTTCAGGGTGTTGTGATGGCAGTGTCATAAATCCTTAGAAATAAAATTCATGTTTTTCTGACTTTATGTGAGAATTTAGCACAGTTTACACCCCTCTGAATCAGCTGCCTCCTGTATGGACCTGGTATATGCTCATATCAGTGCTCCTTCTGCAAAAATAGGGGTGATACCTCTTCTGAAGGATGCACTAATGCCTGGATAAGGCGGTCATGCATTCTGGAGGAGGATGGCTGTTTTTAATTGCTGGGACAGTGTACATGTAGGCTGCTTTTAATTGCAGGGACAGTGTACATGTATTAATTCCACTAGCATTCCCCTGCCCCAGAATCCTCTGTTCTATTTCACTGTGATTTATCCGAAGCCTGCCTTTGTCCCCAAGGCAGGCAATTAAGAGTCTGTAGCCCAGGTTGCACCCTGAATGTGGTAAGCTGAACTTGGTAAAGTCATAATCACACTAAAATTCATTCTGCAAACTGGATTTGTCCTTAATTTCTTTTGTATCCTGAAAGTTCAGGTCAAAATCACTGGGGTTCCAGAGTGCTTTAAGGAACCCCAGGTTTAAACTGTCTTGGTTTGGAAACTGAGCAGGATCCACATCCTTTTGTAGGCTCAGTCTGATGTTAGGTTAGAGAGCTTGCTTTAAATTTTGCTGTTCCAAGAGGGTTTGGGAACCGTCAAGATCGTTTGTAGCACAGGCCAGATCAAGCTGCTTTATTGTATGTGCACTGTGAGAGCTACCTTCCCCCTTAAACAGGGGGAAAAAATATTATTTTTTTTGGTGAAATCACTTGTGATTTCTCTCTAGGTCCTAGGTCTGCACCTTTACCTGTCCAAAAGAGTGGTAGACAGCCTTCAGTTCTCTGTGAATTTGACTATCTGGCAAGAAGTCATGGTCTTATTTCTGCTCTCTGTAAAGGAGAAGTCACTGTAAAGGAAGTTCTGACATCAGCAGTAAGCACTGGCTTCTGGAGTCCTACTTTCTTGGATCAGTATGTGGAGAGAAGATTATGCTTTTTGGGAGATAGGTTCTTCTGTTCTATACTCTCACCAAATATGGAAAGGCTCCAAGTGTACAATTCAGAGAGGACAAGTCTGGTTGAACAATTCTCCAAACAGGTTGAGGTGACTGGTGTTCACTGGAGTCAATTTGGGAACAAAGAGGAAAGAGAGATGAAAACGGAAGACCATCTCAGGAACTATATAGAGAAGAGGATTATTTTAATCTCATTTTTTTTCAATTTGGTTTTATTATATCAGGTTTTGTGGTTCTGCTGCTTCCTCATTGTCTGTATGAACATGTGAGAGTTTCGAGCAAATGTCAGCATGTCTGTACAAGAAGAAAAGATGTTTTTTTACTGCATGTAATTGCTTCCAGCAGTAGGATACCAGAGATGCAGATACAAGCAGCGTTGTATTTTGGAGATGACTGTGTGAGGAAAAGGGAGAGCAAGAACATAAAAGAGCAAAGTTTTAAGACTGAAGCATTTTTCTATTAGAGACTGAAAGATTCAGCAGTGTACTAGTGCATGTATATCATAGAATCATTGAATAGTTTGGGTTGGACAGGACCTTCAAAGATCTACTTCCAACCCCCTGCCATGGTCAGGGACACCTTCTACTAGATTAGGTTGCTCAAAGTCTCATCCGACCTGGCCTTGAACACTTCCAAGGGTGGGGCATCCACAACTTCTCCAAGCAACTTGTGCCAGTGCCTAACCACTGTCACAATAAAGAATTTTTTCCTAATATCTAATCTAAACCTGCCCTCTTTTAGTTTAAAGCCATTACCCCTTGTCCTATGGCTACACTCCCTCAAAAAGAGGCCCTCCCCATCCTCGAGGCCCCATTTAGGGACTAGAAGGCTGCTATAAGGTCTCCCTGAAGCCACCTCTTCTCCAGGGTAAAAAAGCCCAGTTCTCAACCTGTCCTCACAGAAGAGGTGCTCCAGCCCTCTTATCACCTTTGTGCATCTCCTGTAGACTCTATCCAAGAGGTCTATGTCTTTCTGTATTGGGTCTGCTGAGATGGAATTCATTTTCCCATAACAGCCTTCACAATGCTGTGTTTTGCATTGGTAGCTAGAAAGGTGTGGATAACACACCAGCATTTTGGCTACTGCTGAGCAGAGCTGGCACAGCATCAGGGCTGTCTCTCCAGCATTCCATCAATAGACTGGGGGCAGTCAAAGCTTCAGGAGGGGACACAACGAGCACAGCTGACTCCAAGCTGAAAACAGGGATCTTCCATACCAGATGATGTCAGCTCAGATATAAAAGCTAAGATAAGGAGGAGGAAGAGGAGGGGCATTTGTTATTTATATTTGCCTTCCTGAAAAATTGTTATGTGTGATGGAGCCCTGCTTCACAGTAAGTGTCTGGAGATTGCTTGCTGGTGGAAAGTAGAGAATAAAATATTTGGATTTTTTTTCCTTTGCTTGTGTGCATGCAACCTTTTGCTTTTCCTTTAGTAAACTGCCTTATCTCAACCTATTAGTTGTTTTCCACCTTGTTTTCTCTCCCTGTCGAGCTGAGAATGAGGGTGATAGAGCAGCTTGGTAGGCACTTGGCATTCAGCCAAGTTCAATCTACCACACTTTCTAGTGCTGAGGACTCTAGAAGTGGATGTGGTACTCCAGGCGGAGTCCCATCAGAGCGGAGTGGAATGGTCACACTGCTTTTGATGCAGCCCAGGATACAGCTGGGTTTCTCATCTGCAAGCACACATTGCCTCAACATGCTGAGCTCCTCATCTACCAGCACCCTCAAGTCCTTCTCCTCAGGCCTGATCTCAGTCCATTCTCAGCGCAACCTACATTTGTGCTTGGGATTGGTCTGACCCATATGCAGGACATTGCACTTGGCCTTGTTGAACTTCATGAGGTTTGCACAGGCCCACCTCTGAAGCCTGTTGAGGTCCTTCTGGATAGCATCCCTTCCCTCCACTGTGTCGACCACACCACTGTGTTTGGTATTATCAACAAACTTGCTGAGGGTGCACTTAACCTTAGCATCCATGTCATTGACAAAGACATTAAACAGTGCTGGTCCCAATACCAACCTCTGAGGAACACCACTTGTCACTGGCCTCCACTGGGACATTGAACCATTGACTGCAGCAATTCTGAGTGCAGCCACCTAGCCAATTCCTTATCCGTTGAGGGGTCTATCCATCAAATCCACATCTCTCCAGTTTAGAGACAAGAATGTTATGCAGGACAGTGTCAAATGCTTCACACAAGTCCAGGTAGATGACTTATATCTAACAACCTTGGATACAAAAGAATGTGAAAAATCAAAATGTTATGTCAACATTGTCTTAAGTGCAACATTTTTGAGTCATAATAAAATTTCATCACAGTGATGCATAAAAAAATAATAGCCAAATCAGTTAAACCAGTGGCACATAATCATTCACATGAAAATGGAAAACAAAGTGCTGATTTGACTTAATCATGACTCTTCTTTAAAGAATTCGAGAAGACCTGGGTGCTGTATAAAGGGGTCCAGGAGGCTATGAAAAGATCTATGCATGGAGAGACAAACAGTGTAAGAAAAACATGCCTGGTTTCAAAAGCATTTGGATCATCTTAAGCTCATCAGCAGAAGAATGTTGACTCACTAGAGAGTTATGATAAAGTGTAAGGAAAAGGGACTGACTGATCCTGGGAGAAACTGAATGCACACATACCCTTTTCAGGAAGGACTGTCTTTCTCCTTCTCTACTTTTACTAGCTAGGTAATAATTAAAATACATCTATGCAGAAGAAAATTTCTGTCTTCTTGAGTAAGAGAAGCCTTGAAGTCCTGGGAATTTTTGAAAGTATTAAAAAACCTTACATGTGACACAAAGGAATTTTTAACTTGTCAGTGTCTATGGAAGGAGTAAAGGTCCAGCTTTTATTTTGGATTTCCTCAAAATTAGTGTCTTCTTGAAGTTATTCAGGACTCCTAGAAGGATGAGAACTACAGCTCAGGATGATCAGAAGTTCAGGGTGTCATGAAGGGATAAATAGGGATGCTAGAAGGGCGGTTAGGGATGATGGTTGATTGACAATGATTTTAATGATAGGGATGAGTTAGCTGGCATGTAGGAACAGTGTTCTTCTGTGACAAAAGCTTGTGGGGCCAGCTTCAACTGGCATATAGCAGCTGTCACTCTGCCTGTCTGGCTGACTTGCTTTCTCAAGACTGAATTAAACAGCCCTTGGCCTGTGCTTCCATTTCTAAGCAGCAAGAATATTCATGTGGCAGCTTTCAGACTCATCTCCTGCAGCAGGGATAGCCTGTAGGCAGGCTTCCTGTTACAGGGGATTGCTCTTCATTCCAGTAGCAGCTCCTACACCAGAGGAAGAACAGCCCCCATGCCCAGGACACTGCATTGAGGCAAGGTGAAATGCAAAGCTTTCAGTCTTGCCAGTTGTGATAACCCCTCAGAATGTTTGTGCCTACTGACTTGCCAGTGTATTCCAACAGCAGTATTTCCTAAGCCAGATGCTTAACTCAGGATTTCAGGCAGGTGACCTGCAAGTCACAGCATAGATGTGCGTGTTTTTCAGGAATATCTTGTGTATGGTTGTGTTTGATAGGCTGACAGACTGTCTTTTTTACTAAAAATTGCTTTTGCGATGTTTTGTTTCTGCTGTTCTGTTGTACCAAGGAGTTTTTCTCACCTGGCTCAGAACAGACAGGAACTCTGTCTGAAACAGTCTGTGAGAAACATGCAAATAGCCTGATACAGACTTGGATGCGAATTTTCTTTTCTCCAAAAGGCAATCTTGTTTCAAATTGGGGCTTTTGCTCTGTCCTTGAAAGAGGCAGGAGCTAGTTGCAGAATGCAGATCTGTAGGAAAGTTTTCAGCATCCTGCTGTGTGATGGCCTATACCTTGGATTTAATTTCAGGTCACTTTCTAGCACTGGGTATTTAATTTCTCATCTGTCCTATGAGTCCTACTTTACTTTACAATTGTTGATGCCTCTGAAAGCTCCTGCCAACAGTTTGCCATCTGTTTTAAACTAAAACCATTTAGTTTCTCTTGATGTGAGACAAAACCATCTGATGCAAAAATATGAACAGTAGGCGGCCAACTTATCACTTTTTAATGTACGTGAAAACTCACAAACAGTATGCAGGGGCTTTGGTAATGTTCATCATCCATAGACCCTTCCAGAGAGTCTCATTTAAAGCTAAGTGCAGCCTGCTCCTAGATGTGCAGGATTACAACTCCTCTCCAACTCAAGAGACTGTTCTTTCATCATCACACTGTTCATTTGAAGTATGTGTGAAACTGAGAAAATTTTGTTTTCTTGTTTTAAAGGATTCTCAGTTTTCTTAATTTATGAGTTTTTAAAATGTTTCTCCTTATGCTCCTGGACATTCCTTAAGTGCCCCTGAAGTAGGTGGAGAGGGAAATGAGTACTCACTATGTCTCTTAGGAGAGAAATGAGGAGTGTCAGACAAAAATAGCAGGAGATGGATTAAAAACAAGAGGCAGTTCTCATGTGTGGCACTCCTGGCCAAAGCTTGGCTGCAAATCTTTTAAGGAATTTTTTCCTGGAGACAGAAAAAGTTAATGAAGATAACTACACTATGAGGCTTTCTTAGGCATAAAAACAACATCCAGCTCAGGAAGCTGGAGTTTGGGAAATGTATGACAGAAATGTTGCTGTATGTTTGATTTCTTCTGATATTCCTCCATACAATATCTCTTTTGGGTCCTCTCGGGATCTGGAGGTCTTTGGTCAGCACTAGCACAGACTAGAGATGCAGAGTGTGATGAAGGGTGGGGCTGTGCTGTGGATGGGCTGTGAACATCTCTGATGGGCATAGCATGGAGGGCAGGCATTGATCCTGCAGCTGTAGTCATGGGCTGTGGTATACCTTTGCTATCATCTGAGGAAAGAAAATTTTCCTACTGATGAACTGACAGTGACTGCCATGAGGCAAAGAAATCCTCTCCAAGCCTTCTTAGACTGAAAGCAACCTTGGCTTTCAAAAGTGTCTTTCATTACTTCAAGCCATTTTCTCAAATTATGGATCTAAAATAGAGGCAACAGTGAATTACTTTATATCAAAAATACACATTTCAGTTGAAATGAATCAACATGAAGCAGCAGAGAAATCAATAATGATGCATCATAAGAGCCAAAATCTGTAGGAACACTGTTTTCTGGTGGCACTGTTTTTTGGCTGAAATAGCGACTCACCACTTGAAACACTCCAGCACTGGAGGAAAAGACCTGAAAGTAGGTCCCAAATGAATTAATTTTGCTGGGTCTCTTATGCTGGACCTCCTGCTGGTACAGCTGGAAAAAGAGGCAGGAGTAAAGCAGAATGTGAGGTGGGTACTAAGGGAGCTGTGGAGGGACCAGGGCAAATTGGGAGGCACTGGCAGGACCTGGACTGGAAGAAAAGGAAGTAAGAGGAGCAACTGCACAGAGAAACAGAAAGGCCTCCAGAAAAAGAATATGTTCTGGAAAAGTAGCTGTATAAGTGAGGGACAGGCATGTCTGTAGCGTGTTGCATCATGCTAAAATAAAAAGGCAACAGTTTGCAAGCCCTGGTCACTTAGGAATCAGGTCAGACTTATGGCTTAGCAAGATACTGCCCTCTATGTTTCTACTGTACTTTTTGAAGTGATCTAATGACTTAAGGGAATATTTTTCAAAAGCTATCACAGGGGGATTTAGGAGCACAGAGCTCAGTTCCTCTCAAAGACTCTTGTGTTCCCAAATTAAGCTCTCTTGAAATCTCCCTAGTAACCATTATTTATAATACAGCCCAATTCTAACAGTTGTATCTTAATTTTTCCCTTTCATTTATGAAATATTAGTGATCATTTTAGCTGCTTGAAAGATAAAGGACAATGGTACAAATTGTATTTCTTCCAACTTGCATTTTTATAATTAGTTCCCAGTCAGCCTTATTCATCATTCCTGAAATGTAACTGAACCAGTGATAGAGAGAAGAAGGGAACAAAGGAAAATCAAAGCTGTGTTTGATCAGTATTGGAATATGTATCAATTTTAAACCAAATGTGTCTGGCAGCTTCAAAAAAAAAAAGAATACAAAGAAAGAAATTGTAAAAAGGGAGAGTCATCTGCAGATCATTGTTAACAATAATTAACAGCACAAAACAAAGGCTTCTCATGGGAATATGCATGTTCCAAAGATAAGGTAATGGCATTGTACGCTCTAAGTGATTACAAGACTTGATGCCTTGATCACAGCACTTCAGAGAAGGCACTAGCAAATCAGTGCTGCCACTGGCATCTAGCAGATAGAGGAGCAATTGGTGCAGCCTCTAGGATCGTTCATAATGAAGAGATCCTGCACAAATGTGATGTCAATATGAAGTTTTCCATTTCAACCCAAAACACAGTAGGGAAAATGAGAGTGTCTATGCCAGCCAGGGAACTTGCCGTGGTTTGTTGGAGTTTCCGCTCGCAAAAACTGAGAGTCAAAGTGAACTGGACTGTGGCTGTATTCACTAGGTTTTAGTTTCAGAACAGTATATAGAGTCTAAAGGAAGAGATAGACAATTTCCAAAGGAGTCTGGGTAACATTAGTGATCAGTATTGAAAATGTTTTGACTTAAAACTTTGAATACCAACCCACTAGGTATAAAACAAAGGGAAACTTAGTTTCAAAGGGAAAATTTCTAGTGTGTTTGGGGCTCCAAATTTCTTGCAGTTTTCCAAGACATAATATTTTAATCAACCTGGTGGTTACAGCTTACTTTGTTGGGTTTCCCTTTTGGGGGGAGTATATATCTTTCCTTACTTCTAAGCAGAAAAGGCCAGACTTTCAATTGTCTACAAATCGCGTGTCCTTCAGTCTGGTTAGCTCAGTTCATTCCAGGTGAGGAGCAGGTCTAGTTAAACCTATACAAACCCTACAGAGATGCATATATGAAATTGTGTATGTGTGACTACAGTTAGACTGTAAATATGGTCCATAAAATTCATATTCATAACCACTTCAGTGTGAGCTAGGCTCTTTTCTCTACATGTAAAATGGAAGAGCCAGTTCCGCAGTACCTTTTAATTCACTCTCCTATAGTGGATGAAAAATAGTTTGTTCTGATGATTGCAGTGTGAAAGACTCTTTATCCAGTAGGCTTTACGTATAAACTTTCCAGTTAGCCACTCTGTAAGCAAAGTGAGATAAAGTAGGAGCCCACCCAGGATGTGAAGTGCAGCTATTTGCCAGTTGGATTTTCAAAGGCACAGGCTGATCCCAAGATCACCCACATTTGCCTTGACACACTTTGTGCTGCACCTCTAAAGCTTGTCATTCACAGCTGCCATACCTGATCTCACTGTACACTCAGTACAGAAAGACCTTCCTGGAAAACCCAAGTAGTAAAAAAACAAAACCAAAATAACCAACCAATCAAACAAAAAAACAAGCCCAAAACTCAATTTTCTTTTCATAATCACATTTCAAATGAACAGTTTTGCTGAGGGGATTTGATGAAAACTTCACTCTTAAACTTGTGCAGCTATTCCTCTCTTCCCAACTTTAAGATCATACTGAAGGCTGCATGATTTTAGACATTAGGAAGCAAAAAACATGCAAAAATGACGTGTAAGGCCACAAGCCTTGGCTGTACTTTCTTTCTGATACACATTCATAACACAAGATACATTTTTCAGAAAAGCAGAGTGGCAGTGTGTGGTTCAGGATATTCCACCTTAGCAAAATCAGGTCACTTCTTAAAGATTTCCATTAGGTACTTATGAACTGAATTGCAAGAAGTAATTAGTAGAAAAAAAATAAATAAAAATTTAGGAAGCTGCTTCTGGTCAGATAAAAGTTAAACACATGCTTAGATTTAATAAGATACCTTGAAAAACCCACTTGTGTCAGCATGAATGCTTATCTTATGCATATATTTATATTTAGGAATATTTTTACTGTGAAGCAGAAAACTTCAAGTAGTTCTTTTATTGTGATCCCAGGAAGAAATAAAAGTTCTCTGTGGGATAAATGTTGTAAAAAACCCCTGTGTTTAGATTTGCTGTTAAGGGAGAAGACTGTCTTTCTGCAGTGTCACTACTACATTGAATGTTAATAATACCATTAATAATACCTCAATTTTCAAAATGTCTGCGAAAACATCATAGCGAAGACGTGGTAGGGAAGGAGATTCTAATCAGATGAACACTCAGTTTTCACTTGACACAGAAAATGAAGCCAAACTCTTCTTGGAGGTACGCAGCATAGGAAGCAATGCTTTATACATTGCAGCACAGTCTAATAATTAATAGATATAACAGAAAGGTCCTTGCAGTGAGAGCAGCAGAGCACTGGAGCAGACTGTGAAGTCTCCATTGTTGGAAAGTTTTGAAACTAATCTCTGCAAGAGAAGGAAAGGCTGGAAAATCTCTGGAAAAGCTGTGCTTTGAGTAAGTTGAACTCAAGGCCTCCAGAGAGTCCTTCTGACCTGAGTTATTTGGTGGTCGAGATGTTAGTATCAAGCAAGTAAGGCGGAACTAAGTGCAAAAATGTAAGATAACGCAATAGGAGTAACTACAATTGAGGATGAGTTGCTGCGAAGGTCGTGGATTAATGGACATAGACTTCATTATTGAAGAGAACATAAGATACTTGAAATTGTTCACTTTGTGAAGACTTTGGGCTCCTGAAACTGTACAGTATGTGCCAGGTGGTGTTTTCTGAAGTACTTAGATGTCTGTTGTTGGATTCATGCCAAGAGGCCCCTCTGCATTTGGAGATCTTTTGAATTTCTTTAAATATATGTGGGACTCATTATTCATGTGGGGACTGCTGGAGTCTAGTGACTCTTAGACTCATGTACTGATAAAGCATAACTTACAGTGTAGAAGTAAACTGAAGATGACTAACTTTGGTTCTCTAAGATGAAATGATATCACACACAACTAAAAGTAGTCTTCAGGATGAGCCCAGAGCAAACTCTCACCACTGTCTACAGAGATTTTTCCCAGGGTCATACTGAAATGCTTTTAGGAATATCCCAAATATGATTGAAGTAAGAGAAAAAAAAGTTTTACAACAAACTGTAAGACGCTGAGTAGCGATAGGAAATTATTTTGAGAATCTCACTTGAGGCTTCTGTCTTGGGGTGAACTGGTGAAATAATGAAGAAAAATTTGGTGATATTTTCAAAAATTGAGAATAAAATTTTGCTTTGACCTTATTCACATGCCTTTTGATCTACTTCTTAGTCATAGATAAAATCTATACAAGTGTCCATGAAAAACAGCTTTTTTAAATAAATCCATTAAATAAACCATCCCAACATGAGCATAATTAATCAGTATTGCATCATCCAATTGGGGAAACAGAAGCTGAACTGTGTTACCGTGACAACCATTCTCACTGTTTGACTACACACTTGGGAATATCACGTTTTGAAAAAGACTGTTTGCCTCACTTGTGGCCCAAACAATCCTCTTTTTCTTGTTTAAAAAAGGAAAGCCCTTAAATTTAATGTAAATATGTCAAGAGAAAAGCCGATGCTACCCTGCAAAAGTGTACTCCACATCTGGTAGGCTTGGACATAATTAATTGCAAGTGGAATGTAAAGGAATGGCATGCCAAAAATCTTTATCAGAATTTCTAATCATGCCTTATGACAACCTTTCACTCCCTGCCAGTTTGAGCTAGCTGATGATCCTAGGGATGGGATTTGATGTACTCTGGCACCTGAAAGAAACTGTCAGTAGTTTTTTGAAATAAAAAGGGGAAAATTCCTAATAGAATTTACCAGCTCCAGGATAACACTTGCTAAGGGCTATTTGACAACAAAAATCAGTGTGTGTTCAGGAGAGAAAGGTAGCCTTATCCAGAGAGGAGACAAAAAATTCAACTCCCAGGCATCTCTCTGCTCTTGTTTTTCTGTGGACAAACATTCTTCCTTTTTTTTTTTCTCTCCCTTACAGCAGTCCATCCTCCTGCTTACTTGACCTGCAGTTCTGTGACCCTGACACTTGTCCTTTCCATCCAGCAGTGCTGAGAAGGACTGTGCTGAAGTCTGTGGAGATCCTATTGATTCCTACCAAAATCATGTGACTAGATGAAATAGTGATGACCTGAACCATGCAGATAGATTACTGAGCCTGAAAATCTACTCATTCAAGTGGACATGCCAAGTAGCAGAGAACAGCAGAGCTGCTTGAAGTCAGAATCAGAACCTGGATCAGAACTAACTTCTCTGGACACCTAGCCCCTGTACTGCACAGTCCTGAGAGACAGCTACCAGTTGCATCCTAGGGAGCCCTTGCTATGTGCTCAATACTGCTCTGGTCACTGATACCCTTAAGTTTTGAAGCAGAAATTTCTAAGAACTCATGGTGAACAGTGACAAAGGAGAATGGGTGCTAGTTCTTGCCTCCATTTCCTTGCTGTGTGCAACCTTACTGCCTTCTGGCTCTTCCTTCTTCCCATCTTGATGATTGCTGTGTCCAGGCTTTCTGTACAACCAAAATGTAGCCTGACTGTCCCTCTCTCTGCAAAGGCACTTGACAAAAGAGAGTGTTTTAGAGAAGTCCATGCATTCAGACAACGAGAATGTGTCTGATTCCTTACTCAGCTATAGTATTACCCCTCTGTATGTGACCTTCAGCATGATACCTTCTTGGCTTCAACCCAACAGAGCACTTAAACACTAGATCTGGGCTCAGTTTTTCAGTTCAAGCTTTTTTTTCCTTTTTTTTTATTTAATCTTTTTTTTCAATATTGAAAAGTTTCCAAAATTTGTCTCAGGTTTGCTAAATTGTTCCTGTAATAAAAAAATAGAAACAGCTTTTTAACTGAAGCTTATTTTGGCATTTTTAAGTGTAATGTGCTAATTTCTTGATTTAAAAAATTGTGTCTGATAGACTAAGACGAAAAAGTCTAGTGGAAGGTCCTGTATGGAGAATCAGGAAGTAGGTCTGCCCCAAATAAGAAAGGAGGAAAGCACAACTAACTCTGAGACTGATCCAAAATGACATTTTTGTAGGATATTTTTCATGATGATTTAAATACACAAAACCATCTCACTCTGTCATCTGGTAGTATGTTCAAAAGTACTGTAAAATACCACAAGTCAATTTTTTCCAAAGCAGTTTCTGACAAGTGTATCTGACAAAAACTTTTTCATATCTGATTGTTTTCTAGGGCACACGTAAAAGTATTCTTTTGAAAATCTCTCCTTCAGCCCTAAAGAAATGGAGCCACTCAGCCAGTAGCAAAGCTACCTGTACACAGCAAACCCACATAAAATTAACCGTTTGCTAATTCAAACCTATGAGTAACAGAGTATACCATGTCTTCTTAGTATTGATAAAAAAATTATTTTCAATTTAAATTCTATCTCTGCTCATTATGTCATTTCTCCTCGTTGCCACTGTACAACCAATATTTTGCCTGTTGAGGCGAATCCATCAGTTTCTGGTGCCGCTCATCTTCACCCTCATTCACTACACTCACAGTGACTCACTGCTGAGTTGCCCTGAATGTAAACAATGCAACTTTGATCCTGTGTGTTAATGAGTTTTGCTGATATGCTGATGATTTGTTATCTTTCTAGTCACTGTGGTGAGGCTTGTGATTTTATATGCTGTGTCTATGATCCCAGCCTGTTCCCACAAGAATTGGTGACAGCCAGAAATAGGAAATATGTTTGCATTAAATCAGGACTATGCTGAAGTTGAAGTCTGTCACTTCAAGCAGTCGTGGCTCTTGGTGCTCTCTTCTTCATTGAGTATCTGTTTGAAAAATGATTGGTCTTGACACACATTGATACAGCAGGTGTTACACCATGATACTTCAAAGAGGGGATTCCAGTTCTGCTCGTTTTAGTATAAGAAAATTTTCTCAGTCACAAAAAGCTTTTGGAGTGAGGTTCTTTGCCTTCAAAACAACTATTAACAACAATGGCCCTAATGCAATTTTAATCTTTGAGAAATATTTGTCTCACACAGCTATAATTTTGACAAACAAACAGGCAAAGAGCAAGCACGCAGGAACACACAAGGTGAGGACGTTAACCTGGGAGGGATGAAGCCTAGCTTTGGTCCTTTTTCCAGGAACATTTTTTGCAAATTGAGTGAAAGATGCTGAATCCAATGTAGAACAAAAAGGATCCTACTCTCTTCAGCTTCAGGGTCTCTGTTCTTTCAGTGTGGCTCAGGGTCTGGTTCAGATCATTGCCTCAAATGCAGCATAACCCTGTGAGAGGCTTAATTTCTGCATGCAGGAAGAATCCAACAGCATCAAGGATCAGATGGATGAGGGGAGAGCTACTGACAGCTACGCAGAGGTTTGGGGTCTGCTGCTGGTCACTAGATGACAATTGTAGGGGCTTTAGGGAGTAGGTGAGTATGTGTGTCAAAGAAATCAGTTAAGTAGTTATAGAAATGTTGTTCCTGTTTTTTAAAATCTTGACATTGTTAGCATCTTCCAATTATCTTATTTTTCCCTGGAGTATGATATTTTTGGGCACCTCAGTTGCATTGTAGAAAGTTTGCTCTATGCTGTTGCAAGTAGTTAGATCATGTTGTGAGACGGCTTCCTGCATTCTCTGAAGTTATTGTTTGTAATGCTGAGCCTGAGGTTTGTAGACTCAGTATCAGATTGCCTTTATAGATACTAGATGTGGTACAGGAATGAGCTAAAGACAGGGAAAATGATATTTTACATTCTAACAGGCTGCAAAATCCAAATCTAGCATGACAGAAACCATGAAGACTGAAAGCTTTCAAAAACATGGTTCCTTGAAACATCTCATAACTTCATCTTTAAAAAAATATTCTACACTGCTTCAGAAGAAATTATCATCTGAGCTCATGTAGAACTGATCTTTGATAGTAGATTAACTTCTGCTGACTTCAGTTACAAAACAATGTGTTCCCCTGAGCTCAGTCTTTCTTGCTTTCTTGGCTTCCCTCAGATCTGTAGGAAAATGTTGAGACAAATGCATTTAGCTGACTGTTCCCAGTCAGACCATGGGAGTGTTCATTAACACAGGGTGTCGTGTTAATCTTTATGTAGTTTTTCCTCAGTTAGTGATAGCTCCAAATCAGATTATTTTATAAAAATGTAGTGCTTTGAAATGGGTCTCTAGAGGGTTTATGCCAATTCCATTATAAAGGATCACAATCACGCAATTGTGATGGTGACATTTTTCGCTGCTGTTGAAGATAGCTTGGCATGAGCCCAGAAGAAAATCCTTCTCCAAACACAAACAGACATCAGTTCTTACTTCCTTGATAACAGTGAACTTTCCACACCCTTCCATAAAAATGTAACTCTGTAAGGTTATTGAGGCACTCATTAGAAATGGTTGTATGTCTGAGGGTGGGGTGTTTGGTTGTCTTTTTTCACACATGCAACGTGCCAACAATATATTGAGTAAGGATTGCTTTGAAAAGGATGTGAAGGGAAGAAGCCCAGACAGTGAAAGAAAATTCTCTTTATCCTGGCAGAGCATTAGAAGACTGAAATAACTCATAAGGTATCTATTAAGGCTGAAAAAATGTCAAGGTACTGTAAAAAGTCTTCAATATCACCTTAGCAAGGGACAGAATCCAATCTACTGCTTAGGTACACAGAGCTTCCATGAGACAGTGAATTAATACTGTCTACAGAAAATAACAGTGTAGAAAATAATATTTGAGGCACAGGCTCTGACATATCCTTGGTCAAAATTCCTACTGATTTTGAATCAGTTAATACCCTTAGGTGCAACTCTCACAGGAGCAGTAGTGGGAACTCATATTTGTGCTCATACCACCAAACATCTAGAGACTGTGTGGCTAGCTACTACATGCATGTGCCTGCCCAGCCACATAGCCACGTGCAGAACATTTGCCTTATTTCACAGCCATGTGTCCGGCCAGCAGAGTGATGTGTATCTGTGAGAAGACACCAGAAGCAACCAGTGTTGGACAGAGCAAACACCAGCTGGCTCCAGGAGGGATCTGCCACTGGCCAAAGCTGAGCTCATCAGTAGCAGTGCTAGTGCCTCTGTGAAAAATATATTTAAGAAAGGGTGAAAACTGCTGTGTGACAGCAGCTGGGAAAGAGGAGTGAGAGAAAAAACTATGCAGACACCAAGAGCTGTGAAGATGGAGGAGGAGAAGGTGCTCCATGAGCAGCCCATGGTGAAGACCATGGTGAGGCAGGCTGCACCCCATAGATGACCCCACACTGGAGCAGGTTAAAGTGACCCAAAGGAAAGTGTAACTCCATGGACTAACACAGAAGCAACTAAGGTTATCCATATTAAAGTCTATGGCTACTTATCTGGTGTCTGGAGTATGTGAAAGCCAAAAATGCTAAGGAGACTGTCTCTGCAAAACTTCTGCAGATAGAGTTTGAGACCAGACTGGGTTAGGACAGTCAGAATTCAATTACCTGCACATTCCATCAGCTCCTGCTGGAGGGAATAAGAAGCCTTGTTTCCCATAACTTTTCAGCCACACAACTTTACCGTGAGAATTCAGGAGATATGTGGAAGTGTGGTGATATTTGTCCTGGGTATGGCACACTCACCATGTCTAATCCAGAGATGAATGTGTTTGAGTCTGTGCAAAGGGGTAGCAGATTTCTACTTACCTTTCCCATGATATGAAGTTTTCACCTCACCTTCACTGCTGCATAGTCAAGGTTAGGGATGAGCAACATTACTGGAGCAGAGATGTTATCTTAACCTCTTTGCCCCTCAGTCTTCCTAAAAATGTAGGCCTGAAGGAGTAGGAGAAGGAGAAAAGTGTGATTTGATCCAAAAGATGATGTAAGACATGCATACAGCTCCTTTAGGCTAATAGATGACAGCTTTTTCGGACTATATACATTACAACTGAAATTGAGAGAAGCAATGATGAAAAAAAAAGTGAACATTTTCCTGCCTGTGCTGTAATTTCATAGTATTTTGCCTGAAACACTGGGTTTTGTGTTACTGTGATCAGGAACAACAGTTATACAAAAAAATTTTCATCAGTTGCTAGTGGCATCCATAGGAAAAGAGTTAAGAACATGTTTTCAGGGTTTTTTATTTTTTTGTGTTCTTTATTCTGGTGATCAGAGGGGAAAACTAAACCAGTCTTTCTGCTTGGGCAAACTGGGAATTCTCTTAGTATCTTGCAGATGAAAATAGCCATTCACATGCACATTGATAGTCATCATGTCTGAATCTGTAAGTAAATGTGTGTTTCTAACCTTAATAGAAAGAGAGAATAGATGCAGTCTGTATCTGAAACACCAGTGGGAGCCTGGGCCAGTGCTTAAGAATGTGGACAAGACAATAGATCTATTACCTGGCAGAAGCTGGGAGAGCGATGAGGGAGGAAGAACCTATGGCTGCTTTCCCTATTATGTCAGTCCAAGCACATTGGAGATGTTTCTCCTTGGGGCAGAACTTGGCTGCAGGAAAAGGCAGACACCTGTCAGGGAAGTCACTGCTGGAAACAGTCATTTCCTCTATGATTTTTTTCTCAAACCTTTATTTACTTGCTCTCTGAGAACAAGCACCTTGTGAAGCCTTTAAGACATGGAGGCAGAAGAAAACCCCAGCTCAGAGCAAAATTTTGGGCTGACAAAATGTCATGGTTTTAGCAAGGCCCAAAATCCAATTCTGATTCCTAGCCCCCGAAGAGACTGGCTCAAACCACTACACAAAATTAAATTGATGAAGTGAGGTTGCAGCAGACTGAAGGCAGTCTGAAGTGGTGCAGCAGACAGACCCAGCCCAGAGAAAGACTGTGTAAGGGACAAAATTACATTGCTAGAAACTGAGCTCTGAAGAGAAAAAAAGATCATCTGGGATACATACCCTAGTGGTGAGTTTGAATACCTCCCCCACCAGACTGCCATAGAGCCTGCATACATTTATCTTTTGCTGGCAGTTTGCATTTTAAGGTTGACCTACATGAAAACAAACACCATGTACATACAGAACACCTTTCTGGAAAAGGATTATGTGAAATAAAAGGAAAATATTCATGGTCATTAACCTTTTTTGGAACTGGAGTTAACACTAGTTCCAGCAGCACAACAGTGAGTAAAACTTCGACTATAATTACTTGAGGAAATCAAGGCTGCAAGAAAAAGTAGACATGTATAATTCAGCAATTCAATAATTTTTCAAAAATTTAAGAATATGGCTCCTTTAATAATTGCAGAGGACCAAATACTTCTTCCAATCATTGTAATTACAGAGTAAGGATTTAATGTTACTATATTTTTAAATGGCTATTGCTTTTCAGGGTACAAAATTAAAATCAAAAACCATGGAGAATCAGATCTTCTGTGTAGTAGAACCATCCTTACTTCTACAATGAGGTATATAGAAATTTAGAAAGCTCAAATATTCTGACAAGTCAATTTGCGAATCCTTTGCAATTAAGTCTTCTCAGAATTAATCTCTAAATTTCATCTCAAATTGAAATGAAAATTCCATATTTTTTTAGTGAAAAAAGGAATCTGAAAAAATGTTGCTTCAGGAATTTCAAAAACTATCAAATGATTTTTTTTTCTCTCTGAAGATTGAAACACTTCACCAATATAAGATGTGTGAGGAGTGTCGACATTTTTCCCCTTACTTTTTTTCTAGCAAAAAGTCCCTTTAAAAAAGTTATATTTATGGCTCTACTCATATTTAAAAGTCTTAGTTGCTTTTGAATGTAATCACCCTTTGTTAAAATTACACCTTTGTGAGCATTGGTTTGCAGCCTAGCTCTGTGTAAAATAATCCCTTTCTCCTAAACACCACTCCCGTCTTTAATCTTTCACGTTCTAATGCTGACATAAGGGATGAAGAGGGAAACTTAATCTCATAGGTTTAGGTGACAATGGATTTTTAAGTTTTATCTGAGAGAGAGCTGGATCAAGAGTAGTTAAGCAGTTCAGAAAAACAAAACAAAACTGAACTAAAGAAAACAAAACAAAAACCAACAGATATTAAATCGTGATTCCCCTTCCTCTTCTGGTGAGCTGGGGAGTTCTCCTGGTTGGTCACTTTAATGTATTTTGCAGATCTCTGTCTTCCTATGTAGAGAGAATTTATCATGCATTAGTATGCTAGTAAGGGATTTTATTTTAAATTACGCAGATTTTAATCACCGTAATTTTCAATTAATTTCTGAAATTCTTTTTCACGACTTCTCTTTTTACAACCAGAGAAAGAATGCAAGAATTAATCCAGTTCAAATCCAAACCTAAAAAATCCTTCACTTAACTTCTGAATTGCAAAGAGTATGAGGTCTGATTCACAGCTAGTATGGATCAGAAAAAGAACACCAGACCCTTTGTGACAGATTTTACCAGTGTACTCACAGAGTATTCCTGGTGAAATCAGGAGAAGGATTTATTGACGCAGAATCTGACCCCAAAAAGGAGAAGTAAAGATCAACTCAAGCAATTCTTACAAGAAAGGATGTCTCTTTGCATTTCCTAGAGGTTCTTTAGATGTCACGGCAGATTCAATTGTAATGTATGTTCCCATAGTAACTTCATTTCTCTTAGTCAGTTTTGTTCCTGCATACATTTATTACCTTTTTGAGCTTAAAAGCAATAATAATGAAATATATCACATCATTCAAGCCTAACTGAGGGAGAAGCTAGAAGCAATAGTTTAAAAAAAATGTTAAAAAAACAGACTGAAAAGAAGGCTCACAATAAGGTAGTTTTAGGGGTGGGCAGCTTAGACAACAAGGGTTAGAGATAAACATATAAGCATATGTCATAAAGCTTTGTGGACCTCGACTAAACATTTTTGATGTGTAAAATTATGAAAGGTTAGTGTGGGAACAGGACAAATCATGGTTTTAGGAATGGTGGGATTTCTTACTCTATGTTGTGTATGTAAACAGTAGTTGATAGAAAGTAGCATAGCATAAATAGCTTTGCTTTTGAACTTTGTAGATCTCATAAAATTGCTTGTGCTTTTCTGCAAATAGTTTCCCACGCACTGCCTTCCTACATCAAGCTCCTAGTAATTGTCAAGCTAGACAGACACAGCAGTTGTACTAGCATCTACCTGAGGCAGAGCTCTACATGTCTGCTTGAGAGTCCTTTCTACGCCTGGTTTGCACAAAAAAGAACCAGATGTGCCTTGAGATCCTCTTCTGGTGGAAGTAGAAACATAAGGGAGAGGACCCTTTTCTGACTGTTGTCAGCTGTAGCAGAAGGAATATATGTATTTGCTTCATATGGTATTATTATGGTACACAGTACAGTGGACAAAATAGGATAAGACAGATTACATGAGTATACAGTTTCTCCTTCTTAGAGAGTTTAGAATCTGAGACAATGAAAGCTGAGAGTACATGGAGGGCCATAAAAGTTATATCTTGGTTGCTTCATATGCCATTATGTGAAGATAGTGCAAAAAAGTTAATGAAGTAATAGATACATGTGTGGCAAGTAGAATGCCATTTTCACAGTTACTCCAAGCTGGAAGATAAAACTGTGTGTGAAAGTTTAACAAGAAGTATCATGGTCTGCAGCATCTCATGCAAATCATACATCTGGAGAAATTTTTGCCATGTTTTTGCCCCCCAAAAACATGAAAAAAAACCCCAAAACAAAACCAAAAAACTTGACTTACTTTTAACTTAACCAAAGATGGGATAACAAGCATCTTCAATTGCTCCCATCTGTGGTTGCAGAAAAGAAGATGATGCAAACATTTCATCAAGAAGAAGAGTTGGACCTGATGATCCTTATGATTCTATGAAAAGTTTACAAACTAATGTGGAGGATAGGAAAGGAATTCATTCATTCATAATTCTGAGGAAAAGGTAATGCATTGCTTTTGCATCCTTCTTTTGATATCTGTAGAGCACAGTGCCATTTTCAGTCGTTCCTAGAGTCTAACAGCTCAAATATGAGAGGCAAAGACAAATCCCCTCTGCTCACTATCCCCTATGTAACATTGCAAGTCCCTACTATAAAGCTGTATTTCAGTTATTTCCCTTTCCTGAACCTGTGGGATTTAATAGTGCTGGAAAATTGTTTAAATAACTGACTATTAAAAACATTTGGGTTTTGTTTAGTTTTTCATTTTCCCTTTACACTCTGGGTTTCTAAAGAGCAAGTGATTTATAGATATTAATAAAATGGTACTCTATGTCCTCAGGCTAGCAAACAACACAAATTTCTTTAAAATTCATGTGTAAAGCAGAAAATAAATATACTTTTACCTGATGCAATCTATTAAATTAATCAGGTGCAGAATCCTTCATGAAGTTGACTGTCCCCTTCACCCCAGAGAATCTAGAAGTAAACATAAGAGGAATCTTAAATCCCCGGTATTTGCTAATGGAATGTTGCTCTATGATGTTTTGCTACAATAAGGCACATGCACTAGAGATCAATTACACATTACCCCAAGTGGTATCCCCCATTTGCCTTGGTTTTCTTTCTTCTCTGTATTCATAACACATTCCAACACCGGGTGAATGAGCTGAGGACATGACCCAAAACCACTCTACCTAAACCTCACATTTCTGACTTTTTTCATAGATACAGCGTGCAGCAGGACTGGCAGCTTCCCACACAGTTGCCCACTAATTAGCAAATAGGGCTTGGGAGTAGGGAGCTTAGGAAATGGGTAGGGCCATTCTAGGCTCTCAAGAAGCAGCTCTGAGCTCCTCTGGGGCAGATCAAATTCCTGCTACCTGGTACTTTGTAACTTCAGTTACTTAAGTAAGTTAAATATCTGTGGATGGCATTCTAAATTTTTGTGTTCTGTCATACCTGTGTGTCTTTATATAGATATGTGTGTATGTATCTGTATACACAGTTGCTCAGCCTTTCTGTGTTTACTTATGTCACAGAGGAAATTACTGCTACAGAATTCTGTACTATAAACCAGTACGGAAACACTTATAAATATGTGAATATACATCAGGGAAAAAATTAAGCTTGAAATATTCTCATTTGTATTTAAGGTTTAAGAATTAAAGCTGAGAAACTCATATTCTCCCCTGATATTTCAAAGCACCACATCTAGATTTACTGGAGCTTAGGCTTTTATTCACATTGATTTTCAATCTCTATTAGTAACATACAGGCGAGTGGTGTTGTCACATTTCTCACAGTACTGAAAAATGAGTCATTTTATGTCAGTGGTTTTGTTCTAAACAAGCACCTGTTTCTAGACAAGAAACAAATCAGCTTACCTACACAATCTGGTGTGCCGAGCTCCTTCAATTAGACAGAGTTAAGTATGCATGGCCAGGCCTCCAGACTTTTTCAAAAGCTCACATCATCCGCTCAGCTTCCTGTGAGTTGAAAGGCACTTTACAAAAGCATTTCCACCCCTTGGGACTGACATTGAATCAAAAGGCCAGAGAGTTGGCACACAGCTTGAAAGGTATTAGGCAGGATGCACTACAGAGCATAAAGTCAAGGCAGAAAAAAACCTGCCTTCAGCCAAAGAAAAAACCTCCTAGAAACTCATTCTCTTCTGTACTCTTTAGGACACTCACTTTTTACCAGGTAAATCACTACACTACTCCAGAGCCCCTGAGATAGTAGCTTCACTCCTGGGGCTAATGGTTTATTACTGTGACTAGGGGGTCAGGCACTTTATCACCACTTTTGTATAGCTCTAACATGACATGTAAGTAGAGGAAAAAATGGGATTTCTTCTTCCTGCTTAGCATATGTAAACACTAAGGTATTTTTGCAAATATTTTTCTGATTTTTTTTTTTTAATTTTTCAAATTTCATTCCTAAGAGAATGCAAAACAACAGAAGGTTGTTTCCCTACCCATGGCAGTGGGGTTGGAATTAGATTATTTTTGTGGTCCCTTCAAGCCATAATCATGCTGTTGGTTCTATGTCAAGGTTGATTCTTTGGAGATGAGCTCTGAACAAGAAATGCTCTTTTGAAAGGAAGTCTCACTTGAAGGGGTGCTGGAGGGAATCATTCCAAGTCAGTAGATGTTTCTTAAGGCTCTCTGCTGCCATCTTTGTAATAGCTTTGCATGGCTGCCTCTTGTTATTGAAGCCAACTTCAAAGAATCACAGAATTGTAGAATTGTAGAGGTTGGGTGGGATCACAATGGGTCATCTGATCTAACCTTCCTACTTAAGCAGAGTCATCTTAGAACACATTGCACAGGATAGCATCCAGACTGCTCTTGAATATCTCCAGTGAGGGAGACTCCACAACCTCTCTGGACAATTTATTCCAGTGCATGGTCCCCCATACATTAAAAAAATTCTTTCTCATGTTCAGGTGGAATTTCCTGTGCATCAGTTTCTGCCTGTTGTTTCTTGTCCTATTGCTTGCCACCACTGGGAAGAGCCTGGCTCCATCCTCTTGACACCCTGACTTCAGATACTTGCATACGTACATTGGTAAGGTCCCCTCTTAGTGGTCTCAGAGGCTGAACCACGCTATTGAGTCCAAGTTGTCTCTAACTGCCTCTTTGCTGACAAAAACTAACATTGACCATCATTAGGGAAATATTTTAAACATGTTTGCCTATCAGCTGAAGTGGGACCTTTGTACTTTGTGCTTCTTGCACTATCCTCCAGCAACTATCCTCCGTAACTAGTCAACACTGGGAAAGGAATTTTGACACCGTCATCCTGGTCACTCACCCAGTCTGATTTGTTCAGTAGTCCTTCTTGTGCCTTAGTTAATATTCATTAGCAGATAATTGTTTCCCCACCAAAGGTGTTTATACTGTAATTAGAATCTTTCTGTCAATGAAAGTTTCATATCCTCTAATGAGTAGGTAGATATGTATGCTGTTATGCTCCTTGCATAATTATGAGCATTCCTGTCCTGCCACAAGATAGGCCAATTAGCTGTTGTTTTTTCTCTGCATATGTGTCAGTTTTAGCAATGAATACTCTTCAGGAAATCCTTCATTTTCTTCATGATTTTATTTATTAAATGCATCCTGGGTATTGTTTGGCTGTAAAACTCAAATATTTATCCTGCTGTTGATGTGTGTTTCTTATTATATACTCTGATAGTTCCTACCATGGTAATGCCATGGATCACGACTGTGCAGCATGTGCTGCCTTAGCAAGTGACCAGTGTTTTGTGTCACAGTACAACAGTGGGAAGGTCATCTTATCACTTAGCTTCTTCCTGGCTGATCTGCAGCAGGACTGTATAACCTAGGGATTTTTTGCATGTAAGACAAATGTGTTGTAACACATACCTGTTTTATGGCAACAACAGAACTGCAGTATATCAGCATTTATGTCTCAGCACTCATTAGTTTCATTTACCCTCACTAAGCTCTATGTGGGAAAGACGTGAAACTCATTGTCAAAGCAGATAAAGGCTGTACTGCAAAGTGCCCTTCTAAGGCCCACAGGAACCTGGTCAGTCATATCAGTCCATTTTGCTGGGATACAGGTACTTGAGCACAGTCTAAGGACAGCACTTTTGCCTTTATTTGGACAACAGTAAATAGCACAGCTCAAATGCTGCTTTGAGGCAGAGTTAGAGCAGAGGAGAGCTGCTTCTTGGGGAGTTGGTTATCATCTCTCTTTGTGGTAGCCAAAAATATGCCATTGGTGATCTGGTCCTGATTAGCCACACTAGTAGTGCCCTCTAAAGACATCCAGTCTGAGTAGCAAAGGCAGCTTGGTATGGTGGATAGGGTATGGATCTTGGGCCTTCAATTCAGAGGCACTTATTCAATGCTGGGTGACGAAGGGGGTTTGTACAGCCAGCCAATAATTTGGTAAGAGGTTTTACATGAGACTGACCCTAACTGATTTGCACAAAGGCTTTCTAATAGAATCCTCCAAAGAAATTGGTCTAAGCAGTCCCATGACTTAAGTACACAATCACCTGGGCAATAAAGCCCTAATATTAAAAAATATGAGAGAACAAGCAGCACCGCAGATAATATTTCTTCTCCCTTCACAAAAAGACTGTGACTAAAGCTGAGTAAATAATTTATGATTAATTTATAAATGTTGGCTTTTTCTTTACTGAAGTGTTCTCCACATGAAGAAAATTTTCTCTGAAGTACGCAAAATTACTCACTGAATAGTGTCTGTATATAATCCTTAGTCTCTAAACTATTCATAAACATTTTCTTGCAAATCAAAAATTTCAGAAAATAGACCAACTCTGACTGTACACCCCTCTCATATGGCATATTCCTGTGTGTGGATAAAATCTGTGGGATACTGTGGATTTTTTAAGCATACACTTTCTATGAGATATTCTGTCTCCATCTTTGGCGAATGTTCTAGTGCATTCACAATTCTGAAACAACAAATCTTGCTGTAGACAAACTCATTTGCAAGTCAAAATAGTGAGACCACTGAGACCACTGGAACTCCAACTTATTTTGAGTGTCTTCTCTGAGATGATTCCTAACTTCCAGTTGATTACCATCTGTACCTGCTAGCTATGATGGGTTTGGAGCTAGCTAGATCTTCTATTGTGGCTGGTAGTGAGGAGAATCCACTGATTCGTCCTCTGTCTTCGTATAAATCAAAACTTCTTTAGACTTATAAGAAACCTAGATGCCTCTAAAAAGTGCTACTTCATTGATTCCACATAATTTTCCTCCCTTCTCCTTGTTAATCCCCTTTCTCGCTGAGCTTCATGCATTTCTGGATCTTTATATTGTGCCAAAGCTCTTGTCTTTTTGTGCTCGTGTTTTACAGTGGAGCAGATGACCTATATGCTTTACAAGCTGCCTACTTCATCTTCATTTAGCACACAGTCAAAGGTCTCTGCACCCTAATACCTACCTCGGCTGAGAGTGGAAACTGCAGGGGTACCTGACAGAAGGATGATGCCAAAAGCCTCCTGTTGTAGGACTCATTTGGAATGGATGGAATTTCTGAGGCATTTGTCAACTGAACCACACGAGACATCTATCTTAGGCAAGCTAAATCGACCTTGATGACAGAAGGAAGAAGAAATGCCACCTCTCACCTGCCCCAGTGCCTGCATCTCTCTGGTTCTCTGACAACTCTTGCAACTAAAATGGTCCCTCTGCTCTGCCCAGAAATTTCACTGCACATCAGAAATAATGTTGCATCTTAAGCTGTCTGTAAACACCAGAATAATTAATTTCTTCTAGTCATGGTTATTATCTTTAGCATTGCTCTTCTTTCCCCTGGGTTTTTTCACGGTATCACAGTAGAACAGTATGAGTAAGGTTGGAAGTGACCACAGTGTGTCGTCTGGTCCAACCTCCCTGCTCAAGTAGGGTCATTCTAAGGCACATTTTACAAGATTGCATCCAGACAGTTCTTGAATATCTCCAGTGAGGGTCACTCCACAACCTCTCTGGGCAATTTGTTCCAGTGCTCAGTCACCCACATAGTAAAGAAGTTCTTCCTCATATTCAGGGGGAACTTCCTGTGCACTGGTTTCTGCCCGTTGCCTCTTGTCCTATTGCTTGGCACCATCGAGAAGAGCCTGGCTCCATCCTCTAGACATGCTCCCTTCAGATATTTATATACATTAATAAGATCCACTCTCAGTCTTCTCTGCTGCAGGCTAAACAGGCACTTTTTAATACATTTGCCCCAGAATGAACAGATCTGGCTTGCTATTAAAGGGTGTGGGTTCCCTCATGTCTTCAGAGAGAGACAAAGAAAGCAGTTAACTATAAGACAGCTGTAGTTAAAGATGACTGTATTTTTGAGAGAGAAGAGAGCCATGCTTGTACAGGAACACTAGTCAGGCAGAGCAGAAAATTATGATTGCCTTTTGAATTCTAAGGGTTCTTGGTTTAGAAGGCAAAAGCATTCTGGCTCCTTCCCATAGCAGGGAACAGAAAATGTTTCCAAGTAAAACCTTGACTGTCCTTTTGAGATCAACACAGAGCTCAGCAGATAAGATGCCCCTACTGACCTAATTATCTGTTTATTTTGAACCACATCTGGTTTTGAGCAGCACAAAAAGCAAACAACCAAAGGTGGATGACCCCTCAGGAAAAGAAACAAGAGATCCCCTGGAAATGCTAGACCAGACCTGTAGCATCCTTTAATCTTACAACTCACCTAATCATGTCTGTCCGTGCTTTACAATACTCCTGCTTAGTGACTCTTCCCAAGTTTACACTGACTTAGTGAAAGTTCCTTTCATAGCCTCACTTCTGGATCTTTGCAGGATTTATAAACCTATTTTACTTTTGTTGCTTTTCTCTGCTAATCTATGTTCTTTGCAAGTGTTCAAGCGTTTGACTGGAAGTTTAAGTAGCTTAACTGTTAGGAATGATGCACCATTTCTTCACAGAGAATTGTATCAAAGGTTGGCATAGCCAGTGAAAAATCTGCTTTTGGCTGAGGTTCTTAATAATGGAGTTTAGCCTTTTCCAGTGTGGTGTCGTGGTTGCCAGGGAATCATGTAAACTAATCATTTGGGTCACAAAGAGACTAAGCTGATGGATAAAACTGTATCCATCTTACTCTGAAGCAATGACAAGCCACTGACCCTTATGAAGTTTAAAAATATCTTAGTAGAGTAGGTGGAAATTTGTGTGGTTTATTTGTTTGGGAATTTTGAGCAAAAAGAACCCTGTAGGAATGATATTTCTTTCAATTCCTTTTCCACAAAAGAACTAATGTTCCTTTGAATGGCACTGTTTTGCCACAGCATTCAAAATTAAATTATTTCACCAACCATCTCTTGCACCTTTTGAATGCTTTTGCTTAAAAAATAAACAGGAATAGCTTGTTTTATCTCAGCTTTTCATTCCTTTTTCTGGAGAAAGTCTAACAAACAAAAGACAGTAAACAAAAAAGAAGCAGGTCTTTCCCATCAAAACAAAGTAAGCCTTATTTAAAGAGCCCTGTATAAATTAAAACAATCTGTGAAAAGCTTAGAGAATAGAAAATCATCATTGAAATATTAATTTTCCCTATAAAACTTAATTGTCCTTTTTGACAATTCTTTTTTTGCAGTCAGTGAACACACATCAGTATCTTCCTTCTTTCTTTTAAGCTAAAAAAAGAAAAATCATGTTTTCAGAATTTACCTGGCTTAGAAGTATACTTTTTAAAAAGTCTTACTGTCCTAAAGTTTTTTATGTGTACCTGTCACCAGAGGAAATGATTTGCACTTTGTATGGAGCTGTAGGCCTAAAGTTACTAAGTAGAAATAGAAATGGTTTCTTTTTAATATTTTTATATATATAAATATGTTCTGTTTATTTCATGGGCAGCCTTGTTGTTTTTTTTCCTGTCCACCACGGAATCCCTAAATGTATGTTTGCAAGAAGCCCAGTGGTATCTCCCAGGGATATAAGCAACAAGGGAAGCTTTGGTGACTGCCTTAAGTGGTAAATCATGTCTCCCTCCTGTGCAGATCAGCGAAACTGCAGTGAAGCGAATTTCTCTGTAATGTAAAGAAATAGTTTGCCATTTCTTCTTCTCTTTAAGAAGCAGAGGTACAATGCTAGTTCCATTTCTTACAGTCTGTAAATACTAAAAAATAGCTCACTGTAGAAGGAGCTGAAGCTATCAGTTCGTCTTCCAGCAATATTCTTTGTAAAGAAAGAGTTGATAAGGACTCTCAAGAAACTAGACAAGCTTGTCTTTTAAAAGACAACCAACTCTCTCTTCCAATTTTCAAGGCCAAATATTTTCTACAGATGAATTTTTGTGTGGGTATCACAACTATTTACGAGGTATCATATTTGTGAAGGTCTCACGAAAGGGGCATTTTATATATTGTGCTCCTTGATGAAGGAAAGAAATAAAGGAGCTGGAAAGAACCCTCCTCCTATACAGCCATGGATTTCCCCTGTCAGGGATTTCACTACCATGAGTGCTGTGAAACTACAGGTTCAGGAGGATGTTCCCAGGCTTTTGTAGTAATGTACATATACCTGCATGACACTCACTATGAGAAAGACATTGAGGACTAGAGCATGTTCAACGAAGAGCAACAACACAAGTGAAAGGACTGGAGCACAAGTCTTATGAGAAGCAGCTGAAAGAACTGAGGTTGATTAGCCTACAGGAAAGGTGATTCAGGGGAGACGTTATCACTCTCTACAACTACCTGAAAGGAGGTTGTGGAGAGGTGGATGGCATTCTCTTTTCCCAGGTAACAAGTGTTAGGACAAGAGGAAATGACCTCAAGCTGCAGCAAGGGAGGCTTAGATTGGATATTAGGAAAATTTTTTTCACAATAAAGTATTATCAAGAATTAGAATAGCCTGCAGGGAAATGGTTGAGTCACCACACCTGGAGGTATTTAAAAGAAATGTAGATGTGGCACTTAGGGATATGGTTTAGTGTTGGACACATGTTGTGGTTTAAGCCCAGTTGGAAACTAAACACCACACAGCTACTCTCTCTCTACCCCCGCACCCTGGTGGAATGGGGAGGAGAATCAAAGTAAAACTTGTAGGTGGAGATGAGAACAGTTTAATAATTGAAAATAAAGTAAAATACAGTAATAATAGTAAATGATGATAAAAACGATAATTAAAAGGGAAAAACAAGGGATGTACAATATATTTGGTCACCACCTGCTGATGCCAAACCATCTGACTGATGCCAAAACCAATTTTCCCAAACCCAGATCATCCCCCCCTTCAGTGTAACTTCCCCTAATTTATATACTGGGCATGATATTCCATGATGTGGAATATCCCTTTGGTCAGTTCGAGTCACCTGTCCCCACCTATGCTCCCTCCCAGTTTCTTTTGCTTTACTTCCACATTGGAAGAGCAGGAGACAATAAAAAAGTCCTCGACTTAGGAAAACGCGACTTGGCAAAAACCCAAAACATCACTGTTACCAACACCATTCTCATTCTGAATCCAAAACACAGCTCTGTAACAGCTACTGAGAAGAAATTAATTCTCCCCTAGCTGAAACCAGGACAACATGGCAGTGCTGGGTTAACAGTTGGACTCGATGACCTTGGAGGTCTTTTTCAACCGTAATAATTCTATGACTCTGCTATCCCTATTTGTGTGCTTTCATGGGTACAAACTGCAATCATTTTGCAATAGCCCTGCCAGAAAGCCAATATGGCCCAAGTTCTGGCCCCATGCTAGCTCAGCAAGGGATGCAAAACTAATCCACTATATCTCACTGTCTGGTTTCCTGGGATTGTGCTATTTGTCAGTGCTAATTACAAAGATGGCAATGCTAAAATCATTGGGAGATAAGAGAGGCAGATGGCATATTCATTTATTAAAAACCAACTGACTCTTATTTTCTGTAGCTCTTTGTGCCTTCATTAGGATTTACATTTTAAATTACACAGAATCTAATAAGCCAGCATGGCACCTCATTATCAAGCATGTGTCTTCAAGTCTCCACCTGAAGGGGCAGTTGAGGACTTTTTCTACTTCATATCCCTTGGTTTAAGAACTTGCTCGCTTGCTTCATCTCAGCTTACTTCAAAGTTTCCAGTTGTGTCAATGCAAACTTGGCAATATGCAAACTCAAAACTTTCAGTTCATTCCATATAGTATGCGGGGAGAAAGATGTGGATTTACAAAGCTCTGTCTTCCTCAATGGAAGGGTTTAATTAGCCATTAACTAAATATCTCCTTTTGATGCCTTGGGCCAGAAATGAGGGGAGGCAAACAAAGCTTTGTAGGCTTACAGCTTATTCTGGAAATCAGTGGAAACACATTTAGTTCTGTTCTTAGATAGATGCAAAAACATTAGTTATGATTCAGATATGAGATGTTGAGAGCAACAGGGGAGGGTCAGACTATACATGCTCTCTGTGAAGATCAGGTGCAGGGCAATAATTAAGGCATAATCAGAGTATCTTCCTGCTGCTTTCCAATCACCATTCAGCTAATAATGATTTTATAGATTAAATAGCAAGTTGCAGCTAAGTTAGGCAAGTGCAACATGAAAACAATACTGATGTTTAGAGACATTAGGTAAACAGTCAATGAAGCATAGCATCTCATTCATATTAATCTCCAGCAGAGACCTGGTTGTTCCAGTCACTGACTCAATCATTTACTTGCCTAAGTATTTTACTTCCCTCTGTGCATTCTCCATTACATTCTTCCCTTCAGTATTCACCTCCTTCCTTTCAGGTGTTCCCAAGGTTAAACACCCAGCCCTCAGTCCCTGTTCTTCATGATAATTTCTGGGGGAAAAGGGTTAAAGAAAAAAAAAAAGATCAGCAGCTAGAAAACCGCTAGAGAATATGTACATACACACATACACACACATATATACGCACATTTATATTAAAAATTATCTGCAATTAGCCATTAATCTCCATTATCTCTGTGTGGCAGAGCTACATCCACTGGTAGAGTTTGGCAGCATAGTAAAATGCTTCTGTGTTTAAAGACTGTTTGATAGCTATGCCTGCTGCAGAGCCCCACAGTAAACTGGGCTGCAATGCCAGGAAAGTAGCTGGAAAATCCAGCATGGTCAAAGCTGGGCAGACATAGGTTGACAAAAAAAGACTAGTACCCCCATCAGTATTCAACTCATCCTTGCACTGGCTATGTAGGACGATGGGGAGCAGCTCAGAGTGCAGGGCAAGTCTGCATTTGCACACCTCATGTGCACAAACCCCTTGCTAAATGCTGCCCTAAGCTAACAGAATGAAAATAGCAAGTACCAAGATTGGGTTGATGATTGGCATGTTTCTCACTTCTCTTGTCAATGTCTTTGCTTGTGTTCTTAGTGACCTGAGTAATGTAAATTTGGGCAGGATGTGTTCTTCTTCTCAAACAGTAAGACTGGGAGAAACAACACAAGTCTTTTAAAAGGCTCCCAATCCTCTGAGTAACTAACAGAGACCAAATCATGGCTGCGGAGGCTCAGTTCTGGTGCAGCACCTGTTAAGGAGCACATCACAATCAGTCAGTCTGTGCTGCCAGCAAGGCTCTGTAATTGCAACTTCACACTCTGACGGAGCAGTGGAAACATAAGAATAATTAACTAGTCATAGCTGTGAACCCCTTTCCTTTGCTGGTTTAATACTTTGTTTATGTCTTTGAACTCTTGGCCATATGAGGATTTTAATTAAGTCAGAGGGTTAGGAAGATTGATAATACTGGAAATAGATGTTATTGAAATGTGATTGATTTGAGAAGAATCAGGAATTATAAGAAAAAATTCTCTCCTTTTGCCATCCACCTTTTCAATATCAACCTTCTTGTGTGTGAATTGTACCAGTGAGGATTTATTATAATTATTTTTTTTTGCCAAGAGCAAAGAAATTACACATAAGCAGAAGAAAGAATGGCTTTAAATTAGCAAAGATAAAATATTAATTATGTGAAAATGCAAAACAGGGAGAGAAATCAATTGTGAGGAAACAGCATAAGAAAAGAACCTCTTAGCCTCATCAGATGCTTTGTGGGACAAAGCCTTCAATCAGAAATGTGCTGATACTAAATTATCCCTGGATCTGATCTAGCTCTAATAATTGAAAACTCCCACTACTGGAACAGAACCAGCTTGCTGAATGAACACTAATTTCTCAGACTGGATATTAAGTAGACAAAGCTGTTGCATGTATCTAATCAGATTTGTATTTTTATTCTCTGACACACTACATCCTACGCTGTGCTGTGATTTAAAATTATCACAGCCTGCCTTGTGACACGTGTCAATGAGAGGTACATTTCCTTTAGCACTGAAGCATTCTCTTCTGTCTTCACAGCTGTGATTATAAGTTCTGAAAGCAGATTTTCAGAAAGATATATTAGAAAAGGTGCCCAGATGAAGTCATTTGGTTTTTTAATACCTTATTAACACCTCTAGCCTCTAGATGTTGTAGTTCTATGTCTGTCAGATAGCTCAGCATGATTTTGCAAGTAAAGCTTGCCCGTGAAGAGGAACATTCTTTACTCTTTCTCTCCTCCTGTTATTTACGTGTGTAGTTCCTCCCATCTCTGAAAAAAACCCAATTGCATTCTAGTAACTTTGGTCCCAAGACATCTGACTTGTCTTTTTCTCCTTTTTTCGCCCAAAAGGAGACATATACACAATTTGAAAGACAAACTGTGAGTTTTGCTTTGAAACAATACATAGGAAAAGTGAGTAGATATAAAGAGTACATGTCAAATTAAAATATTGCTTGGTTTAAAATACATTTAAAATTCTTTAAATATTTTACCTACAGTGACTCTAATAAGATAGTAAAAATTTGATAAAAAGTTATTATTTCAGGGGGATTTGGTGTTTATTCTTTTTCTCCCCACCAAGTTATTTCCAACTTTTCTATAATCTTATTGTTTGTTCCTTTTGAACGATTACCAACAGATCTTGTTGGCCATTTGTGGTCTTTGAAAACTTCCAGCATCACCACTTAAAGTTGGATTTGTCCTTTGTGTCCTGATTCAGGGCAATATACATGCACGCATATCAATACAGATCAGCTTCAAGGCGAGTACTTATCTTTAGGCATGTAGTTATGTGCACATCTGGGTTGCCTTGTTGGATTACAACTTGAGGAGTGTACATCCAGTGATATTCTCTATTCAATCAAACATATGAATCTACACTGGAAAGCAGTCAGGAAAATGTGGAAATGTGGCATCAAGAATTACCGCAGCTGAGCAGAAGTTTAGTGCTGTATCTCAATACAAAAGTGTCAAGACACCTCCATTAGGAGAATTTCTTCAGTTCTGTTTTGCTGATTAGCTGGTCCTTTGAGGGAGTTATATACTTGCTACTAATCCTGCTAACATGAGTGGTTAAAAATGGGACTTCATCTCATGGCATAGCAAGAAGCTCTCATGTGATCAACCTTTAGAAATAAAGTTATTGTCTTTTAAGAAATTTTATACAATACCTCGATGTGTCAAAATGAAGGAACCCCTCTCTCCATGAACAAAAAGATCTGCTCTGCACATTCCACCATGGAAAAATCCATCCAGGGTCTGCTTAATGATGCACAAAAGGATATAAAATTTTCTCGCTATATAGGCTCATCTATCTATCTATCTATCTATCTATCTATCTGTCTATCTATCTATCTATCTATCTTGTTACAACAGCTATTTCTATTAACAGCTGTTACTAGGCCTTTCTTACTGAAATCCAGGAGGAATCATCATCATCATCATCATTGAACCATCACAGAGAGTGGTTTGTGTTGGAAGGGACCTTCAAAGATATCTAGTTCATATACCTGTGGCCATGGGCAGGGATGCTAGACTAAAGGCCCCATCCAACAAGGAGTGGGGCTTCCACAACTTTTCTGTTCCAGTGTCTCACCACTCTCCAAGTGAAGAATTTCTTCCTTATGTCTAATCTAAACCTACTCTCTTTCTGTTTAAAGCTGTTACATCTCATCCTATTGCTACAATCCCTGATAAAGAAGTCCTCCCCATCTTTCTTGTAGGCCCCTTTTAGATACTGAAAGGCTGCAATAAGGCTCCACAGAGCCTTTCCTTCTCCAAGCTAAATAATCCAACTCTCAGTTTGTCCTCACAGGGGAGATGTTCCAGCCCCCTGATCATCATTATGGCCCTCCTCTGGACCTGCTCTAAGAAGTCTGTGTCTTTCCTGTGCTGGGAACCCCAGAGCTGTTCACAGTACTCTAGCTGGGGTGTCAAAAGGGCAGATTTGAGGGAGAAAATCACCCCTCTCGACCTGATGGCCACAGGAAACAATTGGCTTTCCGGACTCTGAGTGCACACTGCCAGCTCATCTTAATATTTTTTTTATCCATCAATACCCCTAAGTCTTTCTCCATAGGGCTGCTCTTAATCACCCTTCGCTAAGCCTGTTTGGGATCTCACTGTTTGTCTCTCTCTCACTCTCACTCCCACCAGCACAATACTCCTGCTTTCAGCAGAATCAAAAAAAAATTTAATTATAAAATTTACTTTTAAAGTTAAATGTTATTTGCTACTAAACTTTTATTCCAACTTTGATAAGCACAGCTTTCATTATATACTCAAAGGAACAATTTATGTCTACAAAGAGTTTTCTGAACCGGTAATTTTCACCTGCTCTGCAAAAGAAGGTAGTCTAAAATAAATAAGGGGCATAAAAATGATACAAGCCACTAGCTTTTCTGCTTAAAAAGCATGACCCTGTGGATGGCAAAGGGAAAGTTCAGGGAAGAGAGGATTGTCAGCATCTTCTTGGCACATGGCTGTTGCAAAGGAGACTTTAACTGTAGTGTGTTTCTGGTGTGGTTGACGGGTGCAAGAAGCCCTTTCCACTTGATGTTCTCCCAGCCCATGCATGGAGGCCTCTCTGGGCCTGATTATTGCTAGACCAAGGTACCAAATGCAAAATATATTTCCAATACCATCTACTACCTGCACCTGGAGGACTACAGTTTGCACAGAGATTAAGTCTGGTCTTAATAACACACTTAAAATTATCCAAAGGTTGTAAAGCAGTTGTGCCTGAATGTCAGTTGCTCACGCAACTGGAAACCTTTTCTCACTGAAGGGTGATGCACAAATAAGGCAGCACACAAAAGGCAGAATATGCATATTTCAAGTGCTGACACCGTAGAGGAAAACACAGCAATGACAGTTATGAACCTGTGCCTAAAATCTAGATTCAAATTATGCCTTTGTTGTAGTCTTGAGTGTAATGACAATTGTGCTAATGAGGGTCAGCACTTCTGAGTTATATAACAAACATTATGCCATGCCCTACATCAGCTGTAGGATCTTAGGAAAGAATAGCCTTGGACACCTTAGCTCCAGGCTACTGAGTACCCCAGTAAGGGCTCAGTTTGTAGCAAAAGCCACAGAGCTGTTTATATTGGGATACTGAGGTTTGAATTGAACTGAGATGGAGGAACAGCAGCAGGGTATCACACAAAATTGAGCTGTTACATTTCATCATTTTCCCTTTTCTGCTCAATAGACCAAATCTGCTCCATTTGTATTTCTGCTAAAGCCTCATTGCTGGATGAAATGCAGATAATTACCTCTGCTATGAAAGCAACTTGGCCACTTCATTCCATACCTTGGGGGACATGTTGAGGAAAGGGATAGTGCTGCCTAACAAGCTTCTCCTGTGGTGCCAGGGGAGAAGAAGTATTCAGAGCTTGAGATGGTACTGGATGGCTCAGGATGAGAACAGATGCATGCCTCCAGGGCTTGCCAAGCTGGAAACTATCCTCCTCCTTTATCATGGTTCAATCTCCCACATATGTAACACACCAAGGCTGCTCAGTTTTATGTTTGCCATTTGGGAGAGGTGAAGCCACAATTCTCTTTCAGTCTGTGAAGCCAGATAAAAGGTGTTTTACTTTGACTATAATAATAATATAATAATAATAATGGCCAGTCTTCGCGAACGAAGATTTGGGGAAAGGTCTTTTACCTTTCCAGCCTGCGCAATGGATTTTTTTAGGTGAGACACAGCCTGCGCTGAACTGAGCCCACCCTTTAATCCTAAGGTTCATCTGCCGGGGCCAAGCGAGCTTGGACAATGGCAGTGAGGTCCTCAGGACGTAGGTTTGTTTAGAGTGACCTTCTCATAGATGGATGGCCTCACAGGGCTAACGGGCTCCATCTACCCGGGAGACCGAGGAATCGAACCTGGGTTGCAGCAGTGAGAGTCCTGCATGCTAACCACTAGGCCACCAGGGGTCTCTTTACTTTGACTGACAGGATGCTAATAGTACTATCTCCCAGGACAACTGCCGTTCCAATTTGGTCCATCAAAAATGCTATTGCTCTTGTAATTCTGAGCAAATACCATCTTGTTTACTGCTCTGTTAAGTGCAGAACTTCATGTCACCAGACAGTAAGAATGTTTGATAAGCTGGCTACTGTAGAGCTAGCCAAAACAAAGGGCTAGTGAAATGGGTCCATCCAGGCTGCAAGTTTTGAGAGGTATTCAGCTTCTGATGTTATGTTGTGTCTTCAGAAATGCATGGCCACTGCTTCAGCTTTGCCCTGACCTCCATTGAACCATCGTGCTGTTCTGCCTGCTCCATAAGGAAATTCAGAGAACAAGTGGCAGGTGGAAATTTGCACAACATTAACTTGTATGAAAGTGACCCAGGCAGATCTTATTCTGGTTAATTCAAGCTGAGCTTGCTGGAATTTGTTAGGTAAGAGTTTGTTCCATGGCAGCATATGGAAGGTAGCCATGATATGGAGCGAAGTGGCAGCACCAGCTGAGCTGCAGCAGCCAATGTAACAGAGTTATTGTCACACTCCTGGGCCTCTCTGTAATATGGGGGTGGTACCATCTGTGAGACAGAGCTTACAGCTGGGAATGTTGGGTGACATTCCTTATGAATGAGCAGCTAAGCAGGAGACTAGATGGCTTGCTCCCTAGCAAGCTCCACATGCTCCACAACCTGTAGCTCCAAGATAGCCCTTTCTGACTCTCTCATTCCAGAAATTTCCATGTTCTCAGAGTTTTCAGAGACAACCCTTCTGCAAGGTATCCCTGTCAACAAACCTCTGTTCCTCATCACAAAATGTCTCAGCAGAGTCACAAGTGTTGACCTTCAGCTAAAAATAAGCAATTTTCAAATCGCAAAGTCATTGCAAGAAAAAATTGTCTTCAAGCAATGTCTGTAAAGATTTTAAGAGAAAATATTTCAGTGATTTTTTTTGTCTCTGATAAGCTGGAATTTGAGCAAGTGAAGTTTAATAAAATTTTGAAAAATTCATACTCCTTCTCACTTTGACTTTTGTGAAGACAAGGTTCTTCAATTTACATGCAGCATTCTTTGTCAGCATTCATTTTTCCTCCTAAAAATTTGAACTATTATTGCCCATCTATTTCTAGACACAATTTCTCTAACGTGACCTTTAATACCATGAAACCTAGTTACGGGAAAATACGGATTCAAATCTCTGCCTCACAGCAATAAAATGACACCCAAATATCATTTTTAACTGTTCATTTTTATGTTTCCAACATACTATACTGTTCTTATCTCAGGATCTGTTGGTTGGAAGAAGACCAGAAGAATATATGGTCAAATATATCAGGAAAAATTGGTCCTTGACATTTTTTTAAATTTTGAATGAAGTACCAATATACCCAATTGGGAATTATTTTTTATAAATTCAGAAAATATCAGATTTAGAGAAACAGGCAAACTTTAGCATCCTTTCCTATGTAGACTACTCAGAATTACTGAGGTTCAGTAGTTAATCAGCTTATCTGAAGAGTAGAGGCCTCAGGACAATAACCAACATTCTTAATGGTAATAGTCCAGTATTTAGTACAACAGGATCCCATGTATTACTGCAGTACAAATGCATTAATCAATTTATTACTGGTATAATTATTATCATTATTTATATTATTACATATATAGTATAAATCTATCTCAAGTGTCAAAAAATAATAAAATTTAAATCCTTCATAATTCCACTGTGGAAAGTGAAAGCTACAAAATGTTACTTTCTAATGGTTTAGAAAATTTCAGATCATATTCAAAAAAGAAAGCTTGAATGCCCAGAGTTCCAAAATCCTTTTTACTTTAAAACTTTCTTCTACATTGTGATAATAATGCCTTGGTCCTTAAGTATCTAGGACCCCAAACTTGAGGAAAAGACTGCTAGTCCTTCAGAGTACCATGGGATGGTAATATGAATTAAGAACAATAATGTGTGATGAACTGAAAGGCTTGTTTTCTGTCAGGACACAGCCCCATATTTCTTTTTTCTTCTACTGCTAGAAATGAAGAAATTTTTTTTTAGTTTCAGAAAATTGTTTCCAGTGACAAAGGAGAAAAGAGACCAAACAAGAACTACAACATACCTATTGTAAAATTATCAATATGAAAACACCAGAGATCTGTACATGACATTATCATTTGCAACCTGGCCAATATGGTAATACTGACATCAAGCAATTGACAGTCATGATTTGGTTCCAAACCAGGGAAGCTTTTTACATGATCCACAATTATTATTCATGTCTCTGACCATGATAATGGGCTGGAACTAGATGATCTTTAAGGTCCCTTCCAACCCTAACCATTCTATGATTATATAAGATTGCACAGCTCAGTGGATTCTTTAGTGGTGGGGTAAGCATTGTCCTGCAGGTGTTTACCACACCTTTAAACACTCCTAAAGTGCTTGCTTTAAGAAAAGAAAACAGTGAACCCCCCCACCCACTCACCCCTTCCTCCCCGCCAAACCTTGTCAGAAGGGTAAACTCAAGTGTCCTGCATCTAAAAGCTGACCTTGTTTACAGTCCCTGGGAGTAGGCTTTGTAGCCACAGACAGTGGAGGTGACAGTGGAGCCTTTACCCCAAGGTAATCCACCTGGAATCCTCTCCAAGTTCAAGTAAACTGAAGGAGGCCACCTCAGTAAAGCTTGTCTCAGTGGACAAGGAAGCCAAAGTAGACATCTCTGTAAATATTTTCATGTGTGCCTCTGTTGTCACTCAGCCTGCTTAAAGATTGCTTGGGCAACAGGTGACAAAGCTCTCCAACAGATCTATGAAAACTAAACTGATTGTATATCGGGATGTAGATCGTTTGTTGCTTATCTGATATGCTCTAGAGTTTTTCCTTCAGAAAAAGAATTTCCCAGTGAGGAGCTGAATACTGTAATCACTCTCATAATTCATGAAAATCACTTGCTTTGAAAATAACAAAAATGTTATCATAATTGTCAAAATGAGGCTCAGTAATCTAGGAATACTTGTTCTCTTGCCGGCTGTAAGTTGTGGATCTGGTCCAAAGCCCAGGAGTCTCAACAAGAGGTTTTTCATTGGCTTCAGCAAGTCTTGGATCAAGATTGAGGAAGAAAACAGCCATTTCTGTAGCGCTGAGATGGTGTGCGTGAATAAAGTACAAGTTCTAAGATTAGTGAAGTGGTTCCTGGATGTAACGTGAACCATAATAGCATCCAAAACGGTCCATCAACACAAGGCAAAGTTATTATTCCAGCTATTAGTAACTGGGTTTCACAGACATCTCTACCATTCATTGGATGCACATTCTGCTTTCTGCCAGCATTTTAAAGGTCATTAAGTAGAATATTAAAATAATCATGATAAATGATAAGCCAGATTTCATTACATTCTGGATAATTTCAAGATCTTATCTACCTAGTCTTATAAAAAGCAAATTAGTTGAAGTGCAATGTGTCTTCACTGAATAGCTACGTCAGGAAAAAGCTAAAGAGGAAAGGTAGGAGGTAATTCACCTAGACAGTACAAAGGGATTTAGATTCACCCTTCTTGCTGTGCCCCATAATAAAAATGCCCTCCCCCCAAATATCAGATGAATGTATCATTTAAAAGTCTGAAATGACCACTTGTTTTTATATTGGGATTTGGTTTTATGATGGTATCCAAGCACTTTCTGCACTGCTGTTCTACTGATTTATGACTGAACTTCTATTTATTTAGTGTAAAGGCATCCCATTAGGAAATGATTGTGTTCTACTTCTAAGGCAACTGCCGTCAAACCACACCAAAACCTTTTTTTGCCACTAATCTGTAAAACTTATTAGTGAAATTAAAATTCATGAGAAAAGATTTTGATAACTGCTGAAGCAGCGGCTCACATTTCCAGATGGTCTGCATGAAAGTGACATTCTACACCCCTTGCGATAATACGATGTGTTGGCAAGTGATTGTGGACGTTTGCTTATTTAATTAACAGAGGGTTGCACATCATTCAGCAATAAAGTCTGTGAGCTCAGCTTCACTGAAAGTCATATGTGCCTCGAGTAGGGATTATGGAGGATTTAGGCTCTACTGTCAGAACGTGCATTCTTCAAAACCGTATCAGCTGCCATCTCCCACAGCAAAATCCACAGTTTTCAACAAAGGGAGCAAGGAGATTCTCCTGGTGTCATCAGTGGAGGAGAGAAAATAGTGGCAGACTGCTACCTTTTAAAGCACAGCAGAGGATGGACCCCATTAAAAAGAAACGAAAAAAATGAACAAACAAACAAAAAAATCCAGCAGCTCAGGTGTTGGAACATGCATACTGCTGGGAAGAGCGATCTGCTACACAAGTTTTTGTGCTTTGATGATGTCCGGTTGCCTAGCCACTCTCTTCCAGGACAGTTGTTTCCTTAGCCTCTTACAAAAACAGCTTTTTGCCAGTATTGCCACAATCAATCAATGGAGTAGTTAGCAAGCTGCCCATCGACACACGCTCCTAGTGATTGGAGTAGACTTACAGGCAACTCAGAAGAAAGAAGAAAATGTAATAAATTCTTTTGCAATGGGAGCAATACCTATGTTATGAGATAGTGAAGAAAAACCTGAATGCATGTGCAACTTCCGTCATAGCTGTATCAACAGCATGTACTTCCACACCTATTTCTGTCTAATAGATATCTTCTGTTCTTTGTTCTTTTCTTGGCTCCCCTACTTCACTCACATTTACTGCAGAGTTTGCTTTTAGTGAGTTTTATGTGCTGGGATTTTCAAAGTGCCTTGAGGCTATTGACTTTCAATAGGATTTGGGTAGCTAATTGCCTTTTCCTTTGTACTTTACAAATTCCAGACATAGCTCTTCTGTGAGTTCATTTTAGTCTTTTATGACTGAATTTCCTGAAATGTTATATTCCTTTTGAAAGGAAAAAAAAAGGTGCCCCTTTTTAATGTAAACCAAAGGAAATAGTTGTCCTCTTTCTTTTAAAGGTCCAAAGCTCATGGTCTCTTATCTATTTAAGTTAAACAGTACAGACATCAAATGCATTAATTCAAGTCTTGTTGAGATCTTGATTACAGCCTGGCAGTTCATCTGGGTGATACAGGCTTTCTCTGTGGACCCTTGACAGTGTGTGCCATGTAGTGGTGGTTTAGAGCCTGTTAAAGGGACAAAAATGATGAAAACATAACAAATAGTCTTTGGGCTGCCCTTTCAGCCTATGAACTTCTGACTAGAAACTTTTATTTAATTCTTTCACACCCAACATGCATAATCTACTATTGTCTGTCAGATTTGACATGCAGCTTTGATCTCTAGCTGTCCAGAGTATCTCATCTTTTCTTTCACTGCTGTGGTTAGCTATGTGTTAAAAGTTCCTTACTGCCAATGTCAGAAAGGAAAAAGCAAGAGATGGTCAGTGAAAAACAGAAGTAAACCATTCACCTAACACACCAGATAGCTCCATTAACATTAAAGGTAAAACAAATAGATACTTTCTAATGGTAGCAGAAGTTTTCCAAAGACACTCGGAAAACCAGAACGAGAAAGAATGCATGAAAGAAGCAATTTGCAGCATAAGCTTTTGTGAACTGCTACCTCAGCAGGAGTGAATTGGTCAGATGCACAACTGAGAAAACTACATGTAGAAAAGAAAATAGGAGAAACCAGAGCTGGTATGTAATGGATAAAATGCAGGAGAGGGGGTTTAGAGAAGCATTAGTCACTGGTTACGGCTTGTCCTTTTTTCTATTTCTCTGTCTTTACTTAGCGCATGGCCTGTGCTCTGGCTTCAGGCAACTCAGTGCCCTGCTCTCAGCAAGGGATGAGAATAACTCTACAGACCAGGTGTGCTGCAAGCTGTTTTGAAAGTAATTTACACACAAGGAGACTTCACTGGAAATGGAAAAGAAGTAGGAATAGAAAAGTAAATAGAATATTCTGTAGCAGCCTTTTTTACCCTAGTGAGGTGTGACTGTCAGAAGAAACATTAGGAAAATGGTACGTCTGTTAAAGACTAAGAATTATTTAAACTCCTCCAAAAAGGTGCTAAATGGAGTTAGGAGTTTATTAAGGTCACACTAGCTTTTGGAGGACAACATGAGCCTAACAGAAGAAGACATAGAGCCTCCAAGATGATTTTGTGTAAGCATACCTTGTGTCAGTTATAAGTTTCCCATTGTTTTACCTTCAAAATCATCTCCAGACACAGGAGCCTGCAGAAAAGCTGGTGTATCTGAACCTATGCACAGACAAGGGTGTTACCTATCCTATAACCAGCTAGAGTGTTAATACCACTAAAAGATGGGTATAAGCTGCTTCTAGATAAGTAAATACTGATGCCAATACTGGCCCCATTTCCCTTCCAGGATTCCCTGAGAAATGTGTCTCAGCATTACTTAGAATAAAATTTGTAGTCATGGTTGCTGCTTCTCAGCTTCCCTAGGCACAAAATGTAATTCTTGCTGATTGAACTATCAAAGGAACTGTTTTAGAGTCTCATGCTTTCAAAATACTGTGGCCATGGTCAGGAAATCATCTTTATTCAGCAAAGCACAGTAGCCCTTTCCGCCCATGTACTTATTTCTTGCGAAGGTTTAAATGCATGTATTTCCAGCAGAACTCTACAATCTGAAATTAACAGCCAGATTTTGTAGGCCAGTCCTGTGACTTAAACTAAGAGAACAAGTTAAATACTCTTACAGACTGAATTCCTCAGGGAAATAATAGCCCTTCTAGAAAAGAAAAACAGGAAAAAAAAAACCTTCAACAACCACCCCCTCAACATACCACTTAAAAGTCCACTTATCATCTAACCGTGATGTCCAGCTGTCTTAGGAAAAAACATAATTGTAGAATCACTGAATTACGTGGATTGGAAGGGACCTTAAACCTCATCTAGGTCCAATCACTCCACCACGGGCAGGGATGCCACCCACTAGGCAAAGTTGCTTAAAGCCCCATCAAACCTAGTAATGTACACTTACAGGGATGGAACATCCACAACTTCTCTGAGCAACCTATTTCAGTGCCTCACTACCCTCTGAATAAAGAATTTCTTGCTAACTTCTAATCTAAACCTGCCCTCTGTGAGTTTAAAGTCATTACCCCTTGTCCTATGACTATCTGCCCACGTAAAAAGTCACTCTCCCTCTTGTTTCATAAGCCCCCTTTCAGTACTGGAAGGCCACAATGAGATCTCAAAGCCTTTTCTTCTCCATGCTGAACAACCCCAACTCTCTCAGCCTGTCTTCACTGGAGAGATGCTCCAGCCCTCTTATCATCTTCCTGTCCCTCCTCTGAACCTACTCTAGCAGGTCCATGTCTTTCTTGTGTAGAGGGTTCCAAACCTTGACACAGTACTGCAAGTGGGGTCTCACAAAGGCAAAGTGGAGGGGGAGAATTACCTCTCTTGACCTGTTGACCACACCTGCTTGATGCAGCCTAGGATGCGACTGGTCTTCGGGCTCATGTCCAGCTTTTCATCCACTAGAACCCCTAAGTCCTTCTCCACAGGGCTACTCTCCATGAGCTCTTCTCCCAGTCTGTACTCAAGTCTGGGATTGCCCTGGTCCAGGTGCTGCACCTTGCACTTGGACTTGAACCTCATTAGGTCCTTCCGGGCCCACTTCAGTTTTGTCCATTGGGCCCTGCAGACTTGTGGCTATTCAGTTTCATCAAGTTGTCTCAAATCTGCTCTTCGCTTGGGGGGGACCTCTCCCCCCTCAACAGCCTCCTAGAGGTTTAGGGACTTGAGAGATGTGGGAAGCCAGACTGCCAGTGAAGGCTGAGGTGAAGAATTCATTGAGTACCTCAACCTTCTTCATATCTGCTGTCACCAGTTCTACCTTCTCATTTACCAGGGGCAGAGGGTGGTACACTCTCCTTAGCACAATGTGGAACATGGATAATTGCTAGGCTAACCCCATTCTTGAATCAGAGTCTGCTTAATACGGAGGGGGGGACCTGTAGTTTCTGCTAAGCAAACTGCAGAGGAATTGATTGTAAAAAGATCAAAATCAGGTACATGAGATATGGCAGATGTCACCTTGATATCATTCACATTGGGAAGAAATGGCATAAGATAAGAGAAATAACAGTAAAATAGTTTTCTACAAGCAAATATTCCCAGGTTATAAAGCTCACCTTGTTCAATTTGGCACAGTTTAATTACATTAGTAAGGAATTTCTGGTAAGTCACTGTATAATTAGGCAAATTTGAGTAGTTAAGTCAGCAATTACCAGCACAACTGCATTCATAAGTTGCAACTTAATTGTTTGATTGAGTGCCATTGCTCTATATTTGTGAAACTATCGCATTTCAGGTAATTGTAATGTACCAGCATGACAGGAAGCTAATAACACATAAAAGCACATTCCTTGTTTTCTGCAATATTGTGATGAGTTTTGAGACTAGAAATAGCTGATCAGCATTTCTTGATTTGTGCTCCTGTATTACTACTCCATACAATACCACTAAAATAATTCACTTTGCTAAGGATAAGCCCAAGAAACTCACACAGAAGAAACTTCCATCGTTCATCCCCATTTCATCTGTTTCAGTAGCTCAGAGCGTCTCTTCCCGGAGTTCCATACGTCTCCTTATCCCCATGACAACTTGGGGCAGAAAAAACACCCTCACTAGCACCCTCACTGGGTCCAGTGACTCCAGGCCAGGCCATATCTATATGCTGGACTACACCACTGTAGAGCAAATCTTGTCCTAGAAGCTGTCAGAGCATGAAAGCCAAGGTTGTGAGACAGTCCATCATCAGCTCTGGAGTCAGCAAAGCCTGCTTCCTTGGACAGCTGTGCCAGATGTACTGGAGGAAAGGAGCCTTAGCAAACTCACCTCCTGTGCAAAACCACATTGTATTGCTTCCCAATCATTTAAATGTTACTGTCTAGCCTCTCGGACGAAGAGCTGTGTTTTTGTAGGATCCCTAATATATGGAAGAGGGTAAACTATTTTTCCTCATGAGCAAATGTTGGGATAGGTTTCTCGGGATAGCACTTATGCTCTTGTGGAATAGGGGAAATTTTTCTCAAAGTCCCTGAGCAAGTTCCAGGGCTTGAGAGCAGCAGAGGATATTGGAGCCTTTTTGTGCTTTGAAAGTGTAAAGGCTGGAAGAAAGGACACTTAAATTTACAGTCACTGTTACAGATGACCCAACAATAATTCTCATCTAAGAACACCAAGCCTTAACATGTATGTGAAGGTAAGAAATTGCTTCTACAGAAGGAAAAATTGAGCTTCAGAGGCATAACTTATTTAGGGCCAGTTAAAGGTTGAGGGCAGGGCCAGGGCCAAGCCCAAGCCTTCAGTCACAAGTCACAGTCCCATCATTCTTTTACAACATTGTTCCATCAAAATAAATAAGTAGTGATTTCCATTCAGTTCAAAAATGTTTCATGGGAACAATTCCTTCCCCTTGCCAACAGAACTATTCAGATGTAAGCCTGCTTTGACCAAAAGTCAAACCATCATAATAATGTGAATTGCTTTAGGTCAGTTGTTTCTCTCCTTTTCTCTGCTTTACCTCTTGACAGAAGTCTGCTTGACCTCTTTCAGACTCTGATTTCAAATAGAAATTCTAGCAGTGCCCCATAGAGGCCATTTTGATTTGAAGATTGCAGGAGACAGAGAGGATAAAGTTAATACAACTGGCAGACTGCAAATAGCCACTTGGTGTTATTTAATGTTTTTTCTGTTCAAAAGGGTCACAAGGATCATCTTCCAGTTCTCTTATGGGGAAAATCAAGCACTAAGGAAAGGAATATTTTTGTCAAATTCACTTCACTGCTGAAGTGCTGAAAAATACAGAAAATTCTTATCACTGGTTAATAACTACATCATACTTTGCTGAGCCACGGTTAAAAATAAATAGATTAGTAAATACCCCTAATAAGAATTGAAACTTAAAGAAAAGTCTGACTCCTTTCCCTCTCCAAAAAGATAAGGAATAAGAAGGTGTCATCTGGCAACTAATTATCACACAGCTGCTTCTTCATTCCTCACCATGTGGGATGGGGGAAAGGATCAAAAAGGCAAAATTGAGATCATTTGTGGATTGAAAGATTGTTTAATCGGTAAAGCAAAAGCTGTGTATGCAAACAACATAAAAAAAATTCCTTCAATATTTCCCAAATGCTCAGCCATCCCTGGGAGATCATGGCTCCATCACATGTAACAGATACTTGGCAAGACAAATGCTGAATGTCCCCCCTTTCTTCTTTTTGTCCAGCTTTATATGCTGAGCATGATGTCATATGGTATGGAATATCCCTTTGGTCCATTGGGGAAAGCTGTTCCAGCTGTGTCCTCTCCCAGCTTCTCAAGCACCCCTTGACTCCTCACTGATGGGGCATTGTGACAAACAGAAAACATCTTGACTCTGTGTTAGCACTCTACAGCAATAACAGAAATATCTCTGCCCTAACAATACTGTTTTCAACAGAAATCCAAACACAGCCCCAAACACAGGTTAACTGCTTACTCTAAAGGCAGCATTTCTACTTACAAAAAAATAAGAAGAAACAAACTTCAATTCCATATCCACTTTTTCATTTGTGGGCTTCCGTTTTTTAAATATCTTCAACCATATAATGAGTTTCTTCACAGCCACAAATTGTGACTGGATCTGTCAACCCAAGGGCAAGTCAAAGTCTAAAAGTGTTTCATCCTCAAGAGACTTCGTTTGTAAGTCATCTGATTGAATTCTAAGTTAGGAAAAATTACAATATACATATATGCCTTGCACATTTCTGACCCCTCCTAAAATTTCTGATCTTTATATATCTGCTACATATCCAAAATCACACATTGTCTTTATGTCAAAAAGCATTTTCATTAAAAATCTGGAACCTTTATTATAGACAAGCCACCTTTGCGTCTGCAGGCTGAAATTAAAAGTGGCTGAAAAATATGTCTGGAGATTTTACAAGCAATCAGAGGTCAGTAGGAGGTGTAAATTAGAAAGATTAGTGACACAGATCAGTGTAAATACTTGTACTAACCAATTACAAGCATACAAGGTACAATCTTTTTTCTGTGCTTCTTTCTGCAGAACAGTATCAGTGACCTGGCAAAAATTTATGCTCTAGGGAAAGGTGGATTGGAAAGATAATTGGAGAGAGAGAGAAAAATATTAATAGCATACAAAATCCTCTGCTGTTAGGATACTGATACAAATTAGGTCCATGAGCAGCTGACACTAAAAGATATTGTCAGCCTAGTAATATTCATGGACATTGTAGTCTTCAGTTTGGTTCCTAGAGGTGATTATCACATCTGCTTTGGAAATTTGAAGAAACAGGATGAAAAATGGAACTGGAAATCAGGGACTGCCTGACTACTCCAAACAGGTTCAAACCAGAGAGATACTAAAGAAATACTTCGAGAGTGGGTTATGCAGTACTTTAAGTCTACCACCAGACCCATTTGACATCCATCATTGCCACTTTCAGATGAGAACTGGATATTTCTCTTTGTCTGATGAAGTATTACGCAACTTTGAGAACCAAAAAATCACCTTCACATGAAGACTGTGCTTTGCTATGCAGCAGCATCTAAAATGGACTCTTCTTCAAGGCCATTTATAGTCTCATTTTTCATTGCCATCAGTACACATCTCTCAGACTTCGTCCAAGGATGGAGCTTTGGTTGTAACATTCATCTAGCTGGGTAACAATAGACACAGTGCCAGGCATCTGATGTTCTTTGAGTAGCAGATGGGCATTTGTTCTGAATTGAAAATTCTGGTAATTTTCAGCAATACTTAAATTATGAGAATCCTGTAACAATTAAGTGTTTACTGAACCAGGAAAGATAACTATGTCACCATATGTATCCACAGTTTTCACACACTTTTAATAAAACTTGGGAATTGGACAAAGTCTAAGAAAGGTAGCAAGGAATATTGAAACTCTGGAGCAGCTCTCACCTACAGAATGACTGACTAAATAGACTAAATCTTTACACCCTAGACAAGAGATAACTGAAGGCAGATCAGCGAGTGAATACAAAACTGTGAATAACATGCAGAGGGTGGAGAGGGATTGACTATTCACTCTTTTCCATTATAAGCGTCAAGAGTATCAAATGAGGAGAGCAAAAGCACAGATTAAAGGAGGTGGTTCTTCAGGCAGCAGGTAGTAGAACCTGTTCAACACCCTTCCAAGGCACCTAGTGTCTGAAAAACTTTGTTATTAGTTCAAGGGGAGACTGGATGAAAGACTTGGAAGAAAGAACCATGAGACAGGTAAGTTATGTCAGGAAAAGCCCTGCTCTGCATGTGGTCCAAGAGCAGGGATGTATCATATATGCTTTGCTGGAGGCAGAAAATGGGATTGGATTGAATCTGTGAGCAGAACTAGTGCAGCTCTCCTTATCAATGCTTTCCATGTTTCCCTTCTCTGTATGTATTTCTTTCCATACAGTTTTAGAGAGTTCAAAGAGCACCTCCCTCAAAAAAGCTACAGGCAATAATCTTTCGCAGGTTTCAAATTAAGCTGTTTTGCCACAATGTTCTTGCTTGCTCCTCTCAGAAAGAGTGCCACAGCAAGGAGATTCCTCTGCCCTAAAACCGCTTGAACACGTTGACTCCCTAATTCCCTGTATAGAATAAATACATTATTTTTATTTATGATGTTGATCCCCTAAGCATTTTGTTCTTGGGGATGGTTCCCTTCCCCTGAGGTAGAGTGGAAAAAGGATCCTATTTGAGGAGATGTAAGGCAATAAAATATTTTTTTCTCACCAGAGGATGGGATGAATAAAAGTTACATAATATCAATCAGTTATTACTATTACTGTTCTCAAACGAGTTCAGATTTTACCTCAGGCATTTTCAGAGATTCATTTCTGTGACATTTTGCAAGGCTAACGAAACACACGCGGTAGAATTCTATAATGGTATGGCTTTTCCAGATCTCAAAACTTGAGTTGGTTTAAGCTCGAGTTAGGAGAATCTGTTGTTTATGTAAAAGTGAGGGAAAATAGAGTAGATGGATGCCATTACCTCCTAAATTTCAATGCTCTTGCAGAACATGCCCAGCTTCCAGTTCCTAATGAGATATGCAATACTTAATCTGAGTTCTAAACACAGTGTCAAGAAGGCAACCAGACATGTAAGAATAAATGTTGTGATGGAAGATTGTCCTGTCAATCATAAATTTCTTCACATATCTTTTGATCATGACCCTCTGCTAACATATCCAGTTTTGATCTGCTGTAAAGGCTAATTAACCTTTACATGTTATGAAGAATAAAGGGAGTTTAAAATAGTACCTGTGCCAGTACTGTTGGACACAGGCCCCTTGCTCAAAACTAAGTGACTAACACAAAGCAGAAGAAAACAGGAAAAGAAACATGAACAAAAAGATCATCTGGGTCACCACCTGGGTAGAAGAAAGGTCACACCAAAGAATATAAGAAATCTTGCTGGGATGATGCACACAAGCCAAAAAGGAAATTTCTACAGGAAATGCAGAACTCTCATACACCTTAGTAAACCACATAGAGAACTCTACTAGTCCAAACACTGACAGAGACAGGAAGAGAGAGCTGTCCAGAGAGCCTTGATTGCACTGGAATACTTGTTCAGTGGCAGAATGGGCATGATGTCATATGGAGCTTGACAAGACTTTTCTGATCCTTGAAGCCTGCCCCAGCTTCTACAGTAAAATCCATTGCTACCCTCGCCCTTGTTCTCCTCGACAGTGGGCATAAGATTGTTTCATGAAGCCATGCAATAATTAAAAATCACCATTATATTTGAGCTTCATAGGCAGCTAAGTTCTAACCTATGTGTTGGACAGAAAATACCCTCTCTCCCAAAATCTAGTAGTGGTTGCAAAGGTTAATGGTAATGGGAGCTAATAAATATGTGCTCTCTTGTTCATCATCTCCTGGATTTCAGATGAAGTAGCGGGATCTTGGTTTTCCTGGGAAGTTTGGATGATCTGTGAAATCACTTGTGGAAACAGAAAGTACATGTGGAACACAGGATGAGGTTTTCATTGCGACAGATGTGATTAAACTGCTGTATGACACAAACTTCTGCTGACATAAAAGTTAATGGTGTTAAGCTCTGCTGACATATGTACGGAATCTTTTAATGTGTTGCTTTATAATTTTATTTGTTATTTCTCTGTTTACTACTCACAGCTTCAGAATTCATTTTGGGAAAAAAATAGCAGCCATGACAACTCCTGATTTTATCAAGATGTGCATCCTTGACTACTTACCCTGAGCTCCTGGATCAATGTGATTAGTTAAATATCTTTTGTTTTATCAGTAGAGTTTGTTTTGTATTCTAGTGACAGGATTGAAAACCAGCAAACCTACTGCCACTAAGAAAAGCCCCACTCCACTCTGAAAACCTGAACAGAGAGACAACAGATTTCCTGGGCACTACTATCCAAAAAGCTGACAGGAAACGTAGGAGTCATTTTCTGTAAAACGTATCACAAATTTACATATTCTTATATATTGAAGTTTAATCTATAGTTTCCTGAAAGTTTCATATGAATAAAGTTGCATTTCAGTTTTTTAGAAGAACAGTTACAGAGATTTTTTTTTCTGAAACCTACACACAGTATGTGCAATGAGGATTGCTTTCTGTGAAAAAAAATTTAGAATAAGACCCATGTACCACCAGTTCTCGTGGTGCCAGGATTTGACAACTATAGCTGATACAGCATAGTATCACTTTCAAGCCAAAGTTTTTGTAGAGATGGAAGAGTCTTCAATCAAGAAACCTGATGAATTGATTCCATTGTAATACACAGACAGAGAGTGAAAGCAGCACACTAGCCATTACTGAAATGAGATTGTGGAGTTAAAGGAGAAGAGGTGGAAGGGAAGAGCAATAAAATCAGGGAAGTTAAAAAAAGGAAGGGATGAGTGGAAAAAGAGAAGAAGGACAGATAATGTTCATTCAAAAACATACAAGAAAAGACCAGGGAGGAAAAAAATAAAAACTAACAAAGAGAAAACAGGGGAATTAGGAGAAGGTAAACAGAAAAACAGAAGAGGAATTTACATACAGATTATTTTATAATTTACAATCCATCAGGGTTGACTGAATTATCAGTTATTTATAATGGGATATCAAGGTGTGGGAAAGATATTTTCTATTACTTCATGTAAAACTGAATGTACCTGCAAAAGGGAAGGAAGGTACATTGGAAAATACCTGGACAAAATCATTGCCCCAACCCAAAGCCTTCTATTTCTCACTGTCTGGAGCTTTCTGGTTTTGTTTTGAGGAAGGCAGAGGTTTTTAGGTTTGGTGTTTTTTTTTCCCGTGAGGGAGTAGGACACATGGGAGTATTTTTTAAAGTAGGAGCATACAAGCTAGATAATCACAGCTATTGCATAAACAAGCTTGGTCTTTTTCAGAGAAAAAAGGTAAAGATACATTAATTATCTTGAATTACAAACATGCAAAACAAATCCAAGGCAAATTCATGAGTATGTGTTCAGTGGGGCTCTAAATTAGTGCTGTACCCATACAGGTGTTTCCATCTTTCAAACAACACAACACAGCTCTGGCATCTAAAGTGGTAATGTGCACAGTGAAATTAAATTACCCATTGACAAATGTGGATTCAGTTACTCATTTGATGAAACACTATCAGAATTGTCAACTGGAAAATAAAGTATGTGTTACTTTGTGTCCTCTCTACGGCAAGTCAGCATTGGCTCATGAAGTACCACTGGCAAGTGCAGCTGCTGGGTCTTACCCTGTGTTTCAGGCCAGTGGCCACAGAAATGTACTGAAGTTCACTGCAAGTGAGGGTGTGCTTCCCTGGGAAATGTGTAGATTCAGGGGAAATCAGTGTCCATTCAGCCAAGATGGGATACTCTGAGGGGCAGTGATCAAGAACATTCTCATCAGAGACCCAAACGCCATGATTTCCAGTGGGTCATCTGGAGTGCAGAAGAGTTTGTGAAGCACATGGACTTGACTCTCAAAAGAGCATGAAAGGTAATAAAAAGAGTCATAAGGGGTTGAAAATTTTATTGCAGTCTAAGCTGAGAGAGTCTCCCTGCATAAATTAGAATAAAGGTCAGACTTTCTTTACCAAACTTTTGAAACATGTGCAAATCAACTAGACAGCATTTATCTCTGTTATAATTTCTATTCTGATAGTAAAAGTAAGAAGCCTGAAAAAAAAAAAAAAGCCACCCTAAACCCAAAAGAAAACCACAACACAAGGAAAGAGCTTCCAAAAACAAAATTTGAGAAAGGCTTATCCAGGAAATATCTCACCATGGAAAAAACTGATTCAATAAATTAACTTAACACACATGCTTTGCATTAAAGCATATATTTATTCCACATTCATCTGAGAACTTAAATCTGTACCACATAGTGATTCAGTAGAATCAAGTAGAATCAATGCAAGATTTAACATAGGTTCAAATATTTTGCTGAATCAGGGCACAGTTTAGGTATCAAGGAAATGTAGTTCTTCTCTCACTCAGTAAATCTGATAGTGGTTTACAGATTATATCCCTTCCATACCTCTCAATTATCATCTGTGGGAGCACCATAGTGTAACTCTGACATACAGAGAACTAATGAATACTTCATGAGACTCTCAGTTATTATTTAATCGCAGCTACTTTATGAGTTGATAGAATTTGTGTTGATATGAAAGGAAAAATAGCACAACACTTTCTGAAATGTAACAGTGAAAACAAAGCTAAAAATTAATTAAGTTAGTACTAAAAATACAAAAAGTAAAGAAGAGAAATATAAAGTAATGGTTGAAAACCAAACAGACACTTGGAAAATTTTATCAGAAAGACCTTTGTAAAAGCATAGACAAGGTGCTCATTTCTATGGTATGACACTATGATTCATACTTAGGTAGAGGATCAACTTTTTCAATGAATGTCCCATGAAAACTGCTGATTAATCTGAGAGTCAGAGCTAAAATGATTTGCAAGTAGAATGCATAAGTAAAAACATTTTAAAACCTGGCTTAAACTGCCATTTGTTTTTCTAAACTTATTTTTTCCCCAAGATTATGAGCAGCAGATAGGAAAATATAAGTAGTTAAAAATGAAATCTTTTCTTTGCCTACTAAACTCCTTCCAAGTTAACAGCCCAATCAAGATTATTAACTCTAAGGTTAACAAATCTAATAATTCAGTTATTTAAATTAATTGGATCTGAGACTTCTTCTACCAAACCATTGTTATTATGACCATTCATATGTAGAACTAGTCAATACTTCAGATTTCATAACATCCATATGCCAAGTCCCAATTCACTGTGCTCATTCACTGCATTATTTATACTGTTGTAATAAGGCCTGATCTAAAGCCCTTTGAAGTAAATGAAAAGACTCCCACTGACTTCAAAGGACTTTCTATTAGGCCCAGAGTATTTTCTTTACAAGGTTCTTGTACTTGATAATATCTGATATGGTAAAATTTGTGGGCCCTCTCTCTCCCTCACCCTGGGTGATACTTTTTATATTTTCAGGTTACTCAATTATCTGGATTTTTTGTTTTATACAAAGGTAATTTTTAATGAAGAATAATGTTTTAAAAACAAAGGTTTGAAAAATCTCATTTCAAGAGTGTCAAATTCAAATATTTTGGAAATAAAAAATTCATTTTGAAAAGGCTGAGACATTTTAGGTATTCAATAAAATATTTATGCAAGATTTTAGCCTTTTTTTTCTGCAGGTGTTACTTGGATTTGTGAATAGGTTTATCTCCCCCAAAATGTATTTCTATTAATGAGTTTTTAATGGGTGCCAAATAAAATGTTTAGCCATAAAAATCTAACTGCTGATAATTTCAGTGGAAATCAAACTCTTACAATTCACAGAAACACTTGCCCCTATTAATCTTACTGCTGTGACAAAGATTTTTAAACAAGACCTGCTCAAATTCCTCTGTATCATGATTGAGTTTTATAACTTTTATATTTCACAGTGAGTCTACCTTTTTTTGAGGATGTTTGGGGTTGCATAGCTCCCTGTATTTTCCTTCTCTTCTTCTAAATTTAAGTACAGAATTGACATACAGCATATGCTGAACTATTTAGCAGGTTGTAGCATGGGTTGGTAATCTTCCACCTTATCTCTCTTTTATCTTATGTGTAATAACATGTGGGTGACAGCAAGAACAAACAATATTTTACTCCTTTTTATGCAATTAGACCCTCCAAAATAATTTGGAAGAGGTTGTTTACTGAGCAGTATACATGCAATCTCCATAACATTTTCATTATTTTTCATTCATTATAGGATATCATTTTTCATTAGCATTTTTCAGGCCAGTAGCTTCTGGGGGATGCATTTTCTCTCTTACATAAAAAATCTTGAGCAAATGCAGATCGGTTCTTTTAAGATCAGCAAAAAATAACAATGTGATGTATAATGAAATTATATGGTTTGTTTTCTTTTACTTCCAATAGATAAATGCCTGAATGCCTTGGTGTTTAGATTAATGTGCTACAATTTAAAGGGTGTGAACCAAAGTGTACTGAAATCAATAGAAATCTTTCAGTTGATCGAAATGGACTTTTGGTCTGAATTTAACACATCCAACAAATTAATTTCACTTACTGTCAATCTGATATTATAGATTAATTTCTCTAATGGGGAAACTGTGAGCTAACAATTTCAGTTTCTAGTTGTTAAAAGATTTATGTATAATTTATAATGAAACCATGAGTACAAGGCATTTATAACAGAAAGACCAGTAGGAATGTAAGTCATGAAAGAGACGTAAGTACTTCCTAGACCTAGAAAAATAGTTTGGATGTGTGCCCCTCTTTCAAAGGTAGTTTTCTTTGGTGGTAGGCACTGTCACACAGATCAAATGGCACAATGACCTCAGTTTACCTCCTCTACTACAGTAAAGGCAATGTCAGATAAAAGGCACCTTTTACAGCACTTGCAAAATCCTGCTGAGTCCAGTCAATTCCTTAAATAGAGCAAAGCAGAGGAGTGGAAAATGTGGTTATTCAAGGACTCAACAACCCCACATGCTGCAGTTCCATCGTGGAATTAACTAATGCCCTCCTTTCTCATGTGCTTAGAACCTCACAAGCGTGCTGGCTTCCAGCCAACACAGCGACCCCTCAACTTGATCACGGACAACAAGAAAACCCCATTTTCAAACTGTTCCTGTAGCACCAGCTGAAGCTGACAGTCTGCTGGAAACTGCCTCTGATAAACAGATATGCCATTCTGATCATCTGGCTGGATTGACACTAACTGATTCAACTACTTTGAATTTGAAGATGACAAAAGTTTCAGTTCTTTCATGTATTGATGTTATTCTCTGTCCTAAAGGCTGTCAGCTGGAGGGAAGTTATCACAAGCAGCCAACCTGGAATTGCATTTGAGACTGTGGAGGCTGATATTTGTTCCCGCTGAGCACCAGGACAGTGCACACTGATTCATGGAAGAGAGAAATGTCATTACTCACAAAGAGCTTCCTCCAGCTGCATATGCCATTTATCACTTTCAATCAGTATTACTCACAAAGAGAGGACAAGCTCAGGGCATGGCCACCATGTTCACCCTTTCAACAATTTCTAATTTACCAAACTCAAGATATTTTTGTTCCTGCTTTTCAATGGCCTCGTGATGAAAGAGGCAACTAAAATCACTCATTTCATGTTATATATTCCAGGACCTCAAATGACTGTATCGTAGTCACAGCAATAGACCTTCAAAAGTAACTTGTGAGTACAAAGTATTGGAAAATTCACCAGAATAAATATATTTACCTACTATACCTGGATGGCCACAAAAATCTAATAAATACAGAAATACATACAGGAAAGGCAGGGAGAATTAAGATGCCCCTAACACTTGCATTTGAAAAAAACAGTGCCCAAAACATTTCACAGAATCAAAGGATAACTGAGGTGGAAAGGGACCTCTGGAGGTCATGCAGTCAGCCTTCCCTACACAAAGCAGGATTGGCTAAAACAGTTTGCCCAAGGCTCCATTCATTACCTTTTTTAAGATCTGCAAAGGTGGAGACACCACTACCTACACAGCTTGTCCCTGTGTTAAATCAGCCTTAAGGTAAATAGTTCTCTTCTTTACACAGAACTTTTTATAATTCAATTTGTTCCCCTTGCCTCCCATCCTGTCACTGGATACCTCTAAGAAGGGTCTTGCTCCATCTTCCTTAGCCTTCCCTATCAGGTATTTATACATGTTATTTTTGTACCGCAGCCCTATCCTCAGACTACAGTACCTGAAGGTCTAATGAGCAAGACTTACATCTTCCATTTACAGCTTTGAGGATCATGCCATGCAGTTCATTCCAACTCCATGTTCCTTATTTTCCTTTTCTGCAATTTGGGGATGATTTGGGATCTTTGGTTGAAAAGTGCTGAGCAACAGTGTAGTATTTGTCCGTGTCTGTCTTGTCTAAATAACATCTAGGATGTTTACCCAAGACCAGCTGTCATGGAAGTTCTGGGAAACCAAAGAATGTCAAAACATCAAGTCCTTGAGAGGAGGCCTCAGAGGCTTAATCCTCTTCCAGACTGCGTGAAAAATTGCACAAAGAAGTCCAGAAAAGTAAGGTTGAAGAACTCCCTGGTGTCTCTGAAACCATCCCTCCCAATAGATGTATGTCTACTATCAACTTAAAAACCATCAATGCCTCTTCCCTCCTATATCCTGTAGTTTATTGCTTGTGTCAATATTCCTGGAACTAAAGTTTTTGTTAATATTCAAGTGAAATTTTTGTTACTGCGATTGCAGCCTGCAAATACTTCTCCCATCCCTCATGAGGAAAGCACAATCTATTCTCTCACTCTTTTACATATTTTATATATGTAATACATATATTTCTGTATTTATCATTACTCCTTTTTCTACAGAATTTAGACTTTATCACCTCAGTTCTTCTCCTTAGATGTTTTGGAACATCACCTGTCATCCTCTATCACATCCTGTCCCTTTTTTGAAGAGCAAACCGCAAAACTAAACTGGGATCTTTCTGCTACCAAGAAGAACGGAAGTTTTAATGAGAATGCTTTCCATATGATGGCCCTTCCTGGAAATATCGTTTGTGTCCTGCTAATAGGAGAACAGAGACAGAGAGCCTTCAAACAGGATGAATAATCCCCTGCTGCTCTGGCTCATGAAGGAGCTATGATAACAGCACCCATATTTTCACACATCTACATGATGAGGAGGATGGCATTCTCCTGAAAACACATGGAAGTTTGAGTAGAAGTTGCTTCTAAAGCATCATGAATCACTTCAAGATGAGTAATCTCTCATCCCTCAGTATGTTATAATGAGACGCATCTCAGTCAGTGCAGAAATACAGGTTACCCATCACAGACAACTTCATCCTTCCTGAAGGAAGAAATGCACTCATTATAAGCCCAGTGCATCACTCCCTAGGTAGGCTAAGCAGATCAGCATCAGAATGCCCAGTAACACAAACTGTGTCATAGAGACTTTAGGGCTCCAAGTACGTGCAAAAAATCATTATGGGTACCACTGGTTAAAATAGATCAGAAAAGGAGTGGGCACTGACTTGTTTGATTGGTTGTTTTGATGCCAAGTCACAATGAAGCTTCACACCCTCCTGCAAGAAGGGCCCTTCAGAAGAAGCACGTGAAGTTTCATTGCGACTTGGCATCATCAACATGAAGATGAGACCCCACAAAAACAACCTTGTCCGTGGGTGGGTACTTACATACATGGAGAATATAGTGAGTTTTTTGTGCTGATGCAGTTTTATACGGTAATGGTTTTACTTCATCATCCACCAGGCACTAGAATACGAGCTGAGAGATAAACAAGAACAGAGTTAAGGAAGCAACAGTGAGCTGGGCCTGGCTCTGCCAAATTGTAACACACCAAAAAGTGATATCTAGTCCTTGAACTTGATCATTTCCTTGAAAACAGAGAACTCTACAAACACAGGCTTTTTTAGTACTTTTTTTATTATTATTCTTTATCCTCAGAGCTCTCTAACTTGATGGTGTTTTCTAGCCCGGTTTTCAATAGATGGAGAAACAGTAGCTTTAACACGAGTGATCCTCTCAGTTGGCATGAAAGGGACCTTGAATCAAACTGTAAACCATATCTGTATGCCTCATTAGTCTCTGCCTTTGAGGTATAGGTAGAAGAGAAAATACTTGTTATCTCCAACACCCCCATGGCTCCTTTAATGAGAAGACTGCAGCTGAGAGAAACAGGTACAATATCATGGGTGCAAATGGATTTAACCAAAGTCCAATGCAGGCAATACAGATTTTATACATCAAAACTATGCAGGGAACCTTTGGTATTTTTCTCAGAAGAGTGTCTGTTTTTTTCAATCCTAGGTATCTCTAAGTACCAGTCTCTCAGTGTAACAAAATACATAAAAATAAACAAATTTCCTTGGTAACTCCTAAAATGCTATGTTTGGCATTTTCATTACAAGCCTTTTAAAAGGGTTAAATTCAAGCCTTAGATGTGCAATCTGAGGAGTACTATGACTACCACTGTAAGTTTGATGACAGGTGTATCCTGAGACATAATACTTGTTTCATGCACACATGGTAAGCCTGGCTCATGGGACCCACACTACATATGAACAACTGAACGTAGGCTCTCTGTCTGCACAGGTCCCTTCCTCCTCTCAGCATCAGAGCCAAAATTCAGTCATCCTCTCTCTATCCTACTTATAATAAATCCATAAGTCTACCAAAAGTATTGTTCCCAATAAGAAAATAAGAAAGATATTAGATTTCTGTATAGACTGACTATTACAATTTACCCAGTTAGCTAATACAGTATTATAGAACAGCAGTGATGTATCATTGATTATGTAACATCAAAGACCATATCCTTAACCCTGCCCAAATATTAAGCAAGTACTTTTCAGTTAGTGTTGTTCAGAGGAGTCTTCTGTGTCCCACTGAAAATAACTTCATCTTTCTCATCTCAGACCACAACCTTGCCTCTTCAGGTCCTTTTCAATGCCATCATGATTGTGTCTTCATGTCATCACGCACTGCAGTTTTTACTATATAACCTTGTAAGACACACAGAAAACGTGTCTCTCAGGAATACGATTAAGGAAGGGATGTTCTGCATTTGCATGTAATGAGCAGAAAAAGACCTTGCAGAGAGTGTTAGAATGAAGTACTGCTTGTCCAAGCAATATAGTTTTTCTCTTTCACTCTGACTGTGATGATGAGAGGTTGATTCCGTCATCTCATAGGAGAATATCAGTTTTGAGACCACCTGAGGGAACTAAGTCGATGGGATCCTGGGTGCCAGGGTCCTGAGGGAATTGCATTATATAGATCCCAAAACATCTCCCTCATATTTTAAAAGCCACAGCAGTCAGGTAAATACCCTGGTGATTGGAGAAATCGGAAATCTCACACTTATTTTAAAAAAAAGGTAAAAAGAACTATCAACCAGTCAGCATCACGTCTGTGCTTGGTAAGATCATGGAACAGATCCTCCTGGAAGATGAGTTGAAATATGTGGAAGATAGAAAAGTGATTAGAAACAGTCAACAGGGTTTCACAGAGTGCAGATCGTGCCTGACAGTGGAGTGACTGTATCAGTGGGCAAGGGAAGAGCCATCGATGTCATCTACCTGAACTTCTGTAAGGTCTTTGAAATGGTATTACATGACAATCTTAACTCTAAATTAGAAAGATATGGTTTGATGGATACACTGTCAGATGTATAAGGACTTGGCTGGATGGTTGCCTCCAAAGAGTTACAGTTGTTCAATATACAAGTGGAAATCAGTAACAAGTAGCATTCCTTTAAGGGTCTGTCCTGGGACCAGTACCATTTGATATGTTCATCAACAATATAGATAATGAGATTGAAGACATCCCCTGTTGGTTTGTGAATGACAAGAAGCTGTGTGGTGCACTTGATTCAATAGAGAGAAAGGCCATCGAAAGGGGCATTGACAGGCCCATGTGAACCTCATGAAGTTCAACGAGGCCAAATGCAAGGTCAGGTTGTACAGGGTTATGAGCAAGCTGGTCTTGTGGAATGTGTCCCTGCTCAAGACAGGGGGGTTGGCACCAGATGATCTTTGAATGTCATTTCCATCCCAAACCATTCTATGACTCTATAGACACAAGTTTGATCTAGCCCAAGTTTTAATTTACCTCCTTCGGGAAAACTCCTACCTTCTGCTTCACCCACATGTATTCTAAAAAACAAGATTTTTAATGAGAAGAATGAAACTGACACATCTGTGTTTGCACTAACCACTCCTCCTCCACAGTTGAAATGGGGACAGTATTTAAATTACTTTTCTGCACCAATAATTTGGATTCCTGTAGCAGAAAATTAATTTGTCTCTTCTCTGCTGAAAAGAACTCAATGTGGATTCCTGTATTCCATCTGGACTAGTAACAGAGAAGAAAGAAGCAACAGCACATCTAGATGAAGAAATAGGACACAGAGCTCTTACAAAAGACAGTAATATTTTTATCAGATCCTGATGGCAAATATTTCCCTGTTGTGCTAAGCACAATACAAGCAGAACTTGGAAGACAAAGAAATGTCAAAAAGTAGTGAGCAGAAATATGTTATAATGAACCCATTCAGGCAGCACAGGACAGAGTAATGCTATTAAACACCAGAAGCAGTGTAGCTTTTCCTCTGATCCTAGCAAGAATATCTCCTTTCCTCTCACTTTTCATATTCTTACATAAATATCTGCTGCTGATCAGCAGCACCCAGGATGAAAATGAAATTACTGGGCTAGAGGGACCTTCTACTGTGAGCCACTCTCATATGTTAGTAAGAGAGTATGTTTATACTTAGGTGCAGAGCCATGGCCAACTTCTGTTAAAAAAAAAAAAAAGAATAAAGAAATAACACCTCTGCTGGCAAAACTTGCACCAGAGCCTCTTTTACCTGAGCATTGAATTGCATTTTTGAAGCAGAACCTGTACTTGGAGATGTCTATCTTGTGATTACAGTCAGAACATAAACTTAAAGGCACACTGCTTTGCATTTCTTATTCAAAGCCTGGATACAAAGCTACAGGTGCTGATGCCAGTGGCACGTAATTTGCTCCTGCAGTGATATTGCCTGATTAACAATCTGCTACAGCATCAAGAATTTTGTTACCTTCAGTTTAACCATGTCATGTTTTCAGCTGATCTGCATTTTGGCCTATGAGGGAACTCGTGGCGAAAGCGCTAGTGGTTTACAAAGCTGGTCAAACCCAGTGATGATTGAGCAGGAAATGAAAAATGCAAGTGAAAATATTTTCCTGTTGTCTGCTCTCTGAAAATAACAACGATACCTTGAAAGGGAAAAACTTCTTAAGTCCTTTACTTATATACATCATTATTTGGAAAGGGAAGCTTAAAGCAGAGTTACTGAGGTTTATGTAAAAATTAAACAAGTTCAGATAGTGAGTAAGGAATTCATTTACTTCTGATAGTATTTAAAAAGGAGGGCAGAATTCAAACTAGCACACAAGTAGAGGCCTTGTGGCAGGGAGGTGTAGCACAGCCACAAGGGACCTAAAGAGATCTAAAAAACTGTCCTGTCCAAATGAATAGAAATAATAATGCCCACACCAGAGTGAAGACCACCACTTTCTTTGGTAGTTTCAGCCATTCACACAGCCCTTGCTTTCCTGGAAATTTATATATATTATTGAACAGATTTGTTTCAAACCATCTGCTTAAGAGCAGCAGCTAATGGAAAATAGAAACGGCCTTGGGACAATTAATGGAAGGCATGTGGCATGGAATGAGAAAGGATTGAGGAGCCAGATGGCTGGTGTCAACTCTGACTTACAGCTACAGAAACTTGCCTGACTTTCCCTGCAGAGAGAAGCGATTAACTATGGTGAAACTAGATTGTCAACTGTTCTCTCGTAGCCTGTGTGTGTCCAAGGGGAGAGAGAAGACACGTGCAGTTCTCCTTAGACTTAAGGCCTGTTGTGTACTTTCAGAGCTTAGCAGAGAGTCAAGACTCATCTTCACAAGGTGGATAATCAGCATACTGAGCAGACCATACAGTTTCCAGAACAAAACCCGGCATCATCACAATCTGTTCATATTTACTCCCCACTTTCCTTAAGATAAAGGCATTGAGTAGTGGTACAGAAGTTGGCTGTTCTTGGTCTGTACCAGCTGAAAATTCAGACTTTATGTTGGACCAGATCCTTATGTGGACACCAATTGAAGCCTCTTGTTAGAATTTGGGTTGTGTTTGCCTTCAAGGGAAGATCCATTGATATTTTCAGTCCTTTTGGTAAAGCAAATCCAGAACTACAACAAAGAAGCCCATCACATAAAATACTATTTTTTCTTCAAGTTAGAATTTCATTTCACTTTTCCTTTTTTTCATATCCAATTCCCAAATGTCCTTCCTCAGCTCAAAACCAAGGAAAACAGATCCATAACAGAAAGAGCTCAGACAACAGAATTTGTCTCCCAGCATGAGTGTTGAGGTACTACAAATCCAACTGTTGCTGCTACACACTCAAGGAGATCCTGTTTGCCTATATGTTTAAATATGAGTATTTATTCTTCCACCTGTAATATTCTACCTGAATCTTAAATACTATTTATCATTCTGCAGAGTCCATTTCTGAAAGACAGAATGCAGCCTACAGATCAAATAAATCTTTTGGAAAAGAATTTTAACTGCATATGAAATTTAATATAAATACATAAGAATATATTTTTCATATATATATAAAAAGAAATTAAGAATTCACTAAAAGAAATTCAGTTACCTGGTAAGTATAATCTAAGCTATTAATATGTCACAGAATGGACTGAAATAAAAGTTTAGGATTCCTATGAAAGGAGCTTGAATTTTACACACTTTTATTCATCGGTTTTAAAGTGATATCAGAATCAACTTGTCAACTTGTTAGTCTATGACAGAGTTTATGGTTGAATTTCAAATGCATCCATTTCTAAAATGAAAAATACATTCTTGAAATATACCATGGAAAGAGATATAAGGGACAAAACAAAAAGAAATTAGATTTTTTTATTTCCTGCAGAAAAGAAAGACCAGAAGTAAGGGTTTATAGTTATCAGTTGCTGCAGGAGCAAAATTAACATGTCTTCTGTCATTCCTGCAAGAGAAGGGAGCACTGGGATAAAGGTAAAGGTAGCTTGATGGACCTTTGCATTTTTCTATTCATGATAGTCTCTCAGGATTGGATATTGCCTTCTCTTCCTGCTTCCCAAACAAATTTAGTGGCTTTGGACACTCCCGTACTACGGCTTTGATCCAAAACTGTACCTCAATGGCTTTCATCAGGTTCCGGTTTGCAAGAGCTGCTTTAGAAAGTGAAATAAAGTTAATCTTTCTGTCATTTTCTATCTCTATTATCAAAGTGTATGTTGCTTGCCTCCATTTTGCCCACCAGCATCACACACAGACATATAGGCACAATACAGACACACTCTTTTCTTTGATATCGGCCCTTTTAAAAGTGAGCAACTGAATCTGCTGTAGCTCAGATTTGTCACAAGCAGTACAGGAAATGTGACTGATTTGAAAAGAATCATAGTGTCATAGAATCATTTGGGTTGGAAAACACCTTTAAGATCATAAAGTCCAACCTAACACTGCCAAGTTCACCATTAAACCATGTCCCTAAGTGCCACACCTACACGTCTTTTAAACATCTCTAGGGATGACAACTCAACCACTTTGCTGGGCAGCCTGTTCCAATCCTTGATAACCTTTTTGGTGAAGAAATTGTTCCTAATATTCCACCTGAACCTCCCTTGGTGCAACTTGAGGTCATTTCCTATTGTCCTATTGCTCGTTACCTGGGACAAGAGACCAAGCCCAACCAACCTCACTGCAACCTTCTTTCAGGCAGTCGTAGAGAGTGATAAAGTCTCCCCTGAACCTCCTTTCTTCCAGGCTAAACAATCCCAGTTCCCTTATCTGCTCTTATGAGCTCATAAGACTATTCTCTAGATCCTTCACCAGGTTTGTTGCCCTTCTTTGGACACTTTATTTCTTTTTTTAAAACTTGAAGTGTTGAAGCTCAGCCAAAGAAGTTCATTGTAAGGGTGGAAAAGTATGGAGAATGGACAAGGGAAGGAAGAAAACTGACTTTGGTGGTACATGTTAAAGATTTCAAAATGGACAGGATCAAACAACACTATTTGATATGGTCGGTGCTATCTAAACCAGCAGTACTTGAAAATTCACTTTGACACAAGGAACTCAATGTGCTGAAAAAGCTTTGTTCTCGGAAAGAAAAGAAAACCCATTAACTGTGTGTGCACAGGTTTGTGCATACACACACAGTCTGAGGCACCTTTGTCCAACACATTTCAAACACAATTTGTCTGTCACTGTGTATATTTAAATACCTCTATTTGTATGGGAGATTTCCTATTGTGGTTGTTGCAGGACCTATCAATGGAAAGCATTAAAAAACATTTCTTTATTCCAATTCTTAACATGCAGTCAAGTTTGCTTTTTCAGCAGACTTGCTACATTACATTTCTGAGCTCAGACAAAATTTTTATAAGAAAGGGACAACACTATCAGTGGATTTTTCTCTGAGCTCAGATTAGTTAATACTCAAGGTTGAATTATACCTGAGAAGCTGTTGTTAGCACAGAGCTAAATTCCATGAAGGAAAAGATTACCCTGTGTGTCTAAAAATATATTTGAAGCTTGTGAAAGATAAAAAGGGATATTTTTGAAGGGTTTTATTAGAAACAATTTATCAGTTTGCAGCCACTGAAATTAAAAATTTAGCAAATGCTTATTAACACATGAGGAAAATTCAGTAGAATATCCATTAACCACAAATAAAATATTAATAAAATGCTCATAAACATCACAAAAGTGTAGAGCATTACCACTGTCCCCTGAGTCACACATACAGTATAGATAAAGATGTCCTCTGCAGCAGGATTTTGGGGAACTGCTAGATTTCAACTCCATAAACATTTTAAAGATCATCACTGTACTATTCCATGGAGCAGATCATCTTTGAAAACACACAAACTCTTCCGTAAAACATATATATATACCAATTTTCATTTTTGTTTTGGAGAGTTTGGATCACTGTTCTTTGTGTTTATTTATTTTCTCTACTACTTTCTACTAGACCAGAACTCATTTTTAGAGAAAACCTTCTTCTGTTCAGTTTGACCATCCAATTTAACTTGATACAACTTTTTATTTGTGATGTTTGTCTTTCAAGTTATGTGCAAGCAGATAAAAGTGAAGTTAAAAATCCCCTTTAAATTTGTAAGCTTAAGCACTGTGACAGAAAGATTGTATTTTTATATATATTATTCTGGATTTCCAGTAATACTACTTTCTATCACAATCCCCATTTACTTCATGAGCATGAATATCTGTCTGGTAGGCAAGACTTCCACATTTTATGCCAAGGAGCAAAACAGTTAAAATTAGTAGAGAAACCATAAAATACCTAGGAATGTAGGAAATCCACATTGAGATTCCTGTAATGAATCAGGTAGAGGAGAAAGTTGACATTGTCCTTCACCCCAGATGAATACACCAGGCACTATAATCACCGTGTCTCTTCTTGTCTAAATTATTATTAATTACTTATGAAATAGGGCACAGCTGCAACAGGGAGGGGAAAAAAAAGAAGTCATCCTAAAGCAGTCAGCAGTTCAGTTCTTCAACACTTGCAGGCAGTTTTCAGGTGGGCCTGTCATTTCCTCCCTCACCTTACTCCACAGCCAGTAACATCCTCCTGAGGAACATGGCATGAAGAAAGTCCCCATAGAAATTTTTGGTTTGGTGTCATCCAATGAGGTCTCTCAGATCTCTGTTTCCCATCATCCAAATACTCAGGATTTGAAGAGACAAAAGTCCAGGTTACAGAAACATCCCAAACTGCTAATCTGCTTTTGCTTACAAGACATTATTAATTTACAGCCACTGAGCCTTGCCTCCACTAATATTTGTCAGCACAGTGGAGGATGAATCTAGTCACTCCTTCCTCCTCACCACCGTGACAAGGAGGAGGAGATTATACCTGACAATTTCCTTAGTCTCACAACTTGCATTTATGATATGTGCTCATGCAAAGCACTAGTAAGTACTACTAAGGGAAAATGACACATATTTAAACAAAAATGCCAGTCATGAGGAACCTGAGACAACACTGGATGGCAGTTCCATGAAATGATAAGCCACAGATACTGTTCCAGGGCATGAGATGCGAAGACAGACTGGTCACATCAGGCCTTAAAGGGATGTACACGTCTGTCAGTGCAAAGGCTGTCTCTGCCTAGCCTAATCACTAGACTCTAAAGCACACCAAGAAAAGAAAATGTGGGTCTAAACTCTGTGGAGGCAAAATCCCAGAAGTCTGCCAAGTAGGTAAGTGGATCCTTCTGCTGCTGAGGTTTTCCCCAGATTCATCTGAATTATGCTACACCTTTCCAGGTTTAGTGAGAAATATTGACTATAGATTGGACATTTGCAGCAGGAGTAAATTTCATATTATTATTGCAGATGCATTGCTATACTGAGAGGTAATTTACTGAATTCATGAGCTATAGCTGTCTGGATTTGGGGAAGCAAATACTTCTGTGAAGTGAAATTCTTATTTTACTCACTGTCCTCCTTTTATTCTTCTCCCACAAAACATAAAGCTGAACTGTTTGAGGGATGCTGCTGTCCATCAGATAATGCAGCTGGAAGCCTACTTTCTCTTTCTGACAAAAGTGTTGTGGAGAGGTTATTTTAAGCTTTCTGAATTTACTGAAAAATGGTAAGAATAATGGGGCAGGGGAAAGAGTTTGCTAAAAACACCAAACTGTGTTCTGGTTTTATTTGGCCCTTTCCTCCTTTTCCAATAATTCTTGATAAATGTTGTGGGGCTGAAAATTTAGAGTTTTTTCACTGAATGGTGTCGCTAAAACAAGAAAAGAGGAAGTGGTTTCAGGCTTGAAAGATTACTTTCTTTTTGATACACAAGCTGGAATATAGCTGAAAGCAATGATTTGGTTTTATCCTTTTAAAATTTTCATTGAAAGTAGTTGTCATAATTCTGACTAGCTCTGCAAAGTACCCAGTTTCCATTCCTGCAAATGGAGTAGAGTGAAGGCATGCACTTGTCACAGAAACATCTGTACCATCTGCTGCAGGACTCAAGATCTGCCAGCTGAGAGAGGATATGAGGCTGGGAAAAAAGCGAGTTTCCTAGACATCAAACAAGAAAGACCAAAACTCCTAAGAAGACATATTTCCTATCTCGTTAGATTAGTGACTTAAACTGTTCCCTTTGGGAGACAACCTTTCATCAACATGAATTCCTTCTACGAACAATCCCTCTTTTATCCTATCCACTATGTACACTTAATCATTAATTTTCAGTTTTATGCTCTGATCAATTCCCCTCCTTTTTTTGCTTTTTCCCCCACGTGCCCCCCTCCAGTTATCAAATACATCTTTTTAAAACTATCACTGAGGTAGGCATTTACTGAGTAGAAACTTCCTATTGCAGTGGAACAGAATAATGTATGACCAAGAAGTTTTTTGTTTGAACATATATAGAAGTCTCTCCATATGTTGTGCATGTGGGTGATTCATATTAGTATTAATGAGCATATTGTGAGTGCACTGAAAAGTGGCAAGACCCTCATGGCCACTAAACTGCTAAGTCTGCCCACCACAAAAACAAGAATAATGCAAAAACCTGCTTAACCCTGTGTTCCAAGCAAGTGGATTTCTGGAATAGCAAGTCAGCCCCTAAAAAGTGCTGTTTAATTGCATGTGGCAAGTTGTAAAGCACTGATCCCATCTTCTGGGCATTTCAAGATCTACTCTTTGACATTCTTTAAAATGGTAAAGGGAAAAGAAAAAAATAAAATAAAAATTAAGAAGACTCTCCACATGCTGTTCTTCTCTGTAGACAAAATGGTCATTGGTTTTCTGAACTGTCTTTTCAGATGTCATTTCCTCAAAGGCATTTTTATCAAGGAACTCAAGGAATTAGCAAGAAAAGCTCTCTATTCACTCTGGAAAGTGAGACATAAGTACTGCTTTATTCATTATTTAAAGTTACAACAGCTATCTAGGACAATAGACAAACTGTTTTATATGTTTCTTGAATGGATTGCTTAGAGACACTGGTTTCTCTGGTATTTTTTATTCTTTTTGCAACTCAAAGATTTTTCACTCTTGCTTTGCTAAAATACTCAGAGTATCAGCAGAAATGAACAGAACATTGAATAATTTCCCCTTGAGAAACAGAAACTCTTGTGAAAATAACACGACAAACTGTCTAAGATGCAAAGTACAAATCCATTAAAGGTGTGCTGCTCTACTAAGGATGCCGCCAAAAAATTAGAGCAGTGAAGTAAAATAATGCTGGGGGAACCTTGGGTTTGAGGCACTTAGCCCACTGGCATCCTACATGCTTGGCTTACCCCTATTGACAGTAAGAGCTATTCTCTGCATTTATCTTCAAGCCAACTTGTGCTAAAGATGGGAAAGCATATTTGCCTTAAGGAATGTACAGTTTGCTAATCACTAAGTCAAACAGAACAGAGGTGAACACATTAACACTGCCAAAAAGATAAATACGGTAAAAATAGCATGGAGAGGAAGTTGATTTTGTTATTTTGGAGCACTCCAGTTAAAAATATTTTGATCCAGTAGTTTCTAACTGTGCCCTGGTACCACACTGTTAAATTTACCATTTATAAGCATTGTGTGCCTTAAGGATAAACAATCACCTTGACATAATGTTTATCTCAAATCATATTAGTATAAAAGAAATAAAAATATTAATTGACAAAATTACAGAATACAGTTATAAGAGTTTATGAAGTCACAGGAAGAGAAACTGTAGACATACTGATCAACTTAATAGATTTGTTGCAGGAATCTCCTTAAACTGTTAGATACTCACAGCTTTCTGTTTTCCAGTCATGTTCAGAACGATGAACCAACATTTGAGTCACTCAAGCAAGCTTTGGGTCAACAGAATCTGGTTCTTATGGGTGACTTTAACTACCCAGACATTTGTTGGAAAAACAATACAGCAGCTCAGATGTCATCCATCAGGTTCCTAGAATGTGCAGTGGTCTGCTTCCATATACAAATGGTACATGTCCCAACCAGGAATGAGGCACTGCTGGACTTGCTGCTCACAACCAAGAAAACCTACTTTGTAATATCTCAGTTAATGATAGCTTTGGCTGAAGTGATCACAGTATTGGGGAATTTGGGATCCTGCTGAGTATCCTGAAGGTTAGTACTAAGACAAAGTTTTTAGATTTTAGAAGAGAAAATTTCAGCTTGCTCAAACCTCAGTTGGGAGGGATTCCATGGGAAGCTTCCATTAAGGACAGAGGAGCAAGCAAGTGCTGGAAGATTTTCAAGAATGCTCTCCTGGAATGGCAAAAATCCTTTAAGGGTAAGGGAAGTAGGTGAAGCAAGGGACCCCCTTGGCTTAACTGACAGCTTCTGAGTCTGGTCAGAAACAAAAGAGAAGCGTATCAGAGATGGAAAGGTGGACAAATATTCATTGAGAAATACGAGTGTATTTCCAGGGTGTGCAGAGATGCAGTTAAGCATCAGCATCACCATCCGTGGCATGAAGCAGCAGAATAAAAGCCAGGAAGCACTCTGACAAATAAGCAAACTCCAAAAATCTAATTCATGCAACTTCAAAATAATCTAAGGCCAATCTACTGTAAACTTGGGACATTAATGCATAAAATATACCTTTTAGTGCATCTCAGATTTGCAATCAAATTGCAGTTCTGAAGGACACTGTCATTATAACCCAATCATAATGCCATATATGAAGAATTTTCTCAGAGAAGCTTGGAAATAATTTCCATCCTGAGTCTTCAAACTCCGTTGGAAGCATTTCAAACAAGGAACTGTCATTAACTATCTAACTTGAGGACTGAAGCACTTATCTGAGACAAGACTGATACAATGCAGCCATACAACTTGAAGTCATGCTGATACCTAATGTTTGCAAAGGCTGAGGAGACACTGCAGCTTTATTGGAAATACTGTAGAATAGATGGCCAGCTGGATTTACAATTATTACTAGTCACTTCAGAGCACAGAGAATAAGGATCAAGTGTATATACAACGTTTGCATATATGGTTCTGATGGTTAGGCTCTTTACTAAAAATTTCATGTCCAGATGACTAAATGGAATTATCTTTTTTTTTCCTCTCTCTCCAGATACCTACAGAAAGGAAGAGGTTGTAAATATATCAGAAAAGTAGTAGTTGTCATAGCAGATGAGAAGTCATCTGGAAACATACTAATTATTGCTTGAAGCAGAAAGTTGGAGACCAGAGAAGAACCACCAAATCTCACAGCCAAATTCATAGTGCATGACAGCAGCAGATGGATTGTCATAAGAAACTCAAACAACAAAACTTTAGATAAAGCGTAAGATAGAATCTGGTTCCTGCTAAAACCATACCAAGACACCTGTCCATATTATTGATTAACAAGTCTACTCCAAAGAATAAATGGTGTTACAAAGACATTTGCAGAGCCCAAGGAATGTGCCTGGTCATTGACACTACATGCAAACATAGAAAATCATATACCTGATTATTGTTTCGATGTTTGGAGGAAGGCACTAGTAAAGCTTCTAGGAGATACACCTGAGGGCCTAACAAATGCATTCATTCCAAGAATACAATGACAGGTCACAAGAGAAAATTTTCAGTTAGGCCCAACAATAAACCAACTTCTGCAAATTCACATTTGAACAACAGAAAAAGAAACGGGAGAGGTTGCATGGCAGATTCCTAAATGCCACATGCAATTTACCTTACTAACATTTCATCAAGGTCACTGTGAGGAAAGTGATCTTCCTAAATTATCTCATGAAAAGGTCATGTTACTGGTTTTGCCTTCCATGTCACCCTAATGGACACAGAAAAGTAAGTCTTAATCACTGCAGAAGGTACAACTACCCTTGTCTCTGTTATGGTTCCAGCTGGAATGTATTTGCCCAACACAATCATAGCACCTGGTTAAGACTGAATAAAACTCTTTAATAGCTTCTTTCTTTGGGATAAATGTATAGAACATACATGCTATATAACTGACATAACCTTTTGAGGTACAAAATGCCAACTTTGAAGACAAGAGAAAGTGGCACCTCCAGAACTCATAAAAGGAAGTTACACTTACCAGATCCTGTCCAAAGTGGGAAAAGAATGGGAGTTCTTACAGGAACTCTTTCCTACCTTGCAGGAATTCACTTGCAATCTGTAATCCCATACAAGGACACCAGCTGGTGTCATTGAATGACATTATCAATTCTGAAGCAAGGTTGAGGAGTTGGGTCTGAACAGCTTCCACCTTGCAAAGGCTGCATATTCTAGCACATACCACACATGTTGCATGCAAGTCATTCAGCAAGGATGTTCTGTCTAACAAGCTGTAGCTGGGTGATTGTTGCCAAAAAGACTCTGAATCCTGAGCAGACTGAGACCGCTGGCACCAACAGTCATCCCAAAGTTTAACAGATGCAATTCCTGTTGAAGCAATGAATGTACATGTGCTGTTGGGAAAGGTCTCCTGAACAGACTGTGAAATTTGCAAAAGAGTGCTCACCAAAAAGATGAGTTTAACTTTTTACCATAGTGTGCAAGGTCATTTCAATTAATGTTTTGAGGGAGAGATAAAAGAGAATTATTGTATCATTTAAAATAATACATAAAGGCTGGGATTTACCTCCTTCAACTTTAACTTCAGACTTCCTTTACAGAAAGAATAAGACATTAACCCTCCAGATGGCAATTCATTCCATCTCAATTGGGAGAGAAGGAATCAACTACTTTAGTGCTTTCTCTGTTGATTACAAAGAGGGCCTAGACAATTAGCTTATACTTACCAGTCTTTTGGACACAGGTGAATCCTCCCCATTCCATGTTCCAGATGCCATACAGTTAATCCAATATTTTTTCATAATGGAAAAATACTCTTAATCCTTATCAATTATCTGTGTAGCACTGTACAGAACCCTTTAGGACAATAAACATACGCCTTAAGCAGAAATAATGAGACTACAAAAATGGGTAACTAACATTGTCTCTGCTCATCTGTTGTACTACAAAGTTTACTCTGACTAATAGAAATCAGGATATACAAAGCCTTTGAATGCATCTTGATGACTTCATTTCAGATGGTACAAACAGTTAAAACTTCTGGCCTGGGATCACTGACTGCAGAAGTACATCAATTCAATAGTGTTTCATTCCCACAGTGAATTTGGGAATCGTGAAATGTGCTTCATTAATAGCCATGTCTTTCTGGAGTCCATCTCTCTTTTCTACTGCTTTCAAATTAAGAGTTCAAATAGGAGTTCAGTAGAAATATTTCCTGTAGGAAGCTGGCTAGCACAATCCTAGCAAATCACCTGTATTGCTCACTGAAATTAGAAGGAAATGCATGGCTTTGAGAAAAGCAAACTTTTTTACCTAAGCAGCAACCACTGGAAAATGCTTTTCCAATTTTTGTCTATTCTTCTGCCATGAATCGTTCCTATCTCAATATTTTCCATATTTATTCAATCAAGTGTTATTTTATCCAGATTTATGGTAGGTAAACTAGTTATACTGAGCAGAGCATGATTGTTTTCTCATGGTTTAAAGCATTGCTGATTTTTATCACACACTCCATATAAAAAAATCATCTTTCTATTGTGAACATACGCAAGTATTATCTTCTAGTTATTTCCATTTTTCTCCTGGAGTTTAAGATTCTCAAAATGGATGACATTTATTGTCTCCTCTTCTAACTTAGTTTTCTACTTCAGTTGCACCTACTGCATTTGAAATAGCACAGTGAGAAAATGAAACACAATATCTTCAGTTTCCTGCTACCTCACCTTTTGGCTCTCTCTCTAATTTCTTTACAAAAGGCATCTCTTCTGCTCCATTATTTAGTCGTTTGTACAGAGTAGATTCATCATCTCAGAAACTGGTTCCACAAAAGAGGCATTCCTTTTTTTAAAAAGTCCTTCATTAAAATCTCTTCTATATTTTTTAGTCTGAGAGGCTCCTTGACATGCAACTACTTAGAGAAAAACATTGCCACCTGTTCCAAAGGTTAAGTAACATGCTGCAGAAGCTGCATCTTCCTGAATTCACATGGCCTGAAAGAGGGTAGGATTAGATTATCACAAAATAACCAGCTGTTGCTATTAAGCAATATTGTGAGAGTCTGAATACTTGCAAGCAGTTCCCTCTCTTTCCCTCTGCTCTTACCTCCACTTTTATTCTTTTATTCTTATTCTTTATACTTGAACAATTTTGAACCTGCAATAAGATATGGTGCCTTCCGTATGTGGAATGTGGTAGCAAGAATATGGGAAGAATACTTAGGAAAGTAAAATTCTCTTTAGTGCTTGGGATTTGGGGTTTTTGCTTCGGTTTTTTCGGGGGGTTTTCGGTGTGAGGTTTTTTCTTTTTTGTTTTGGGTTGGTTTGGGTTTCTTTAGTTTCCCTGGTTGTTGAGGATAAGGATTACAGTCCCTCTGATGTTTCTGTTCATGTGCAGTTCCCATCTAACAAGCCTAAATATTTTCAATGGAAAGCTGCAGTTGTGCTAGACAAAGTTTTTTTTTCCAAGGAAAATTGGAAACTGGCAGGTTGCTATCTGCAAGCTTGTTTCTATTTTCTTATCTGTAGACAGACTCCTGGAAAGTCCGTGCATGTATTCTCTAACTTCCTTGGTTGTAGTTTCCAGGACAAGATGGAAAAAGGCAAACAAAGGCATGAAGGTCAGGACTCAGTCTCCTGGAATTTGCCCAGGGTTTTTTATTTTCTGTTGAAGTGCAAAACGGCAGAAAATTGAAGACAGAAATCTTAATTATTTTGAAAACTTTCTCCAGTTTAAACGTGTGTGTGCATATGTTTTTCATGGAAATTTGGGATGCCTTTTGTGATGCAAATTTCCCCTGGAAGTAATTTTCACTTTCTGGACACTTTAGGTGTTTAAAGGGAAAAGCAAACCTAATGACCTTTTCCCTGTTAGTCAACAAAAGCTTTATCTGCCTTCATACACAACTTTTTCAATTAGCTATATTTAGCTAAATGGGGAAAAGTCCACCCTGGATTTTATGCAGTATTGAATTTGGCCCCTAGAAATTCATGATTCATTTGGATAGATTGCTGCAGTTTAGGAATGATGCCATTAATGTGGCCTAGAGAGAATGATCTATGTAGTTTGGTAGGCTATCTTCCCTTAAGCCCAAAAGAATCGAAAACTAGACAAGTCCCTACAAGCAGTGAGTATTTACAGAATTACATAAGGTTATGTTGTTCACCATATTCAGCCTAAACTGTGCATATGTGCTCGATAAACTGTAGTTATGTCAGAGGCAAAGCAATGCTAATGAAATTGCCTGATGATCTCAGAATAGTTGCTCAAAACTGTACTAACCCATGAGGATGTAAAATGGAAAAGCATTCCCATTTTCTTGCTGTCTCTGACTATACCCCAACTTGTCCACCTTTAAAAGGTCTTGAAAGTTTTTTTCCATTTGCTTACTCACTCCATACTGTTTCTTGCAAAACTTGAGGCTGTGACAGCCTGATCTTAGAGTTGATTGAGATGTGTTGGTGGCATTGCTAGCTCAAAAGGACAGGAATCTATCTACAGTCATCTAGTTCGCTTGAGGTAAAACAAGTGAATTTTTAATTGGATGGTTTCCTCTGAATCAGAAACTGTTAGTTTTTATTTTGAAGTTTCTCAATTTTTTTTTTCACTTAAATTGAGGCTCCACCCCTCATTTATGGAGGAGTTTCTCTTTCAGTTATAAACCACTTCTAAAATTTTTTAGTTAGTCGTGAGTACAAATGTTTCAGTGGCATCTTTCCAGTCTCGATATTCATACATTCTCTAAGCGATTTTATAATACAGCTGCAACACAGGAAGGCCTGAGATAAACTTAATACAAGATAAGTGCTTTCCCCCAACCCAATGCCTCCCTCTTCTGAAGAAAATTCCTATAAACTGGATAGCTTCTACAGCAGACTATATGTATCTCTAAGAAAGAAAACTGAAAGCAAACTCCTTATACTGTAATCTATTACTACTTTCTGGGGAAGTAATTATGGTGAGTAAGATAGGTGCTTTCACTTTTCTCTCTTTATATTTCCTGCCAAGAACAACTTCTCTCTGTTATGATACTTGGTGGGGAGAGTAAGTTGTTTAATGAAAATGTCTTTGCAGAGGAAAATAGTTTCTTAAAAACCTTCATTACATTAAGTCTCTTGCATCACATCCAAAAGTGCTATACATATCGAAAACACTGGTGGTGTTTTTGGTTTTACTGGTGGTGGTGCAGGTGAACCTGCACCTCCAAAAACTCCCATCATAGCGCAACTTCTGATTCTGTCTCTGCTTCCCTTTTGGCCCTACTCTCTCAGAGCCATAAAGACTTCATATTATTGCATTGTCTTATGTTTCAGAATCCCTCATTCTCTGTGCCATGGGCATAGGGAGAGAGTGGTGACTTCTCAGGGTGTGAACATGGCAGCCAAGGCAACTGTGGAGGAGAGAAATCCTAAACTGGCTGTACCCCACTTTGTGGGGGAGGGAATTACTTAATCAAGCCCTGACAGTGTGTCTCCTGGATGTGATCCATGAGGAGCCTAGACATGCGTGGACACAGCTGGTGATTGCAGTAGGATTCTGATCGCCGTCTAATGTCCCCCATCTTGTTGGCACAGCTGAACCTATTGCAGACACAGAACAAACAGGCATAAGAGAGCATAAAAAAGGAAAGGAACTCTCCTGATCAATGTGGTAGACAGGCAGCCCACAACAAAAACTGTTGACCACTGCCTTTGGAAGAGTCCCGTTCACAAGGATTATAGTTCTTAAATGTTTCTGACTAGTCCTATTAAAACTATTATTAAAACCATAGGGCTACACAAACAGGTTGAAGAGGTAAAATAGGTGTCCCTTATTACTAGGATCAAAGACCCACTTTCACAAAGCTAGTGTAATAGCTTGTTATCTGTTCTTTATTCATAACATCCTGTCTTTGGCAGAGAGGATATGCAGATTTTAAAGGTATCACTTTTGAAAATGGTTATATCCCCTCAGATAAGCTCTCTGGCACTTTTTGAGCTTTATACTAAATTAAAACATTATATTATCATAAGTATACCACTATACATCAGAAGTATTTATTGCACTGGTGAAATATTATGTCTTATTTGTTCATCTTGCTTCCACACTAATACTAGTAGTAATTTCACAAAGACTTTACAAAAATATCAAGGATCTTCAGCATCAGAGCAAGAACAATCCAAATTCCTAGGTGGTTCAAGAAGATGCCTTCGCTGTGCAGTTTTAAGCCACTTTCAATAATTCTACACAACTCAAAGTGGTCTTGCCTTATGGTCCCATCAACCAAAAGGAAGCGTTGCCTTCCAAATCAATGACAAATCATTACATGTCAACTTACATAAGTTCCTTTTTGTAGTCTAGGAAATCTCCCAAACAGCTAGGCCTCCTGATGATCCAATTCCTCTTTAAATGTATTAGGTGCATTTGCTTTAGGTGCCAAATTTAGTAATCATAGAATGGTTTGGTTTGGAAGGCACTGGACAGTTTAGTTGGCAGGTGTAATGCTACTGGTGCTAAAATATGAGTTTGTCTGAATTCCCATATTGTCCTTATAATTCAGTGCTAAAAAAACAAGCACAAACAAATAAACAAACAAAATCCCTGTAAAAATCAAACAAAAACCAACAAAACCCATCCTCACAGGGAATTGATCATGTCTGCTATTTTATTTTTTGCTGGAAGAGGCATAATTCTCAGAATTTTGATTCATTTCAGTGAATAAAGCACTGCTATAGAAGTTCCTTACTAGAATCAGCTTTCTGCCATTATCTAAGAACGATAAGCCCTGAAAGACATTTTCCATAACTTTAATGCATGCTTTCACGTAAGCCTGGATTCACTATACATTATCTAAGAGGGGTAGTCATCACAGTAGTTGCAAGAAATGCCAATTATTGCTAAATTTGGACAAGAAAACAAATTTTACAAAGGGACAGTCACTTTTTCAAACATTTTCATGTCATAAAATCTTAGTACTTCTGGATAAGAGGAAGGCATTAAAAGGGAGAGAGCTTAAAGAAAAATGTATGATGTAATAAATTTGGGTACAACATATAGACAGATAGACAGACAGATAGACATAGATATATATAATTTTGAGCTTCAGTAGAGTGCAATAGTAAAGGACCATAGGTTTGCTCTCCAGATTTTTTGTAGGCCCCCTTTAGGTACTGGAAGACTGCTATAAGGTCTACCTGGAGCCTTCTATCCTCTGGGCTGAATAATCCCAACTGTCTCAGCCTTTCCTCAAGGGAGAGGTTCTCCATCCCTCTATTCATCGTCCTCTAGACTCACTCCAACAGGCTGATATTCTTCCTGTGCTGGGGAACCCAGAGCTGGATGCGGTACTCTGGGTGGGATTGTTAAGGCTGTGGGGCTGTGGTTCTTTCTAAAGAAGGAAGCTAAAGAGATTACCAGCATGGGCTCAAACATTGGCCTTGCTATATGGGAAAGATCGTGGGCAATTCACACATAGCAAGCCACAGCCAAATGGGCTTCAACAGTTTCTGGTGAAAACTCGAACTTCTTTTCCTAGGGTAATTCAAGACCTAAGTTATTGTTATGCATTTTCTTCCTGTAATGGCAAAGTTATCCAGGAGGCAGCACATTTCAACACAAGAAGGAGGTCCAATTTTAGTTGCTTGCTGTAGCGTGGATGAATCTGACCCTATGGGACAATAAAGGTGCAAGGCTTGTTCAATAGAAAGACTTTTTACATACAGAATAGCAATTTAAGTATTCATTGAGAAACTGTAGAATGCCTCAATAATACAATTACAGAGATAAATGATTAATAAATAGTCAGGAGGAAAGAAAATTAGAAATATGTGAAAATGAGCAAAAACATATTTTCATATTAAATTTAATGCAGGCAGACAAACAGCAATATACAGACAGGAAGATTGTTAGAGGTGGTCAGTGAAAAAAAGGAAAGTGCCCCAGCCAAAAGTATCCATAGTTTTTTCTTTTACTTTGGACACCAGAATATTTTTTTCAAAGGCAAAAGTATCATAATTGCCACCTTTCAAACGGGCAAACTAAGGCAGAACAATGTTAGGTGACTTGTCAAGAATCAATAAGCAGCTGAGTGAGACATAGGTTCCTCTGTCTGATCCTTCTACTGTCTGAGAGGAAGAGTATAGGGAGAGCTGGAAGCCCTCTTCATGACTAGCAGTGGGAGGAATATGCATAACATATGACTTCACACTATCATCTGATTTTATATCTTAATGTTGTCTCCCTTAATATTTCTCATTGCTTCCAGAAAATACAAGAAATAGATGGACAGTTGATCTTACCCAACTTCTCTTGGGCTGTGCTCCTAGACATACCTTCTTTAAGATTTTAAGAAAACAATGTTTGATTACTTTATATTTTAATGACTGAAAATCTCAGAATCTTGAGACCCATTTATGCTGATTTTTGGGAAAATACTAGTAATCAGCCTGAGGGAATAAAATCAAAACAAATTCCTCACTGCAAGTAGAAGACAGACTTACAAAAATTGGTTCCAACAATGTGACATTTCTATCTGTGCCTGGTTATATCCTGTATAAAAGAAACAGCAATTTTTTTTTTTTTACTCATCCCAAAATAATAAAAAAAGGTTGATTGTGAAAACATTGGCTGAATCTGAAGAGTAAGTGACACACTGATCAGTTTGGTCTTTGGTGAAGACAGGACCCTGGAAATACATCTCATGGTTTTACTAGCTCACAGTTTTCGAGTGACAAGCCAAGGAGTCACCAGATTTACAGGAAGTTTAACTGATGTGTTAGGACAAACAATGAACTCACAGGACTGAGTGCAATGCAAGCCATTCCTGGCAGACAATTTACTAAGATGGAGAACTCAACTTCTGTTCAGGGATTGGATATGATATTACGTTTATGTTAGCTATACAGTGTTTCCTAAATAGTCACAGTAAAGTGCTCTCTTTGTCAGGAACCTCAGATGATAATCTGCCCGCTCGCCACTTGCTGTTTCCAGATAGGAGCAAACACAGGGTTCTTACTGATTTTTTCACTTATAGTAAATGGGCACCTGTGCTGATTTTCACTCACCATACCCATTGCTATTTTTCCTGCAATGATGCCGTTTTGCCATGATTCTGCACTGCAGGACAAGAACAAAGGGCTCTGACCTCTTTTATTTTGGCTCCAAAATTTTGAAAGCTATTCAAGCATAAGACAATGCTTCTTCATTCCCTATTCTTCTGTCTTTTTAAGTCCCCCTCCAGCCTGGCTTCTGAGCGGCTGCAAGTACGCCTCCCACCCTAATGGTGGCAGAAAAACCCTACACTTCACTCCATTGACTGCAGATAAAGGAGACTGCAGGGAGGGGGAAAGAAAGGGGGACATCCTGCCACAGTTTAAAAAAAAAAATTAAAAAAAAAACAACTAGAAAACCATCGACAAAGTGTGAGAAGCTCAATAGATCATTGTGAGGGAAAAGACTGCAACTGTTTAATTTAGAGATGAACTTGGAAGTTACATAAAAGACTGAGTCAAATCTATAAATGATAAAATCAAGAGGCCTTTACTGCTTGCATCTCCCAAACTCGAGGAAATGCCATAAAATTCTTTCCTAACCCTTGGAATTCACTGTCAGAAGACTTGGTATTTTTAGCATTATATAACAACAAAACAGAGTTGGTATCTTGTGGATGTTTCCTAAAAAATGATGGTAGATAAGGAATGAAATGAGTGTGTTCACGTAACTGACTTACAGGTAAAATGCAAATACAGGTGTTTCCTTAAGGTCTGAATTACAATTTGGGTAATATTTTTGAAAGTTCACTTTAGTAGACAATTATAAAATTCCCTTGGCACGGTCAGCTTCTGAGTCAGCCAAAGCTGGTCATGCATCTCCTACACTCATCCTACATTATACAATCTGACAAGTAAAACTAAACTGGAATCAAATCAATCACCTGATCCTAACACAGAATATTATTTAAAAAATAAAACCAAAACGAAGCAATGTTTCTGATTACAAGTAGCAGTCACAGACTTAAGGCCTTGCATCACCCTGCATGATGATGATTTGATGATAGAGCAAATGCATCATCCTGCATTTCATGGAGCCAAAAAAGAACTTTTTATTTTAAGGAAAAAAAGACAGTCCAGAATAAGCCATGTGGGAATCTGTTTGGTTTAGAGCCACCTGTGGTGAAATGCAGTCATCACTAACTAATGTTAGCAAAATTTGCATTCCTCCTACTTTATGAGTGTATACATCTGTCAGATCAATTGATGTCTTGCAGCAGTGACAGGAGCAACACTGAATTTTCTCATTATGATCAAAATATGCTGACTGATTATAACTTACCAAATGTGATACCAAGCCTGAGCTCTTAAAAATGTATTGACAAAATTTATTTTCAGAAATGTTGAAAATAGGGTAAGGGACAAACTCTGCAAAACTAGAACTCATTCATGTCAGCAACAGTAGTATGATACTGATGATGTAATCCTGGGAAGAGTCACAGAATTCATGAATAGGGTTAAGTTGAAGATAAATTTGAAATGTGTTAAATTGGGTGAAGTGTAAAGACAGTGTGCAAAATAAACCCCTGTCCTCTTTGTCTGGGTAGTAACCATACTGCCATAATACCCATGTAACAACTACATTATGTGATGAAACACAGCATCATCTAAAGAGTTAGTTTGGAAGGGACTTTTGGAGGTTACACAATCTGACATGCTATAAATCCTGGGGTAAGTTATACAGATTAAGAGTCATATTTTTTGCTTGTTTCACCTACTTTTCACCCAGATAATAGTTTCATAAACATTATGTTTTCCCCTATTTTTTCCTCCATCATAGTTTTGACTGAGTTTCTACCTCCTTTTCTATATCTCGCTTGTTCAAGGTAATAAAAAACCAAAAATTCCATTGAAAATGTCACAATTAAAATACACATTTGTGAAGTGGACAGAATGGTTACCAAAGACAGAAACAGTGGCATGAGAACAGTCAAAAAGCAACAAACGCTGTGGAAAATAACCTAACTAAAACATACCTGCCACGATCCCTTGTCTTAGGATCACTGAGGAGGAAATAGACATTTGTCTCCTATCATGGCTGAGTAGGAGCCTGTAAAGCCAACATCAAAGAGTGCCTCACTCGTGTCTGAAAGGTGCAGACAGGGGTCAGTTCTGCTACTGCCAGTGGTGATTTAATACACATGTGTAATTGAAAACACAAATGGGAGCTTTTGTTGTTTGGCTTTAACATGGACGTTCTGAGAATGGCACCATGTGACTGGACAAAAACCAAAAACACCGATCAACCCCGCAGAGAAAGACTTGCAGAATGGGACAGGGGAGTTTTCCACTGACAGGCTGTAGAAACTCAAAGAGCTTCCCAGCAGATCCAAAACATCCAGCTCAAACTTCTGTTCCTGTGAGAGGGAGTGTCATCTTACATGTAAGAATCCACAAAGAGATACAATTTGAACCTTATTAATGTTTATCCTCATCTGTCAGGTAGATGATGTTAAACGCCTCAAAGGTCTGAGTGTTTGGAATAGTCTTGAACTCTTTACAATCTTGATGTTACTTTAGAAATGCCACTGTAACTCAGGATCTTTGCCTATTAATAAGGAGGTCATTCTCCTTCTGGGCCCTGAATAGGTTGCTAGCCTTAAAGCTTCTGATGGTCATGAGAAGCATAATGTAATTGTGCATGTCATGCAGAAACATTCATTTTGTCAGAGGGTTTAAGCTTACTTGCTGCTGTCTAGGGTTCCTAGTTACTCCTCTGCAGAGCAGTTGTGGGTTCTCCTTCATGATACTCTTTTTTTGTTTTCTGTGTTTTTATTGTGTCACATATGATTGGTTTGGTCATTAATGTTGTTCAATTAAGATTAATGGCAGTTTCAGCGTTACTTTGAATTGCAGCAGTCCCACACCTAATCTGTAAGCCTCAATTTATTCAACCCCCCTTTTAACTGGCATTTTTCCATACCCTATTCATTCTTGCTGAACCTCCATTAATTCTGCATTATCCTTTTTATAATCAAGTACCTGGAAATTGAACATAGCTTTCTGAAGTAAGGTAGAGTTACTAATATGAATAATGGCATTTTAATTGCTTCTACATTATTATTTATCCTCCAGCATCCTCCTATTTTTGTTGCCTTGTCTTACCAGAGCTGCAGATCCAGTAAAAGACTGCATTGATCTGCCAAAAATTCTTTTGTTAAATTGTTTCAAGATCTTATTCTTCTAAGTTTACCTCATAGCCTAAGGCAAAATCTTTAAGATTGTGAATTCTTAAAACCCCCCTAGACAGCAGTCATATGTAATATTGCTGCAAAATTCATTCAGAAGATGGACAAAAGAGTTGCACAAGCTAACCACAACATTTTGAAATACCATCCTTTGTTCTATATGACTAGTGTAGAGGTTGCCAAACAAGAAGAGAGTGTAGGAAGAAGATCTTCAAAAACTGTTATCTTTTGACTGAAATCCATAAAATCCAGCAGGCAGCTCTCAAAAATGGAAGGTTCTCCATGTTTACTGCAGGCTTCCAAAAGACTAGCTGAACTGATATACTACTGAATAGAGTTTTGCTCCTTGGATTCCCTGTTCTTTTAGAATATGGTCTTGTTAAGGTCAGGTAATTTTCAAAATTTAAGACTAACTAGTGCTTTCAAGAGACAATATGCAAAAATACTGGTTTTTGAAAAGAAAAGAAAGTCATCTTTGCCAAGAACTTGAAAGATTACTGTGCTGTATCTGCATTTTAACATCAAGGGTTTTCTCCCATCTCACAGTTTTCCATGAATGTGAATGTTTGTCTCATGTCGCTAGAGTACTTTGGAGAGGGAAAATGTACAGATTGAGTGTTCAGTTTGTAGCTTTCTCCAGGCATGGAAATTCTTCAAGTATAACTTCCAGCACTGTTTTGCTTTCTCTTGGTTCATGTTTGATCTGAATAAATCAAAGTGATGTACACATTTTTGTACCCATGGCTGGCTTTAGAGAAGCCCATTGCTTTGCCCAACCCTGCTGGGATTTAGTTTTGTATGCACACTTCATTTTCCTAGAAATTTGAATTTCCTTTTGTCTGATACAAACGGCACGGCTGTGGCAAACCCACACAGTTCAGCATGAGGTTGGAAACTGTTGCTATCATAGTGCCAAGAGATAATTAACTCAGCAATGTTAACACACATGCTTGGCATTCATTATCAGAACAGGGTGGGAACAGAATGCAACAAGATTTCCACCACAGTTGTCTACTGACCCTGCTGTCTGCTCTGTCCCAGATGCCCACACATCCACTCTGCAGCCACGACATCAGTTTGTTCAGGTACCAGTGAGTAAAACCTTGGGTGCCAAGAAGCACTGTGAGAAACATGTTCCTCTTCCAGGGAACCTTTCCTTCTCCTGTCTCCCCAACATCTGTGCATGGTCCAGCTCCCCTCTTCTCTCCCTGTTGACCAATAGAACCCTGCAGGCTGGTTTCCCACTTTCTAGGAAGAACAAATGAAGCTCAGAAGGATGCACATGAAAATCTCTATCCTTATAATGAAAGCTCACTGAAAAGGCCAGAAGTGATATTTAAGTGCCAGTAGTCCAAAAGCTCTGTGTTGGAAAGCCACTGTTTTCCATGTTTGGTGCATTTGGCCAAGGAAGACTTAAGTGAGTTGTCTAAATCAGAAGACAGCTTTGCACAGAGTGGATCTAAATGGCTTGGAAATACTTTATTATTGACAATGTAAAATGATGTAAAATGCTCTGTTCCTCAGAAGTGGTTGAAATCAACCTTCTTGGGAGCAATACCTGTGGGATTTGTGGGCTCCAGCCACAAATCTTTCCTTCCAAGCAGTTCCTTTCAGCCCTTGATCACGATGTTAAAAATTTGAAGAGAGGCCTGTCACTGTCATTGTTATTAATTATCATTCATTCATCTGTTTATTATCTTTTTTTTCCTGAGAAAATGGTTGCCCATTACTTGGTGAAAATTTTAGATGACAGTGCAACTTCCTAGACAGCCTGGATGATGTAACATCTACCCAAAAGAATAATTTATGCACCATTCTGCCTATCTGGAGGATGTTTTATACAGTAGAAAGGAAAAAGGCAACTCCTTAAAACAAACAAAACAAAACAAAACAAAAACAAATAAACAAATAAAAAACCCTCCCACAATCAAACAAGAGCATCCTATGCCCACTATTAAAAAAGAAGAAAAAAGAGAGAGATTAAGAATAGTGTAACATATGCCCTGAAGTTGAAGATATTTGGTATTATAACTACTGAGACTGTAGTAGGTTTGGTTAATTCTTGTGAGTATTTCATAATATGTAAACCACCGTTATTTTTACACAATACATGTTCTAATACATCCCAATTACACAGTCTCCCAAGGGAATAAAAGGAACTCTTTCTTACTTGGAAGTAGAATCAGCAAGCCAGATTGGAAGTCATATTATAAATCTCAAAGCAACAATATTTTTTAAAAACTGCACGCAACAAACCTTCCTTGGCTTGGGAGCAACAGCAAATATGTTAATATATAACAACAAGTATGTTACTATCTATGGGAGGAAAAAAAAAGAAAAAAAGGAGAATAAACCTAATGCTTCTGAAAAAGCTGTGTGAAAGGTAGATTTAAAAAACACTTAGCAGCCCCAGCAATTCCAATCCTAGCTTATTAAGCGAATCTAAAATGGCATTGAAATCTTTTGAAAATCCAATTCTAAATGTTTGTGTCTGAGATGTTGGACAGTAAGTCCATTTGGAAAGCTCCTAATTTTTGAAGTTGGTATGCACTTACAGCGTTTACCCACGTTATCTTGGATAAAGAAATGATGTTTGCATTCTAAATCTTCCACATCTTTATCTACAAAAGCAATGACTTCTAGTAAACTTTGAGCCTAATTTTATCAGTATTTTTGAACAAAATGTACAGAACTGTCAGAAATTCGTAATATCTCAAAGAAACCAACCCATTCCCATGCATGTGTGTTTGACTCTCTTAACCCTCCTGTGCATGTGTGTTTGAATCTGTTAACCCTATAGAACTAATATTTTGTTCTCATAGAAGGAAGAGAGAGAATTTCAAAGTGAAAAGAGAAGAATTAAAATGCAGAAATGGAAATCATTCTGACTTGCATGGTGAAAAACATGTTCATTGCGTATCAAGGAGATCAGTCTAGTTAGCATCAATATGTTCAAGATTTGGAATAACTACAAGTCTAGTACCACTAACTACAGGGCTGAGGCAAAACAGAAGTGAAAAAGCCCCCTCTAATAGTAAATCCACTACCACCTTCTTTATGTGTCAAGCAGATACAAACAAACTCCATATTAGTTCCCTCTGTAGGAATATTTGTTTTGCAGTGGAATCAGCAGTATTCCCTAATCCCCATTTTTATTAGTAGTCCACAGAAAAATTTCAAAGTGACAGTTATAAAGTACTGAACCCCACTACATCAGCAGAAAGCACATCAACACGCCAAGCAACAATTCTTCCCATAAAGCTGCACTGCTTTATGTAGGAGACATTTCCTATTCAGGCAGCCCCTTAGAGAACTGGACAGCATTTGGGATAATTCCCAAATATCAAAGACTACAAAGTAGGCAGAAGTTAAAGAAGACAGTCAGCCAAAATATTTCTCTCTCTTTAACCCTGAGAAAGAATCCTTTGAAAAGTGCCAGGGCAGAATCTGTCCATGCTGATTATTTTGAATAATCCTTTGTTCCATCAAGTTTACCCATTGAAAAGAAACTGGAAATACTAAGAATCTCCATTAACACTATTGGACCGAGGGGAATAAATATGAGAAGAAAGAATGAAAATTGTGTTATAAACTTAGAAAAACAAAACAAACAAACAAGAAATGAATGGACCCAATATAAATAAGTTACAGGGTAAAATAAAAAGGAAAACCTCTTTCTTTTTATTTTTCTTTTCTCCACTTCCTGCATTAACAGCGGAGGGCTGTTTTTCCACTCAGAAATACCTCTTTACAATAAGCATGTCCAGACCTGATTAGAAAACTGTTTTTCCCAGCATCATTTGGCTTTAGCTGAATTGCTATGGTTTCCCACCCTTCCTATGAATCAGCACTCCTTTTCCATCATCCATCACTTTCCACACAGTATGCACTGTTCTATCTACCCTGGACCTGAAAGAAATTACCTGAGTAGCACTGGCTACACATCTGCCTTCTCTGAGGTCCTTCACACCCAGTAGAGAGTGTACATCTGACAAAACAAGAAGATGCAATTTTCTAAGTTTGGAGAAATTATGACATGTTGAATATCAAAATATTTTCTCAGATCTATGCAAAATATTTTTAAGTTTAAATATTTGCATATAATAATAGAACTCACAGGTTCCAAACAAGTATCAGAGATCCTTAGCTTGGGGCCCTATATAATGGAGCCAAAACACAAACTGAAACAACCTAGAATGATAACAAGCAACAGATGGATGGAATGAGGAAAGTAGAAAAAGAAACAAAAAGAAAATAAAAACTTATGGAAGAACAATTGGAAGGCTAGTGCGCCATGAATCTTGTTCTTAATGTTTTGCAGTACTTTGTCCCTGCCAAAGCAGCACAAATATAGAAATAAAGATATGGAGTGAACTTGTGACATTTGTGATTCTGCCCCATAAATTTAGTTAAACGGGAGAAACAATTCAAAGGACAGGACAAACAGAAGCAGAGGTGTCAGATACAAGGACAAAAAAGATTAAACACTTTAATGGAAAGGAGATGAAGTAGAAATAGCAGAACAGGTGAATTTTCCTAGTAAAATTCATCTCTGGTACTGCCAGGGTGAAACTCTTTCACCCTGTAGGGTCTCAGCCAACTATAACAAGAACACAGGCTGAGTCTGTGAAGAGACCACCAGCAGAAATGTGTAGCATGGACTGATTCTCTGAGAAGCTGAAAGAAAATCTAGAACAAGCTTTGGTGTAGTTTTAGCTGAGTGTTGACTGCTGCTCTGTGAGAAGCTCAAACAGAAGCCCCAGGTTATATCCTACAAACTTCAGCGGGCAAGAAAAGCAGGAGTGTTGTGAGAAACACAGCCAAGCTTAGAAAAATGATTAGATCAAAATGAGAATAATAGGGGAGCAATACTAAAGGTAATGGTTTCAGAAGAAAAGAGCATCCAATATGCTGCCAGGCATCTGTAATGCTGAGGGTACAAAGAGACAAAAAAGCTGCAGGAAGTCAGTTTCTACGGGGGTAACAAATAGCAGTAGCTAGAATGAAAGAAAACAGGAGGCATAAAGAGAGAAAGAAACTCTTTAAAATAATTATTTCTGTCTTGGCATTTAGATGTCATTGATGCCACTGATAGGCATCTTTTTATATTTGTTCATTTTTGTCAGGTTGAAATTACCATTTAAAAGCCAAAATACTATATTTTCCTTCCCCTGTTCTACATGATCCTTGCCCTGGCACTGGTAAGGCCACACCTGGGTACTTAATCCAGTTCTGGGCTCTCCAGCACAAGAGAGACATGGAGCTACTGGAGATTGTCCAACAAAGGGACACAAATATGATTAAAGGACTGGACCACCTGTCATGAGGAAATCCTCAGAGAACTGAGACTGTTCCACCTGGAGAAGGGAATTTTCAGGGGAAACTGATCAACATCAGTATGTACAAATATCTGAAGGAGTGGTGCAAATAGGATGGAGCCAGGCTTTTTTCAGTGGCACCCAGCGACAGGAACAGAGGCAGTAGACACAAACTGAAACAGGGATTTTTTTACCCTGTGAACATAAGAAAATGTCTCTCACTATGGTTGTGACAGCACTGGCACAGGTAGCTCAGAGAGGCTGTGGAGTCTACATCTTTGGAGATATTCATCTCGAAAAGGTCCTGGGCAGACCCTCAAGCTGGGGGGGCCTGAACCAAGATGACCTCCAGTGGTTCCTTTCAGCCATAACCATTCTGTGATTCTGTTTACTATAATGAATCAGTTGGTAACTTTTCATTTAAAAAACCCCACAGGAATGTTCTCAGAAACTGTTCTACTTTTTCTCTTTAAGCATGATGATATAGGTTGCTTTTAAACTCATTAGTCCTGAAAACAGTGACAAAAGAACATGTTCAAAACAGATGAAAGAACTTACACTAATACCTATCCCCGTGGTTCTCCGCAATTTTTAGTTCGTATACATTTTCACATGACAACTATGCTCTCTTTGGTTTCCCTATGTGTTGCAAAGAAAGTCATAAAGGCTTTTGAAGGGTTAATAATTGATAAGTAGATATTTTAGAGTATGTTGCCAGCATGAGCATCATGCATAATAGACATTTATGAAAATGTCAGTGGAAAACGGTATACACAATTATAAGCAACCGATTGACTTCTTAGAACTTAAAACAATGTATTAAACACCTATGAGTAATTATTAATTTTAAACAAAGTATTTCTATATATATCCTTAACAGTGTTCATGACTACCTTCTCGTACCAATACCTGAAAGAATAGCAATATGTTTAGTAAAGGAGGAAAGCTTGGGCAGGTTTGAGAATGTCATGCTAGATCTGTTATAGAGTGACTCAGAAAGCCAAAGATACTATGGCATCAAAAGGTACAGATGCTGACCAGGATTTCCAGGACATCCTAGAGGCTATAGTCTGTTCCATTACAAGCCATAAACTTAGAACTTAGATCTCACAATCAACTGGAAGGGTGAGTCAGGGCTCAAAATACCCATGGACGTTAACTGCTTGAATCGATCATTGCATTGGAGTGGAGTCCTAGGTATCTAAATCTTTAACTTCCCTTAGGTTCCTGTGTGTATGGCTTTTTCTGAAAATATAGGTAAAATTTTTGAACATAGACACAAGCTACTTGGTTCCCAGGTCAGTAGTGAATGCAGCTTTCCCAAGCGTTGTCAGTAGAGGCATGTCACAGTTGGCTTCCTGTGCCTTTTAAACTCCTGCAACAGCAATAAGATTACTTCCTAACATTGCCCTTTTGAAGTATTCTGGCTTGCAGATCTATCTAAAATTGAAATTTTATCCAACATGATCAACAATACAATTCATCTCAGGAGATAAATATTCTAGGAATTTTCATAGTTTACCGGTAGACTGGGCATAGCAGGAATTTAAACTTTTCTTTCTTTATTTCATGGAAGAGAATTAAAAGAAGTGTGTCTAACTGGAAAGGTGAATTCCTAAACTGAAAGGTTTTTCACTTATTTTCTTCTCCAGACCTGGTAATATTATACTTTCAGTGCATCCCCAAACCAAACACAGCATGCCTGAAAAGTGAAACATTGTCAGGAAGTAGCAACTGTCTGTTACACCTAAGGACAAAAGTTAAATATTGTTAGGTCTAACTCAAAAATCTTCTGCTTGTTCTTAAAAACATATGTTAATTTAGCATGGCAGCATTGAGGATTTTAATGATACTTCACTGTGTTTGAAAAGAATAGTAAGATGGAAAAGTGTTTAACCTTTCTCTTTGGTGAACGCACATCTTACTGTCAGCTTTGGAAGCAATACAGCTATGATTTATTCAGTGAGTATGATTGGTAGTGACAGAGTACAGGAATCACTAGGATTGGACTCATAGATATAGTGTGAGGTTTAAGAGGAAATGATTTCTAAATTAAACTAGCCAAGGTGCCAAATGGTTAACTAGTCATCAGTTAACTGATGTCCAGGAAGCTAAGGGAGAGGGGTGATGTGGACAGATTTTACAAACAGAATCTAAATAGAATAAAGAATTTTCTTGTAAATTATCATTTTATGTTTTCCTGATAAGCAGAATAGCTAAGAGAACTCCCTCGAAACTTGGAAAAATATGAGTGCTTCTTTTGTTCAGATGTTCAGTGCAGATGGAGATACATGGGGAGAGATACAGATGCATAAATGCACTCACACATATAAACTCACAGAAAAAGTATGTGATGAAGTGGTGTGATAGAAAAACTTGAATTCATATGCTACTCCCATGTGGCAGACACCAGCAAAGTGGCCATAACGTTCCAAACACATGTACACAAATTCCTTATTTCACACAAGTCTCATTATGAGTTCTGCATATGCCATCTATTTATAGTTCACCTATTTTAAAGAATTTCAAGCAATTATAGCTATTAGGTATCCCTCTACCTAATCATCAAGTGTCTTTGATACTATCACCTCAGATATATTCACTGCAGCCAGACAAAAATATGTGTCCAATATGTTTTAGACATCTCTGACTTCTTGACATCTTGATAACAGGTAATGATGTGAACATACCAAAAGCAATATCTTTGATGCTGACAGGACCTAAGTCATATGCAGTGGACTGGTGTGTGGTATAAATTTCCACCACCTGCCAGAAATTCCTGTGTTTAGGATTTTGGACTTTTGCTCTGTTACTAGGCGAGGAGCAGATTTTGCCTATCCTGGGCCTCAGTGAACTTTAGTGGGAAAGAGAAGAGAGAAATTGGATCTCTTAGAAAGAAACTGTAGTTGAAGTCACTGGGAGGGAAATAGTCTGGATAGAGTTCAATGAGAAATGTTAAATGCAATACTTTGTCTATCCTTGCAGCTCGTCATTGCAGCCATTAAAAGAGAGGGATACAACTTATTTCTCTATTTCTGCATCTCACAGCTGTCCCTCCCCACAATCAAATCAAAAAGGTGGGGATGAAACTCTTTCTGTTTTCCATGTCTATTGCCACAGCATCCCCTGGCATCTGTGTGGAGGAGTAGTCGTGAAAGCTTTGTTCAACCCTGCATGTCAAAATGCCTGCTTTGGGCCACTTGGAGGGAGCTCTCACCCCTCCTTTACCTGTTACTGAAGCACTGCCCCTGTGAGTGCCCAGCACGTGCTCAGAACAGTGAGAGTCCTCAGGGGATTTCAGTGCAGCACGCAAAGAAAACCTCTATTAAGCTCGCTCGAAGGAAAATTTATCAGAGACCAAACTTAAGCACAACTTAAAATTTGCCTAGGGATGCTGGAACACATCTCTCTGAGACCAGACAACCATGCTGCAAGTTTTCTTTGGAGATAAAAGAAGCAGTTTTTTCTAGGAACAGCTAAGAAGTTCAGTAAAAAAAGCCAAAGAATGAATTCTTCCCTAATTTAATTAATCATTTTAACTGTGACCCAAATATAAGGAAAATGTAATAAAAATATCAGGCTGAGACAAAGTGCTCTCAGAAGTGTTGGCTGGAAGTATTGAAATGTGGCAAAGTTGCGTGCAGCTGAGTATAGGCTGCTGTACTCGCTGTGTCTGTTTACGGCACCACTGCCACACAATGTTCCGTGCATTGCAGGCATTTTAAATAGCTGTTTACTCTGTGCTGTCACCCACCACAGTTTCAGTTTCTGGAGGCCTCCCAGAGAGGCTCTGTTTTTGTAAGAGCTGTGCAATGACCATGTGGGCACTTGCAGCTTTTCCAGCCCTGAAATCTCTTAACAACAGTTCCCATGGAGCAAATATGTTATTGAAAGTGAAAGGCTGTTTAAAAATTTCCAGACAATCCTGCTTATACCAGCACTGCAGCAATCTGAAAAGACGTGGATTCCCATCAAAGTAGAGATCTGATCCCCAGAAATGCATTTTTAACAGCTAAAAATCCCCAACAAAACAACTAGAAATCAACAACTGCTGCTGCTCCTGCCCCAGCGGCAGCACCCATCCCAGCTGCTGCCCCTACCCCAGCTGCTGCCACTGGCCACTCCAACTGTGCCATCCCTGCCCTCAGCTGTCCCCAGTGCCACCAAAGTGCCCTGCCCAGCATCCCAGCTCAGGGTAAAGGCCAGACACATCTTAAAAGTGACTGTGCAGGAGTCAGCAGGAGAGGTCTTTGCAGCAAAGCAGGCCCTGGGTGCTTTTTCCCCTGTCAAAGCTGAGCTGCACTTCAGGTTTGTTGTGCCAGGTTCCTGCTGTGCTCACGGTCATCCCATCAGTGCTTATGGGCTGGGCAACACAGTTGCAGGGAGCTGGGCATGAGACACAAAGCAAAGGGTAGGAATAAATGGTTTCCTTGGGGTGGAGAGCTAACAGAGGGGAATGCTGAGGTGCTGTGCCAGGGTCAGCCAAACTTAGCGCATTAGATAATTTTCTAACAGAAACTGCGCTAAAGTGACAGGAAGGTTAAAAGCAGACCAGAACAATTTAAGGAAGAGACCAACCAAACACCAGAGAGCTACTGTAATTATTTTAACTTAGACATTACAAACCCAGGAAATTCATAAGTTTTAATTTAAAATATGTAAGCTGAGTTGTGGAAATGTCTTACATGAACAGCATAGAAACTGACTGCTTTTACTGAAGCTATGCCATTGTAATGCAGTGATGATTAATGCATAGTAGATACTGTGACTTGAGATCAGAATACAATTACTGTAAATGATACATTAGATTTTTAAAAAAACATAATTTTACCCCATTTTGACTCTAGATCTTTCAATCAAGTTGAATACATACAAGATTTGGAGAAGCTGCATAATAACATTTTTTTCTGACTAAAAAGTACTGATTCTTAATACTATATCTAGAGGAGAATACAATTTTAAATTAGTTTCATCACTTAAACATATTCATATATTTGTTTAGAATTTCATGTAAAATTCACTATTTTCGCAGTCAATGCTGTAATTCCAAAGAAGCAAGATATAGCCTTCTTCTTTACTGAAGGGAGCAGATTATTGCTTAACATGCAAACTCATCTCACCTTAAAGAAGAACCAGGACTTTTATAAAATTTGAAAAGGGAATAAACAGTCACGTGAAAAAAATTTCACCTTTCATCAGACCTTATCAGCAGTTTCAAAGAAACATAAGCAAACTCAGAGAATGGGAACTGCAATGGGAAGGGAAATTCAATGTTGACAAAGTAACATATGCAGTAGGAATAATTTATATTTCTACTAAGCTTTAAATTTGCTATTTAAACCTAAAAAAATGAAAAAAAGCTAGACTGTTCCTCCCACCCGAGATAAGTACAGCTAAAAAAATTTTAAGATTCTCAAGAAAACCTACTCTAAAAAAACTACTTCAGTGATGGTTCTACTGCATAGGGATCACAAAACACTCTTTGCCAAAGATAAGAACTGCTCCTGGGAATTAAGTAAGTGTAAAGAAATGTCTCTTTAAGGAGACACAAACATTTTTTGTTATTAATTTAAAAAATAAAAAGCCATGAAAAAGTTAGCCACAGTATCCAAATGTGCTGTAAAGGGAAGCAAATATTTTTTACCAACAAATATTGAAATCTAAATATGGAAAATTGAAAGCTGATTGTGAGAAAAAATTTCCCATCCTACAAATTTCCTTGTGAAACTCATTTCTACAAATGGTTGTTTGAATCAGAGACTCAAAGGTATTCAAGGTAAGATGTGGATATGGAAACTACTCAGGGTTTTATAGGATAGCAACAACAAAGTATTTTAGAAGGGATATAGGCCTGACTATCTGGTCATCAGCCTTATCTCCCATCAAACTGCTGCTGAGGGGAAATACCAGCCTGAATAGACCAGTCATCAGATTCAGCAAAACAAGATGGTGCTCACACTGCCACTGCCACTGCCACTGCCACTGCCACTGCTTCCCTGCTGTGGCACAGCCACCAGTGGCCTTTTTTAAAAAACATTTTCTTTAAAGCACGGTAACCTTTCACATATCAAAATATACCTTACAAATGAGACTAATTTCCCATCATTGATATCTTCAATTTTGGACATGAAGGCACCAAATCTGTAATCATCTGCCACCTAAAGAATGACTGTAATGGGGTGAAGCTATGCTTTTCTTAAAGTGCATTCTAATCGCAGACCTGTTTCTTAAAGCAAGAAGACATCATTAGATATTGTAGTGTTACCTGACTTATTACACAGGTCGATAGCATCAGATGGAGCCTGTTTTGCAGTCCAGTTCCCTTTTTATTTTTCATTGATTCAGACAACTTTTTCACGTGTTCGTACCAGAGATTAACATATTTGGATGTTGGCTTGTATTAGTTAAAAGCATGTTTGGACAGTTCCTTTTTCTTTGATATGTGTTGAACAAGGCAACTTTGAAAGTAATAACGTTGCTTAACAAATTGTATTTCAAACTAAAAGAGGGTAAATTTAGGTCAGATTTATGGAAGAAATTCTTTACTGTGAGGGGGGTGAGGCACTGGAACAGCTTGCTCAGAGAAGTTGTGAATGCCCCATCCTTGGCAGTGTTCTAGGGACAGGTGTTCCTGCCCATGGCAGGAGGATTAGAATTAGAGGATCTTTAAGGTCCCTTTCAACCCAAATGATTCTATGATAATCACATTTGGAGATTGCTTGTGATGAGGATTTTAACAGAGCTTTCAATGCTGTGTGTGAAAGAAACTTAAGTGACAAAAATGTTTGTGTCTCCTTAAAGAGACATTTCTTTACGCTTACTTAATTCCCAGGGGCAGTTCTTGTAATGGAAAACTTAGATTCAGTTCCTTGCTTTAAGTGAAATAAGATTTCTTTGCTTAAGCTCAGAGTTATGCTAATATGTACAACTAATCCTCAAGAAATCTGCCTCCAAACAAGGATTCCCTGAAATTTTTAGACTTAACTCCAAGGCAAATAACCAGCCTCTCAGTGATGGCCTTCTACCAGTCTCCTAGCTAGATGCCAATACATGCACAAAACTGTAAAAGTGGGACTTCTGGGGGAAGGCAATTCAGGGATCACAACTGTGGTGTCTGGGAGAAAAGACATTGCAGGTTGCTTGCCACAACCTTGTTGGCACAGCACCTCCCTCTGAACGTGAGTTGGTGCACCCTGGGTTAGAATGATTCAGCACTGCGGCGTCAACGCCATATGACTCTCCCTATTAGGAACACCTGTTGATAATTTAACAGCCTGAAGAACAGCTGAAAAATGAGACTGGGTGCTGGCAGCCAGCACATCTATTCAGCAGTAAATCTTTCCTCCTCAGTGGAAATGCCTCTTCAAGGCATTTGCTACTACACTCTTGTTTACAATGGCTTAGCTCTGTCGGTATTTGTGTGTGAAAAGCACACAAGAAAAGAAGAAAAGGAGGCAGTGTATTATCATCCAAGGTAAGAGAAGGCTGCCTCCATGGCACATCAAAACTAGGATTAATCACACATATGTAAAAACAAACAAAAAACCACCAACAAAAGCTAAAAACAAAATAAATTCAACAACAAAAGAAAACTTTTCTATTTAAGAAAAAAATAGTCCCCCAAAGATATTTTAAATGGAGGACAGAACTGAGAGACAAAACAGATACTTCCCACAAGAAGAAATAATAGAAGGCTGATCTAGTCTTCTTCTAGTCCCCAAGGAGAGAGATGTGGACATCTCTTTTACTGGGGCCTTTGATGGAAAGTGTTGAAAGGTTTCACTTCAATTCAAATGTGGAATAAGCACATATATGAAATAGTCTCAGTTCCTTAGCACTGTGGACATCCTGTTTACTAGTTTTCTAATCCTCCACTGGCTGGTGAGCAGGGGGCTGAAAGGTACCTGCACGACTCAACCTAGTTGTAGCACTTCACCAAGATGCTTGCAGCCATGTCCAAGAGCAATAAAAATATAGTCCAGGTATGACATCTGGGTCAGGTTGTTGTTGTGAATCCAACCATATTAAGTTAAATCTAACCGGGTTTAGTCTCTGACAATTCTAGATAAATGTCCAGCTGTGAGATTTCACCAGAGCATATTTTTGAGAGCTAAAGGACAGAAATTTTTTATTCAGATAGCACTGGCATGGAGGGAGAGGACACTGAGGTAAATAGTCAGCAATAATGGCTGTACCTCACAGCAATATTTATTTGTGGTTTCTATGTCAATAGGGAATCATTGCTTCTCTTTTGGAAGCCATCCTATTTCAAAGGACGTAGCCACAAACTTCATGATGGCAATTACAGTCAATATTAACAAGGTCTGAACAGCCTCTGACACATAGTTGAGTTTAGAAACAGAGCACTGAAATAATATCATGTTCATATGACTTTTTTACAGTGCTAGACAACATTGTCTATTCTATTTGAAATTAAAAATAAACAAAAATGTCCATAAAAGAATATTTGAACCATTTTACAAAGCTTTATAAAAGTCACAGTTCCAATTTCCACATATTTCTCCAATGATTTGGAGAAAAATGCTAAGAAGATAATGCTTCATGGAAATTTTTGCTCAGACTGTTGTGGTAGCCTCAGATATATCCCTCTTCTTAATTTCTCTTTTTGATAGAAAGTTTTACATCCTATATTCAGAGTATGGGCATTTACTTGCACTTTGAGTGTAGGCAGAGGTTTTTTCTGAAGTTCCTCATTCCCACACACCTTTGGACTCTCTCTGACACATTTCATAGAATCATAGGATGGGTGGGGTTGGAAGCGACCTTAAAGATCACCTAGTTCCAACCTCCTTGACATGGGCAGGGATGCCTGTCAGGACATCTCTGAGGTTGCTCAGAGACCCATCCAACCTTGTCTTGAACACTTCCAGGGATGGGACATCCACAACTTTTCTGGACAACCTGTTCCTATGCCTCACCACCCTCATAGTAAAGAATTTCTTCTTCACATCTGATCTAAACCTACTCACTTTCAGTTTAAAGCCATTCCTCCTTGTCCTGTCCCTACATACCCTTGGAAAGTTTCTCTCCATCTTTCTTGTAGGTTCCCTCCAGGTACAGGAAGGCCATAATTAGGTCACCCCAAAGTCTTCTCCAGGCTGAACAATCCCAATTCTTCTTAGGCTTTCCTCATAGGAGAGGTGTTCCATCCTTCAGAAACAGATTCCAGGTTGAGTCTCACCAGAGCAGAGCAGAGGGGCAGAATCCCCTCCCTTGCCCTGCTGCCACGCTGCTTTTGATGCAGCCCAGGATACAACTGGCTTTCTGGGCTGCAAGTGCACATTGCTGGGTCACGTCCAGCCTCTCATTCACTACCTCTCCCAAGTAGGAGAGGCTCCTCAAGGCTGCTGTCGACCTGTTCATCCCACAGCCTGATTGATACTGGAGGTCACCCTGACCTGGTGCTGCAGCTTGCACTGGCAGCTTCCAATGCTGCCAAAAAAAAGCAGTTCTCCTTCTCTGGCCAGCTCTTACTGCAAAACAAATTCAACTTAAAATTAGGTCCAAGAAAGAAAAGAATTTGTCTCAAAGGTACTGACAGCACACACACTGGCTAAAGACACTTACAAATGCACTTATAAGGCCAAAGTTTTTAAACAGTCATTTTCAAAGTTTTGGATTAGACCTCTGAATATTTATTCTGTGGAAGAAAACTCATAGTTCTCACTGTAATGGGGAAATAGAGAGTTTAGGGAAAGAATAAAGTTAGTCAAGAGACCCAACTATGCAAGAGTCATAGAAAAGGCAGTGTAAGGAAGCAGCAGTTTCTTATCGAGCACCTACTTGTTAGTTGTTAGAGGTCACAAGAGGTCTGCTTGGATGACAAGCAGAGGTCATTAGGATTTCGACATCATTATTAGTGATGGATTCAAAAACTCAAACCCGTTACTTAATAACATCACTGGAGATTCAAAAATAAAAAAATCAAAAAAAGAGATAGGGAGGCAGAGAGGGAGAGAATGAAAAATTAAAGCATTAAAACATGCAGGCTTGCCAATTGACATTTATAATCATATTTTGAAACTCGTGCCAGAGTAATATGTCTACTCATCTGTAGCAAGATCTGAACATTCAGCTTGGTAACGTTTAGGGATTTTATTTTGAATGTTTTACTATGTCACTAATTGGGTTTTATTTAATAATCCTTTTCTCATATGGCTAATCTTAGAGGAGGAAGTGTGAGGTTTTTAAATCTTTTAACTTATTTTATATTGTGTCACCTAATGTTCTAATTGGATGTGTTTCACTGAATAATATAGAACTGAGTTAGGAATGGTTTAGTCATCTTGAATATGCTGTTGTAGTCCAGGAAGAGGATAAAACAGTGAGAGTTCAATTTTAACATACTTATTAATATTTTAGAATAAAAATATTCTAAAAGTACATTAAAAACTGGTGTCCATCCTCAAGTTAGTCATTGTGGATAAGGAAAAGTCTTATCTCTGCTCATTTAAATAAGTTCTGGAATCACTGCTAGCAGGAGTATATTTTTTTTAAGAATGCATAAAATGAACTGTGACCCATTTGAATAAAGTGGAGATGGGCCAGTTTTAATAAGTGGATTTTGTTCCCTTCTTTCATTTCCATGAAGACCACAAAAAATTGGGCCAAAATAATTGGCTGCCTCTTTTGGCTGGATTTCTATGCATGGAATGGATAAATAACACTTATGCCTGGTACCAGCACATGGCTTGAAGCTACAAAATGAGCTCCTATATGTTTCCATTGGAGGCCAAAAACAATTTAAACATCAATGACCTCAATGGATTTTTGGATCAGACTACTTGGAAATAAAGCATAGAATTAGGTTGGACTATCTCTGTCCAAATTAGAGTGAGCACATTTTTCATCACTCTTTTGAATAGCAGCAAAGGGAGAATTAGGAATGCAAACAAGAGCTTTTTCAAAGACCCCACCAGTTTTAGAAAAATACCTAATATGATTGAAAATTCCCTTCATATAAATCCAGATTTTTATAAAACATTGTCAAGTAATTGGTCTGTTTTCTTCACAAAAGTAAATAATACATTTAATAATAAGAGTTTAAAAATACTTTGGAAGATTCTTAATGCAATTTTTGTTCCTTTAGGATAGGATTCATGTCATCTAAGTTTCATCATCTGAAAACTGGTCTTTTGTCTCAGCTAGACACTCTTTGGACACTTGCTGAAGGAATTTTGAAAATCTTAGAGGCAATTCAGCCCCCTGAGGAATGGTGGATTATTTTGTACACATATCATAAAATGGAGAGCAGAGAGAAATAGTTTGGATAAGTTGTCAAATATTTTAAAGTAATCATGTTAAGCAAAAAGAACCCAGTTCTCCATAGAGATGGAAAGGCCTGCTTTAAGCTGCCAAACAGTTACAATTGAACCCCTGTCTTAGAGTTATACCATTATAGATGAAATGGAATAATTAAATAATAATACAGGAACTTATAAAAGTTCTTGGAAATCATTTTTCAACCTGTTCTTGTTACAGGAAAGTCTGTTATCTGAAGCCATTTCAAGGCTTTTAGTAATGTACGATTTATGGATTGCCTTGGGTCATGAGGATACACACCTTAAAAATAACTAGCGAGAGACAGAATTGAAGGTTACAAGCATGGGGGAAAGTGTTTTCTTCTGATCTCATTACATAATCGAGGCCTGCCTCAATTTTGAGACTGCTCTCATTTGTGGAAACACAGACAAAAGCTTTTCTTGGGACAGGAGAAAAATTTGAACGTGGGGAGAGTCCTGCTAAGAATAAACTTCTCTTTCTGTTCAGACCAGGAAGGAAAGTAATCTCCAATAATGGAACTTGTGGCTGTTTTCAAGAAATATGAATCTCTTCAACCCTTGCAGTCTGTTCTAGAAGACAAGTGCTAAACACAGGGTGAAGGAATTAATGGGTAGCATGCAGCAGAAAGTAAATATTTGCGTTCAGTGGAACAGATCACATGATTTTTACCTTCTTAGATGGGACTTGTATGAGTATGTATGAGTAGTTGTTTACAGGAGAGAGAAATTATACCACAAAATAGCATAGTTGATATTATTTACTCTTTCACTTCTTATTATTTCTTCATAATAGACAATTTTCATAGTGACAAAAGAGAAAAAAATCCTAATAAGTCTTTTAAAGTCACAGTTAATAACATCGGAGTTATCATTTTTTAAAACTTTTCCATATCTTCATGGATGATTTAATGATGATTGTATTCAAGTGAATTTTATCATGCGTGATACTTCTATTTGAATTTTTATACAGTATATACCATATCCTCTGCTAACTTCTGTCTGGGAAATTGGGATTGGTAGTGTGAATTATGAGGTGAAATATTAACAGGTTGGGTTTTTCTAAAAAAGAGCAAATGAGCTTTAGACAAAAAAGAGACAAAAAATACACTGAAACTACATGGTTCATAATAAGTCCCAGACCTTGGAAAAAGCAGAGTGAGGACATAAATCTAGTGAAAATATGATATAGTGAAATGGTCTAGTGAAAGATGTCCCTACCTACAGCAGGGTAGTTGGAACTAGATGATCTTTAAGGTCCCTTCCAACCCAAGCCACTCTATGATTCTACGATATAACACCATCCTTAATATTAAGAGCTCTTTAGTAAGTTATTATTATCAGACCTAGAAAAAAGAGAAAAGAAAATTCTGAAAAAGAAAGAACAGATAAAAATGAGAATGTCCAGGCCAGTACTACCATCAGCTTTTCTGGCATTATATACAGATTTCTCTAGTAAATTGAAATTAATTGCATAAGTTCTCATTCAGTAGGATCTCTGGTACAGTATTTACAAGCCAGAGGTTTCCCACACTGTGTAACTTCCAGCCTTCAGCGGCAATGGAGCACTATAGCCAGATCAGACCACATTAGCCACCCTACTGTATGTTTATTCGAGCAACCACAGAAATACTTTGAAACTAATGGGCGAGGACTGCTGTCTCAAAGGTTTCTGCAGCACCATGATCCAGGTATCACATTAGGATGGCTTATTTGCATAGAAACGTTGGCAGTTGTAGCTACTGCGAGCAAGGAGAAAACAAAACCAATTCTATTTTAGTTAAGCTGGTATAATGTCAACGTCAGAGATAACTTTGGGAAAAAAAGTCTCTCTGTTCAGCAGTAACAACACTTTACCCCACAGCAGTAAAAACAGGCGGACATGAGTTTTTCCCAAATTAGAGGGTGAAGGGATTTTCTTGCCACTTTCTTTTTTTATTCCTTCTCTTTTTGAAAACAGAAACAAAACAAAAATGGTTCTGCAATTTTCACCCGGGGAAATAAAAGAAGAGGAGAAAAATCAACTTCCTCTGGGTTCTTGCCCTTGCACCCACACACTAAATAAAGGAATACTGAGGACAGAGTTCTAAATCACAGGGGAAAAGCATCAAAGCCAAAATAAAATCTTCTGCCTGAATTGCAATGTTGCCACTTTCCATACCTTTTCTGGAACACTTTAGAATGAAAATGTTTTGTTCAGTTGTTCTGGGTTTTATGGGGTTTTCTTGTAGGAAACAAAAATGACAGGAATCTGTAGGAAACATTCTTACCTTCGTGGTCCCAGACCAGTTGGAGTCATGGGGTAACCACAGGTAGAGAGGAGAGAGTGTCCTGATTTAGCATGTGCCATCACACATGTTAATAGCATCAATGGTTATACATAGGCAGTGCCCTTTGGATGTGCAGTCGGTGAGGAGGAAGAAAAGGTAGAATAGCATGGAAGTCTGTTGACTATCCCCTGCTGGTTTATCACCCAACAAGCCAGCAGTCTGACAGAACCTAACTTTCAAAGGAGCTGTGTAGTGAAAGCATTTGTTGTGGTACTGAAGTTAGGGACATTCCCCTGAGAAGAGTGTCAGTTTAAGAATGGTAAGTCTCCCTGATGACAGTGCAGTTCTGCGGGAAGCTAGAAAAGCACAAAGCTGCGGATAAGAGTAGCTCTGGCAGGAATAGGTAACTGTGGGTTGAAACAATCATGATTCATGATTAAATTATGAAAGCTAATAAAAAATCCTGTGGGCAATCTCTGGACCTCTAGGGTCTTCAAAGCCTCTCGCAGAAGTCTCTCATTACGAAGAAGGGTATCATATAAAGATAGAGAATGAGTTTTAAAGGGATCTGAATGGGAATTCAGTGGAGTGAACTCCTGTGAAATTCTGTGATTGGCACAGAATTCCGTGGTCTTTCCCATGACATATGCCTGTGAGGTTGGCTTGTTTGGTAAGTCTGTTCAAGCAGGTTAGGATATGCTTTCAGATACAAAACCAGATCTGAATAACAAATCAGAGTGATTAGGACTCATCAAAAAATCTTGCTTTGACACGCCCAAGAGCAGAGAGAGGCTGGGTGTCCTGCCCTTCTCCTCCCATTTCCCTTCTTCCCTGCTGCAGTCAGATACATTTGAAGAGTAGACATGGTCAAATAGAGAGGCTCCATGTGGGTCACAGTGGGAGGTGCTCTTGGACTGGGCAATATTAAGGTGGTACAGCAGGAAGCAGGAACAGTAGCCTTAATGTAATCATAATCCATATATTTTCCCTGAAGCATGAGAATCTGATAATACTCAGTGCTTGCTGAGCTTCCCAGTTTGGCCATAGAACACGCAAGGTTTATGTGAATCACTGTCAGAGGGCAAGTTTAAATTGTGATAAGTTGCCTATATGTAAAAGCACTATTTCTGCATCAAGTAATAATGCTATGTTTCTCAGGAAAGGAGTGGTTGAAATCTATCCCTTGTCACACAGTAACACGCACAATAAATGTAATTTTGAATCCATTACAATGCTGCCAAATACATTAAACAAAAATATACAGAGGATTTATTCACCAGAAGATTTACAGATTTCCTGAGTAGTACATCATTATCGGAACTGTCAATTTGAAAATAAAAATTGTCAAACCATCACTGAAACACCATAAAAGCTGTGACAGACATACACAATAACTACCAAGTTTTTAAAAATAAAACCCTCAGCAAACCCTCTCCACACAATTATTACCTCTGTAGACTACCAGAGAAACAGTGAAGTACTGAAGGGTACCAAAGAGAAGTCCAGTATCCAACACAGTTAGTACTAGCACCAATCCAATTAAGTGCAAACAGTGTTGGAAAGCAGATTGTTGTGCATTTAATGATGGGATCGAGAGGGGTAAGCATCCTAAAGAGATAAAATCCCAGCTAAAAGATGATCATTTGTTCTCACACTGATGTGGTTTGGGTTTGGATTTGGATCCCTCACTGGCCTCCTACGTGGAGAGCCTCACACTTGTTAGCCTCCTTGGTTAAGCTGAGAGAAAGGCAAAAAATTGTTTTGTCACAGACTACAGGTAATTATTAAACAGGAGATTCTGACACAGCTTCAGGTAACCCTTTCCTACTTAAAAGCTTACCAGGCTGACTTGTTCAAATTCCAGGAAGCCAGTCCCATGCCTTCCTTTGATCAGAGAACACTGCAGTGCCATCTTTCCCTTCCACATCCTTTATGACCGCTCCACCCCATTATTTCCTGGTAGCCACAGGATTATACCGCAATATTGACTCACAAGCCAAGTCTAGGGCTATTGCTCATTCATTCTGTAGTAGTTTAAGCACACCCTTCTCACCTCCCAAATCTTGCAGGTTCTCCTGATTTATGACTTGACGCTCAAAGGACATCTGTCAGTTAAAAACAAACAGGCACAAAGCCCACATAAGCGATTCTGTACACGGTTGAGCTGAAATCTGATAGTATAACATATGCACTGCGCTGCCCTATTTCCCTAATGCGGTCTTTTCATCCTACCTGTCCACTCTTTGAAGACAGGTGAGGTTTTTAGAAGGAGCCCAGGATCATTCACTTTGATACAGCTCTTTGCACCATGTGAGCTCTCTTTCCCAAGAGGCCTGCTTCCTGTCTTGTTCACTAGCTGAGCCAGATGCACTTGCAGCAAAAGCATGCCTTACTTTCATTCCCACAAGACTGGTACCCCTTATCACATCTTTGCCATTGTATTTTTAAGATGCTACACCAAACACCTGTTCACAAGGAAATTCTTGTGCTGTAGGCCTGGTCTCTTGCAGGAAAGGCCTGTGCTGTTAGCATCTCCCTGGACTTCTGCTTGGATGAAAGTCATTTATTCCATTCTTCTTCATGTTAATTACTTGTCCACTCTTGATAAGATTTCATTGACTGAAGAACTAAAAGATAACAGAGAAACCAGCCAGTGTCCATTAAAAAAGAATTTGTAGTTACACACTTCAAAGCATGAAGAGATCTGAATAGGTTGTTTATGAACAGATGAGGAGGAGTCATAATGAACTCTTATGGCTGAGAGTTGAAGCAAGACTACCCCAGATTAAAAGGAACTCTTTATACAGGGAGGGAACTTAACCATTTAAATGACTTGGCAGGGGCTATGATTTCTGTGCCATCTGAAATCTTCATAATAAACTTGCAAGTTTATCGTGTTGGGTCCTCTTCTCAGGTTTGTGCCCAGAGACAGGAGGGACTGATTATCAAAATATTCCTGGCTTAAAAACAGTGGCTTTATTTTATGGAGGGATATGGTGGCAGTTTCACTGCAAAACTATTTCAGAGGAACTTGGTGCCTGCACATCATGTTACGTCTTGAAGAAGATCAACAGTAAAATAGAGAAAACGTTTCTTCTAAATGACTGACTGGATTAAAAGAAAAAAAAGGGACTCATGTTCAATCAGTATTTCTTCGGGAGATTGGAGATTTGGATGTGAGGGTCTTTATTCTGGAATCTAATGAAGGCAACGCTAAATTGAGTGTCTCTTCTGGAACCCCTGTGTTGGGGATCAGGAGTTTTGAAGTGAGTGACTAAATCTGCATTGGCTTAAATAAAACCTAGTGAAAAGTTTGAAGTGTTGTGACACAAAATTGAATGGAATTATTGCAGCATAGCAAGTTCACTGTGGTTTAGATTAACGCATTAGTTTAATGCATTTTAGATAACATTTGCTGGTGGCAAAGGCCACTGCTATAGTCAGTTCCTGTAGCTCTGCTGATGTCATTAAGCTGCAGTAATTCATTTGTCCATCATCATGCTAAGCTTTTCCTGGCTGATGGTGTATCCCAGATTATGATCAGTTTTGTGATATTAGACTGCAACAACTGGCCTTCTGTTTGGTTGCAACTTTATTCAGCTTTGTAAAATGCTATTTGGTCACTTAATACCATGTCTTGTTAATACCATCCTTAAACTCTGGTACTCTCTAGACTGATTTGAGCTGATGCCCCGAATGTCCTTAGCTGGCCTGATTATTTATTCTTGCTGGATCTGTATCCCAGACATGCATTCCTTTGTATTTCTCCCTGTTACACTTGCAGTATCATTATTTTTTAACCCCATTTGATGGTGAAGAAGTGAAAGTGAAGAAGCGATAAAGAGCGAGACTTTGAAGAACCCAGCAAAATGGTCCTGCTTTAAAAAGGAAAACTGCAGTGGATAGGGTAACAGAGTCAAGCTCTCTCAAGCACAAACACCACTTGTTTACGTTATTACTCCTTTTTGCACAGGAAAATCCCAAAAGCTGAATCAATTTTTGCAGTACAAACATAATTTGGCTTGATTTGCACGTTGTTGTCCTTTTGAAATTCTGGCAGCTAGAGATAGGTGTCCTGCTTTGGCTGTGGACATCTGGTCACCCTCAAATGGAGCCAGTAATGCTAATTAATTCTAGCAGTACACAATGCCTTGTTCTGTACTGTCATAACTCACTGAAGGCAGTGAAAGCTATACCCCTCTCTGTGAGGTTTCAAGCAGGCACGTGACTGGAATATTATTCCATCCGTATTTCACGTTCTTCATTAGCCCTCATTTACCTCAAAGGAAAGTTCAATTGCTCATGCTTGGGATAAACGGCAGGTTAATTTAGCTTGCTGAATAGACCTTTAACCAGTAGGAAAGCTTAATATTTTCTGAAAACACTGCCAATTTTTTTTATTGCATATTAACTGAAAAATAGTTTAAATAAACAACTACCTTATCTTCACTTCCTGGGCACCCACCTCTGCTCCAAAACCTCACAAACAGAAATCAAAGCCAATACTTTTCAGTTCCAGTAAGGTTTAGCTGTCTAATGGTCTTAAGTGTCTTTGAAAATACCTGATTTAATGGAAGAAGTGTTTTAATATGAAGGGTAACAAATACTTTACATCAGCAGAAAAAGATAGTAATTTAAGACTCCCAATTGCTTTATTTTAAGAATCTGGGGGTAAAGTGACATTTTCAGTACAGGTACCAATTATTTATGTATTCAGCTTCTTCCATCACTGGATTTATCTCCATTCCAGAGTGTTGCATAATATGCTTTTAAGAGAAAATTTCAGCTAGCGAAACCCAAAGCTGGATGGCAAGGCATGTCTAAATGAAAATATTATTTCAGTGACAAGTGTGATACACCAGATTTGGGGGGGAGGGATGGATGATGACAACAGAGGGGCTCAGTGAACACACACACAATTCATACACACACCAGACCACACTTTTAAAGCAAATTTACTGGTTTTCTAAATTTTCCTGTTGGATATCACCAGGTATTGTGATGGCAGCAGCAAGGGAAGGGTGAGTGATAACTCAACAGTAATTTCCCTAGTGCCTGTAAATAACAAACATTGTTAGTAAATGAGTGATGGAGGTCAATGGGCCATACAGTCATCAGATGGTTTAATGATATGCTCCAGGTTATCTCAGGGCACAGTGCACTAATGACATTCTCAGCCTTCCCCGCAGCAAATAACCTCTGCAACCCAAGATAAGCAGTAGCATAGCACAACACAATACAATACCAAATGACGCCAACAAGAAAATTTCTCTTCTATTTGACATTTAATGTGCTAGTATCAGTCAAAATCTGTCCTGAAAAGAGTGCTTTCCTACTAAAATATGTTTTTACTAACTGAGAAGTTATTAAAGGGCAGAAACCAAAAGGCCTTAGACTTTTGGCCTACGGGTAGAAAGGTAATAGTTGGAGAAGAATGCCTAAGATGAAGTATCTTGCTTTGTTTTCCTGACTGTTCCTTAGTCCTTGCAAAAGTATAGTCCAATGAGTAAAAGTATGAACTATATGGTCTATTTTGTCCCAGAAGTTATAGTAAATGGTCATAGTAGACCAAATAATCTGAGTCTTTGAATTTATGAAAACTTCTGGGTTACCTGTCAATGGGAGATTTAGGAGTAGGATGGTAACTCAAGTTATCTTGACTTGGCATGAGTGTGTTAGGTAGGTGTACAAAGGTAAAGTAACTTTAATGTTACCCCAGAATGTAAAGGAACACCTGGGTCCAGCTAGTCAGCGGAGAACACTGATTTTTGTCAGCCTGACTATAGCATCAGTAACACCATACTGTGTGCATACACCCCACTTTGCTTGAACCAGCAGACCACATTTAGCATTTTCTCTTTGTTACTCCTTCTGTGTCAGTACAGAGCGACAACTGTTCAGCCCCTCAATGACTGTGGATGGTATAAAGTAAAACAAGAGATGTAAGACCATGAAAAACAAAGGCACAAACAACACTGTGGTAAAGAAAGGACAAGGCATCACAGACTTGTGGTTTCTCAGAAGAGAGACGGTAAACGAAACAGAAAGAACTCAAATTCTTCCATGACAAGGACGTTTAAATATAGCTGGTATATCTATTATTTAATTGATTTAAAGTTCAATATTTAATTCTTTCATAAAACAATGTTTATTCAGCATTAACAAGTTTGCAATTTAAAAGCAAAAAATGAAGTAGAAAAAGAATCTGAGATCACAAAGGAAATGGGGAGTAGGGGCTGTAGAACCACTGCAAAAGTTACAGGAATCCCCTTTCTCTTGCAATGGGAAGGCTAGTCAGCAAGGTCATGAGCTGAAAGACACTTAATTCATCTGACTTGTTATGCTGTTAAAACCTATTAATCTGATGTATTTTAATTTGGTGATCACTTGATATATAGTTGCAGTCGTGTGCGTCCCTACCTATTATCGCTGCCTCACCACCCAAAAGTAGTAGATACATACAGCAATGACACTTAATAAGCTTCAGTTGTTATCACCCTATATTTAAAACCTCTCAATATAAGACTAAAATTGTAAACTTAAATACAATTGTTTCAAAGTCTTAAAATGAAGAGGCAATATTCTGATAATGAAATACAGTCTTTGTTTCCTGTTCAGAGCACATAGCTACTATGAAATTTCCTTAGCTCAAAGCACTAGGAAAGCCAAACAGCAGGTGTTTTCTACAGTAGTACCCTCTGTTCCATCATGGTGATGAACAACTATATGAGAAATAATGGACAAAGTGTAACACAGGTCACCTATTTTTGATAAATGTTATGCTAGAACATTACTGGGAACACCCATGTGCAATTTTCCTGACTTTCTGGGAGGAAGAATGGATAAAGGAATGTGCACACCCAATATTTTGGTGAGACAAATACAAAGAGGACAAAACCTGAAGTGAGATTTACCACACACTGCGGAGATTTGTCCATGTATCAGGCTTCTTAGTGGGCAGGACTTCCAAAGGGCTCAACAGCTCCCATTTAGAACAAATGGGCCATTTCCCTTTGGTGTCAGATATTGTGATTCAGTTCTTGGAGATCTCACTTGATTCGTTTGATCTCAGGACTTCAAAAATTCCCTGAAGACCTCAAGTAAAGCTTAGCATGCTTTTTTCTAATGGTACCACAGACTGACAGGCCAGCCCGTCCTGGGTGCCACTGTGCAAATGTGTCGCTACAGCCTTGAAGGCCTGCCTGGGCCATGGCTTTGGCAAAAGTGGTGACCATCACAGCAACAAGATGATATGTCCACTTGTTGATCACTAGATTCATTTCTGTTGCCTTCAGTAAAAAAAGGAAAAAAAAAAAAAAGCAGTATGTGTGCCATAACTGACTCATTTGGGTGAAATAAGCACAACCCCTTACTGAGACCTTTCTCACACCTATAGTACACTTCTCTTCTGCTTAGGTTCTCTAGGAGGAGTTCAGCTAACACTGTAGTCATATATAGTCTGTCTCCTTCAACAAGCACCTACTTCCAGAGAAGTCATTGGAACACCACTCTACTGGAGACTTTGGCTTCCTCTGTCACATTTTGTTGACATCAACCAAAGTGTACAAAAGCTATCAGAGGACAATATACAAATAGACACAGACTGACAGCCTGATCGCCAAGTCTTGTTTCCATAAGCTGACAGACTACAGAGTTGAAGTTAGGCATCTGAAAGCTAGAAAGTCATATAATCTGCTAACTGAAGAAAAGAAGGTCTTGAGAACTGTAGTTGACCAATACAACTAGATTTTTCTACTTTTTTTCTTAGCTGTTCTGAAATTTTAGAATGCAGTACATGGGGGTACTCAATTTACCACTGAAAATCAGAGGCCTCCAAGCCAAGCATCTTTCTAGGCTTCATTTTATAAACACACTGATCAGGGATATCACTATTGAGGATATCGCACCATATTTTTTAAATCAATTGTGTATCATGAAAGTCGTGGGGTCTTGGGTCTTGTAGGATTAATCAATTATTTGAAAAACAGCTGGGAGCAGACAAGAATGTGACTTCCAAAATAAAGTATGCAATGTTTGTAGGTATGCACTGTCTATCCCTCTCAAGTGAGATTTCATTCCTTCACAGTGCTCATTCCCACTAAAACTAATGACAGACAGCAGACTCAGTGTCAACAAAAAACCCATACTGCAAGTGGGTTGCCAGCACATAAAAAAAGATAATCTGCAAGGACTAGACCACTTGGCATGGGAAGGGGAACTTCCATGTCAGAGCATTAGCAGGGAAGGCACCTAGACATGCCAGTCAAAATACCTAGACCTGTTGCAGCAATCTTTTTTCCCACTGTGATAATGCACACAGACACCACCACCAGTCCCTTCACCTCTCCCCTCATACACCTTTACTCTGACTTGTTTTTCTGTGTAGATAATATAAATCTTTCAGAGGCTTCCAGAGCCACACCAGAGCTCCACAAAGTGGGAGTGTGCCCCTGACAGTGCTGCTCATTCAACACCCCTGAGGAGTCAGGGGAGGTCTGACCTACAGCTAGTGAACGCTGCAGCAGAACAGAGGGGAGCAGAACCCTTGGGGTCCAAGTGGATGTTTCTTACTTTACAGCCCTGATTATGTGGAACAATCTTAGTTTTAATGAAGTCCAAATCCTCGACTTCACCCAACTATCCATCTCCCATGACTGAAAGGCAAAAAAAAGCTTGAGAGAAGGTAGAGGCTCAATGAAACCCCACAGAACGCAGAGGCTCAATGAAACCCCACAAGCTTATCCGTATTATGTTGCCTCCCTAGAAAGCTGAGATCTGCTGTATCTACAGACCTCCAGTTTATTTCATTTTATTACCTCTAAGGACCTGGTTTTAAGTGCCGGAAGTTCTCTCTTTTCTTCCTCCCCCAAATCTCATTAGCTAAGGATTAGGCACCAAATGCAACGTTTGTTTCAGAAAGGTAGATTCACATGGTGTACTCTAGGTTTTGACACTTTGAAGGACACAAAGTGATATCTATCGAAACAGCCACAGCTTAGTAAGAACAGACACAAGTGGGTTTTGTACGATGATAGCTGTCACTGTAAATGGAAAGAAGGACAATCCAATACAGATGACGCATGTATGAGACAGTAGACAGGGTAGTGCCAACCATAGATGATTCTTCTAATTTGGATGGGATTGGCTGCAATAATTTACTGTCCTGCTCTGGAATATACTAAATTTTTTTTATTGAAGCTTTCTTATCTGCAGGGCTTAATCAACCAGGATTTTATTTGGGGCAGGGGGGAGGGCGCAATGGAGGAGGAGTAGGAGAAGTTGTCTTAAACAGGAGTAATTCCCTTTAAAACCTTTCTTACTCTACAGCAATCACTCACATAATTATGTATGATACATTCTGGTGTAAGTCAACCTTTGGTCTGCTCTACACGGGGGAAATTAACCAGCAGAGCTATTCTGTAATAACTTCCATTATTGCTATTTTGCTATAATTTAACTATTCTGGAATAACTCCCTAGTGCAGACATTCAGTTCCAGAATAAAAGCAATTTTATTCCAGAATAATTACTCTGCTTCCAAGGGGGAATAATCTTTCCAGAATAAAGTCATTTTTATTTCAGAATCAAATATGCAGGGAGTTACTTGGGCATAGCTCCCCAACAAAGTTATTGCAGTGCCAGTTAATTTTCTCATGTATGCAGAAATGTTAGTAACCTCCAGCAATGATGTGTCTTGTTATATTTATCTGTGTTTACATTCTAATCTGCATAAAATTAAGCACTAAGATCTAGCATTGAATGTGCTAAGCTGTGTGAATTTTCTTTTTTACCTTGTCTCACACACAGACAGTTCAAGATTTTGTAATAAACACATACCCGATCCGAAGAAAAGAAAGAATGTTTGAATATTTCCTCTGCATAAATTGTATGACATGTCAGTGCAATCTGAAGCTTATTTTCTATGGTTTACAAAAATAGTCAAACAAAAAACCAAGTATACATGTGCACACAAAACTATTTTGAATTTGGGAATTGACTTGGTAAACTTGTAAAATGATTGCAAACGCAACTTTAAAGCAATTATACGGAATAGATCCTCCTAGAAGCTATGCTGAGGCACATGGAGGATGGGGAGGTGGTTCAAGACAGCCAGTACAGCTTCACCAAGGGAAAGTATTCCCTGACCTACCTAGTGGCCTTCTATGATGGAGTGACTACATCAGTGGGCAACGGAAGAGCTACAGGTATCATCTCTCTGGACTTCTGTAAGAACTTTGATATTGTCCTGCATGACATCCTCCTCTCTAAATTGGAGAGATTTAGATTTTATGGGTGGACTCTATGTGGATAAAGAATTGGGTAGATGTTTGCATCCAGAGAATGGTCAGCACCTCTATGTCGAGATGGAGATCAGTAAGAAGTTCTGTCCTCAGGGGTCTGTAATGTCACAGAATGAGTTGGAAGGAACCCATAAGGATCATTCAGTAAAACTGTTAAGTTAATAGCCTGTACTGGGCTTAAACCCATGACTTTGGTGTTATTAGCACCAGGCTCTAACCAACTGAGCTAATTTCAGGGCCATCTTCATCAATGGCACAGGCAGTAGGACTGAGTGCACTCTCAGCAAATTTGCTGATGACATCAAGCTGAGTGGGGCTGTTGGCACCCCTGAAGAATGGGGTGGTATCCAGAGGGATCTGGACAAGCTCGAGGAATAGGCCCATGGGAACATCATGAGCTTCAACAAATCCAAGTGCAAGGTTGGGGCAACCCCCTATTGGGGCAACACCTGGGTTGGGGCAATCCCCAGTATCAATACAGACTGGGGGATGAAGGTATTGAGAGCAGCCCTGCAGAGAAGGACTTGGGAGTTTTGATGGATAAAAAGCTGAACATGAGCCAGCAACACGTGCTTGCAGCCCAGAAAGCCAATTGTATCTGGGCTGCACCAAAAGCAGCACCGCCAGCAGGTCGAGGGAGGTAACCGTCCCCCTCTATTCCACTCTGATGAGCCCCGATCTGGAGTACGTTGTCCAGCTCTGGGGTCCTCAGCACAGGAAAGTCAAAGAAAAAGCACAGCACAGCTACTAGAGAAATTGCTACTAAGAAAATTAACTCTGCTGCAGATGAAAACATACCTTGGTGTAAGTTCGCTGCTTGTGGCCTAAGGCTTTAACAAATCCAGCTAATCAAGCAAGTAACGCTGAGGAAACTGAATCATACAGTATTATAATGTTATGTAATTCATTTGACTTAAAACTTATTTAAGCTAAACAGCAACAATGGATTTAAATGAAAGGAGGGTACATTCAGACTCTATAAAAGGAAGAGTTTTTTTACAATGAAGGCAGTAAAAAACTGGATCTGATTACCTTGTCAGGCGGTAGATGGTTCAAACACGGAAACATTTAAGGTCAGGTTGGAAGAGCTTTGAGCAACCTGATCCCCATTTGAAGATGTCCCTGCTCATTGCAGAGGGGGTTGGACTAATTGATCTTTAAAAGTCTCTTCCAACCCAAACTGTTCTATGATTCTATGGTTTTACATTTCAGTCATAGTAAGGTTGAAGTCTGAATAAGCCAGTACAAAAGCTGAAACTTTGAGACAACCTTAATTAATGGATTTTCATAAATGTAGAGGGCAATAATTTTGTTTTATGACTGAACAAATTTTTCAGTAGTATTCACTAGCATTTTGAGCATTTTGCTTTAATGAGTGATATGGCAAAAGTTGAAGCTCCCAGATTCAGCATCTGATTATAGTTTAGACTACAAAGAGTCAGCAGAAGTTTGGAGACACTTCCCTACCTGGTTAGACAGAGACTTCCTCTGAACTGCTTTGATATCAAAAGAAGCATTCCCATTGCATATAAGTCAAATCCTAACTCTGGGACAAGATGAAAATTACTAAGTATTTCATAAGAATTTTTCAGTTCCCCTAGTTTCAGTTGTGGGAAACGGGACATAAAAGCAAACAAACAGACAACAAACTTACTTAACCTTAAACAAATTTTTATCTGTAAATTCAAAGTTTAAACAATGAAAAATTAAAAACTAAATGACATCTCTTACATATAAACAATGTTGTTTTGTTTCAATTCAGATCAGAGAGTGAAGTTGGTAAGCCAGTATTTATTTGAGGTTAGAAATGTTCTTTCACAGTTATTCTGCTGTCTGTGAAAATCATCTATTTTGAGTAGGATCCTGACAGTTGCTGAGCTTTTTCTGTCAGGCACTCAGCACCTGTCAGAAGCAAACCCTTAGGTAATTTTTTTTTATTACACAAATTTATATATACTCTATGTTAAGGGAATTGGCAGCTAGACAGACTGGTATGTATTTTGAAGAAACAGCAAACTGTTCTTCCATAGCATAGTTATAGACTGCTTTCATCATCATTAAAACCTGTTTTAACTTTATCCAATAATTTTCTTCCATTTCTGTTGGAAAATCTTAGACTGATAATTGTACCAATCATGCTTAAAATGAATAAGGACATTTCTGCAAAGTCTGAGAAATGATAATTAGAATTATTCTGGATTTACAATGAATTTTGCTTGGATTTTAATCATCTGTTCTTCAGTTACTTCACATTTTCACTGCTCTCACCTTGGGATGAGGTGTCTGTATTCAGCATGCAGAGCTTATATTTAAATTAATTAAGGAGTTGAATTGGATTAGTTGGGGATCTTTTAGGGGGGCTGCCAATGATTTCAGGGGTAAAATCTCCAGCTGTATGTATGATACGTACCTTGATTTTAAGTTTGTCAAGACACAGAGAACGCTATTGTCAGGTGACAATGTAAGTTGATGCAAAGCAAAACCTGGTCTTGCTCTCCAGATTTAATCTAGAATATGTCTTCTGCACATCTCTCCATTCCATAATTAATTAAAAGTCCATCTAAAAAGCCCCACCTGGGAAACATGAGATATAAGGCTGATAAAAAACCAACACTTTACAACACAAGGAGATTTCCTCTGGATAAACAGCATAGTTATAGGAGTAGAGAAGAATGTATGCATATGCATATTTAAAATGATTTGCATTCTGATACATTTCATTCAGAGTTGTTTTCATTTAACAGATGGAGAGAGTTTTGCAAACAGTGTTTGCACCTGCAGTGTGAAGTAGCTCTTTCTGGCTATACATTTTGGTGAGAGTAGACCTACCAAGTGATCAGCATGACATTACTGTGCTCTCTCAGAAGTAGTTTTATGAATGTTAAAAATGTAAATCTGACTTTCTTAATTGAAAAAAAAAATAACCAAAACCAACTAATAAAGCAATATGATGAGCCACTCTCTTGTCAAATTGTATATTCTATTTGTGACAATGATGACTGAAACTGGCACACTTACTCTGGCTTTAGCTACATCGTTCAAAAATACCCCATTTCTTTTGACTTTCAATTATTTTAATTTTGCCTGGGAATTTTGCATGCCTAATTTCAGACCAGAATGGGTTTTTCTAGCCCGTATTTAAGAGCCAGCTTGACAAAATATCATTCCTATTGCAATATTTTTACTTTAAAGCTTGGTACAAGTTCACTATACCAGTAAGTAAAGGCAAGAAAATTGCATTTATTGAGTATGTGCTGTTCACAAAGAGAAAACACAAAATTTAGGGCAAAATTAGTGAATAATCTAAGCCCTGTTAAAGGAATTTAGGGCTCTTTTTAGATATATGGTTGGTAACAGCCCCTTCTGAACAGCCCAGTGCTCCTGCCATCTGCAAACACAGTCCTGCACTCAGGCCTTCAGTATGCGGAGTGATTGCTCAGCAAACATTGTAAACAACAAATGCACCCCCCTTCCTCCTCCTTCCTTTAGCTTTTATATCTGAGCTGATGTCATATGATATGGAATATCCCTTTGGTTAGTTTGGGTCAGCTGGCCTGGTCGTGTCCCCTCCCAGGATCTTGCCCTCGATGTGGTGGGGAGGAATGTTGAGAGGAAGAGCTGATGCTGTGCCAGCACTGCTCAGCAGTAGCCAAAACACGGGTGTGTTATCAACACCTTTCCAATGCAAAGCACAGCACTGTGAGGGCTGCTATGGGAAAATGAACTCCATCTCAGCCAGATCCAATACATGCAGTTACCATTTGACTGGCATTTATGCATATCCAGAGTCAAGCAAGAGTCAAGAGCTCTGCTGATCTGACAGATTGATGGGATGCCAGCAATCCCAGCCATACGCCTACGTTTCTCTTTCCAAATGGACAAAAATTTCAGCTGGAAAAAAAAAAGGCATTTAGAAAAATCTAAATGTTCCATATCCATTATTTGTATTATTCAACAACTCTTTTTCTAAGTCACCATCCTTCTTGAAAGCTTTGAGTCAAGTCATTAAAATATAATGAGTAAAATGAGGAAAAACCAAATAGATAAAAGTGCATGAAGAAAAGGGGGAAAAATTTACAAAATTACCCAGAGACCAGAAAGACAAATCAAACTCTGTTCGGACTCTGTAAGAGTGCTCTCTTTCATTTCAATCACATACAGATCTCAAGCTTAAACCACTCAGTTGTAGTTCATAGTCATATGTTCATAATGCCTATGAATATCCATGGTCAAAGTGTGGGGATAAAAGTACTTAGGCAGTAAGCAACTGGCTGATTTCTTCATAAGTTTTCCCCAAAACTCTGGCAAGGGATATGAGTTACACTGGTGGTTGACATGGTAGGGCTTATCCAAGCGCTCTTTAATGAGAGACAGTGCCACCCTTGCTCCAATCAATACCTGCCCCTTAGAGCTCTTGGAAGCATAAAGGCAGTATAGGTCTCTATAAGTGGTTGACATGGGAATAATAAACTTTGGATAAATCACAGGTTTTTTTAGTCTTACCTCCAAAGCCCAGCTGGATACACTACAGGTTGAAGAATGGAAGAGTCTGGTCTGGTTTGGACTCTGCCTGCTGTGGATTTTTTCCTTTACACTTTGAAATGGATTTACAGGAAGAAAATTTAGCAGCTGGCTGGAGCTACGTTATCACAGCACTTAGTATCATCAGATTTTTGGGAACTAATGTCAGGCTTCCTGAACTGCTGCTTTATTTGTGCCCTGTGGGAACGCAGCCAATATTGTCGTAGTATGGCTGAAGCAAATCACAGAACAAAACCTGCTGATGATTTCCTCTTTCATACTTCCTATCTGCCACCCTGTAGCCAGTGATTTCATGAAAAGGATATCACAGCCCATCCAGGTGCACTACACTACTGATTTATACTTCATTACGAGGCACCCCTGTCGCTAATTTACTTGCCTTGCCCGAGTATGCATACATGATTTTGATTTTGAAAAAAAGAAAAAGAAAAGAAGATGTTCCAGCTGTTCAAAGGTGCTCAGCATGTCTGCTTTTTCAGGGAGATTTTGGCTCTTAACAATTTCCACTAATCTGCACTAAGCAGCCCTAAGATGTTGGGACCTTACTGTGGAGAATAACCATTTTAGAAATTCTGGTCCTGTACAGTTAAAACGCAGATATCCCAGACTGTGGAAAAACCACCCCCAAATTGTCCATTTTCCTGCCTAGTACAAGGACTTTATTTTGCAGACTATCACACATACAATGCACCTGCCCTTGCTTCACATCCTGAAATTCAAATGCATATTTCCTTTCCTGTATTTCCTCTTGATGTCTCTCCCCCTGCGACAATTTGTCGTACTGGTTAAAGAAGCAGTCTCTGTAACAAAGGGTAACATAGAATAATGTGTCATGTCAAATATATTAAGCATTTTAAGGCATCACAGACCTGGAGGATTTCAGATAAAAAGAAACAATTGTTTGAGTCCTAAAAAAAAGTTATAAAAATCCACAGAGAATCTGATATTTATACCTGAGCTTTAATAGTGCCTCTGGTTTCTCTCTGATGAGGCATGTGCACAGTTATTGCTGTAATGTTAAGGCTGTAATTGCCATCAGCTTTTTAATAGAGTTGTTTTGAAAGGCTGGTCTTAACATTGTGTGCTTTGGGGATTTCTCATTCTTTTCTCTTTTTTTCCTATGGAGATTTTGATGGCAGCAGGGTTGAGCCAAAAGTTATCAGTAACTTCTGGTAGTCAATTCTGCCAAGTGACAGTGAAGTAGGATTTTCTTTGCTTTAGTTTTATGGGTTCCCTGATTTTGCTGTTTGTGATGCTTTGTGGCAGCTGAACACACTCAGCACTGAGGGATGGTGTACAATGGGGCCCTAGAAAGCTACAGTGAATAACCTGGAGGTTTTAACACAGATTCATGTAGAGGGATGAAGAAGGCCAAAGCCCGTATGGTGTGCTATTGAGTTACACAAATAGGCCAGAAACCCCTCACATTACCTTCCTCTTTTTTGCCAGGAAATTTACTCCCAGAATTCACTAACAACAGTACAGATGTTAATTAGACTATCTGGGAGACAGAACCGCATTCTTACCCTTTACTTTTTTTTCTGGTTTTTGTATTATTGAATCCATTACTCTAATGAAGACTCATTTTTATTGTATGCTGAAACATAAAGTTCACCACAAAAGACCACTGCCTAATAATAAGAAAGAGAACCACCAGGAAGAAGGTAGTGAGGAGAAGCTCCAGCATAGCTGTAGAAATCCAGTGGCTCTTAAAAGAATGAAAATTAAGTGACATTTGAGAGAAAAGAAGATTTGTTAAATTTAGCATCATCAAGGTAGTGCAACTAGATTTGTTTAACAGCCTAGCTTAGGTGAGAAAGAGCAATTCTTTTTATCATATAGGGGTCCCAAGACTTCCTGCATGACCAGAAAGAATACCAGCTTTGAAAGATAAGTTTTGCACATGAAACCAAAGGAAGCAATATTTTAAGCCTTTGTAAAAGTTCTGGGACTTTCGATTCACACAAGCCATGTTTTTACAGGGAGGTAGAGTTTGCAGCACAATTTAACATTAGTTTCTCCTCTTCTGAGAAGTCATATAGAAAAGATTATTAGATGTTCTTGACTGAAGCTTAGAAGAAACAAAAGTAAAGTGGTATCAGTCTGCAGAATAGAGATAGGTCAGTCTCAACATATTGGAGAGAAAGGTCAGCACTTAGTGGGCTAGATTACCAGATCACAAATCACAGAGTCAAAGCAAAACTGAGAGGGCATAAGGAGCCTCAAAAATTCAGCCAATACTGGACTAGAGTAAGGAGCATGAGAGATTTCTTGTTTCCTGCATTGACCACAAACAAAAGTAACATCCAATCTCGAGACAGAGCTAAAAACACATCTGGAAAAAAGCAAAGGTTGTTGTTTTTGAAGAAAATGGAGGGAGGGTGAAAATCAGGCTTCATAGAGATAAAATATACTGTAGAAGGACAGGAGCCTGCATTTAAAAAAAGTCAGATAGACAAAAACTAGACTAAGTGTAAACCTGAAAATAATAAAGGAAGGGCAATTTTCCAGTATATATAAAAATTCCATAGGGAAAAGTTCTAAAATAAATGTTTTCAGCATAAATAAGTTTTGGTAGCAGTAGAAAAGGTAGAATAAAGAACACAATAAGATTTTGTACATATAACTGTGCTCAAGAGAACATAGGATCTATGACCCTGTATTGTCGGATGTGTGTATGTTGCATAAGGATCCTGCAATGTTATTCCAGATATCCAGAAACAATGGTGTCAGGGTTCTAATGCACAAAAAAGATATCTTCTAGATAATGCATGTACATTATGATAGTCAGCCAAGGGGTTACAATCTAACTGTTCTGAATCTAAGTATTTTGCAAGGATTATTATTTTAAATGTGTTATATCAAGTCCAAGATAGCTACAATCTAATAGTCTGCTAGGCAAATAATGTTTGAACTGTTTAAGCTGTTTTTCCTGAAAAGTTTGAAAACCAAGGTTCCAATCTAGTTAGTACTGTAGGTGACTGGGTAGCACCTTTGAAATGCACCCTCTCTCTTCCTGAATTGTTGACAGAGTTGAGAATGCAGCTACCAGATAATATGATCACTTGTGTGACTATAAAGACTACTGTAAACCTTTATAAACACAAAGGAGAAAACCCAAGCTGAAAATGTATTTTGATGTAATGAACATATGAGGCCGCCATTGTACCAGCAGCTGGCGTGAAACCTAAGTGTGAATACAGGTGCTTCTCTGGAGATTTGCCTTCTTTGTAGAAGCAGCACTGTGAAGAAGGGAAAGACTTCAGGGAGACTGACAAATCCCTTCAGCTTCTTCCATTACAGTACAAAAGGGAGATGGACAGCAAGAGCGTGTTTCTCCTGGCCTAGTCTCTGACAGCTCAAAAATACATTGTCTAGCCTAAACCAAAAGAGAGGCACCTACCAAACTTCCTTGACAACAAAGGGAGCCTAAAGGACATCTCGGATTGTGTGTCCAATATGAAGATGAGTAAAATTAACTGGGATGGATCCCATAAAGATTCAAATCTCATGAAGGGAGATAAAATATCAAACAGCATTGGCAGAGGTTGCTGAGTAGTATGGGACTGAACTCCACGAGTTTCCTCAGGTATCTATGTGATGAAAGAGACCTGTAGAGATGTATCCAAAGAGTTGTTATTACATGAACTATATTCCCTGTACTAGCTTTCACTGTAAGGGGTACATGTAAAATAATTTCCCCATTAAGAGCATGACAGATTTTTATTTGAGCCAGTAGCTGTTAGAGCTGTTCCAGAATAAGTGAAGCAACACATGATGCTGCTTAGTTATCATGCACAATGAAAAAAATCAGCAAATTCAGTGTTAAACATGAGAAAGTTCAAATACATTAAGACTTGGAAGTGCATACTCTTGGCACAAATGAAATTTTAACTTGTCCCTTTGGAATATCTCGCAATAGTAATGTCATTTCAACAAAAGCACTTGAAAACCTTTGACCCAGATGAAACTAAACCATTTTGTTAAAGACACCATGGTTTATTTCCCTGCCTTCCACTGGCATCAGTAAAGAGAAATTATCCTGCATGGCTGCTCTAATTATGCATGCCCATACCATGAAACTTCCCTGTGTTTTAAGTAGTCCAGTTTAATTCATTGGAACGTGTAAACTAATCATTTACTTGTAATGCCTTGAAAAATTCATCCTGTGCTTTGAGAATAAGTCTTGTCAGCTTGCAGAGGTTACACTGTGGTTTTATAACCCCAGCCCTTTGTTAAGAACAAAACTCAACTGTACAATGCAATGAGTAAGAGCCTCCAAAGTCTAGAGCAAGGTTTCTGCGGTCAGAGTCCATGGCTATGCCCCCTTCCCAAGACTAATATGAAAGAGTTTATTTTCTAGAAGTCTTTTACTGCTGTTGACTGCCCGTGTCATGTCTCCATTTAATAGCTGTGGCTTCCGTTAAGTTTATTTACTTGCCCCTGAAGCTTTGAATGAAGGACCGCTTACATTTAATTACTTTCTAATGCCGCTTGACTAGTAAATGGGTGTTTGCTAATTGATAGCTCCTTCTCAATGAGGCTTTGTATCTCACCCTTGTCTGTCCCCTCGGGTGCTCTGGGTAACCTCATTGTTAGGACTGCTGATTCAAATGGAAAGGGTACAGGAAATTCAGATTTGATACTGTACAGTGTAGCCTGGCAAATGTGATCCACTTCTGACTCCCGGGAAGGTATGTTCAAAGGAGAATAAGCAACTGTGCTGAGGACAGGAGCACACGGATTGCATGTCTGAGGCTAGATTGCCACTGCCTACTCATCCTTTACAGCATAACCCTTGCTTAAAATGGGTAGGGGTGAATTAATCAGAAGGTCAACAGAAGACTGAAGCAGATACAGTCAGAAATTCAGCACTCCAGAAGCATTCTTAAGGGAAAACTGTCCAGCATGAAAAACATCAGCGTAAACTCTGCCACTAAGCTGAGAAACAATGAGGCCGGATGTTTTAAACAAAACTCTGCAATGTCTTTTTCTTCTGAAAAATTCTCAACCACATATTGCTTTGTTCAACAAACACAAGCATCATGCCTCTACCCAGGAAACTAATGATCGGTGTTGTCTACTCCCACCCAGGATGGGGCCCTCTAAGATGTGTTCTGCTTCCCAAAAGAGTGTCAAGTCTACACTGGACCTTGGACTGTTCAGGTGCAGACAACCATCTCCCCAATAGTTCTGCAGAAAGGAAGAACAGCACAACTCAGACAGAAAGTAATTAATAATTTAGGACCCATACATGCGACCATTTTTTTTTTCTAAAGTGAAATGATCTTGACAAAACAGAAATAACCATTTTACACTGTTTCAATGGAAATTCAATATCTGAATATAAAGTCTTTGCTGCAACATGTTTGGGGAATTGCTCAGGCAGAAGCAGTGGCTACTGAGTGATGTTGCAGCACTCAGGGATTTGGATGAAACTTTTCATATGAAGTGCTAAGGAGATGGGCTGTGCAGTAGCAGAGGCAGACTACTTAGGATGTCTTTGACTGTTAAAGCACTCAACAGGTTTTTCCTTTGAAAAAAGAGGGGAAAAAAGGGGCATGTAGAGGTTTCTGTACCTGTCACACTTACAGAGAAGCAAGAGTACATGGATTATTTTTGCACTCTCAAGTTTTACACTGAATGCTTGATAGGAACAGTCTAGAAAAATACTCTAGGAAAATCAGAAGTGCAAATAAAAACCTTACAACAATTTCCTGATTTCCGAAGCTATCATTTCACTATTTCTGTGATCACAAGCTACAAATCCATGGCAGGGTATCCATGCAGTTTCGGAATCTGCTTCCTGTAGTCTGGAAGTACATAGAGATTTTTGTAGCATTCTTGCTTGTACTGAGTATAACATGAATTATTTCCTTATTCTGATTTGCTGGAACAACTGATAACACCAAGCTTCCATTTTCAGTCTTCTATGCTCATGTACAGAATATTATTACTATATAAGGATTTAACCAGACAACATTTTCAAGCAAAAACAGGCATACATTCTTGCCAGAGATCAAGATTGCTCAAAAATGCATTCGCAGTTTATTTTACCATAGTTTCTAAACTTTCTGCAAGTCAGATGAATTGCCAAGCAGGTTTTTGTTGTTCTTTTTTTAAAAAGCTGTTCTTCAAAAGCTCTCTCTTTGCTTTGTAGTTTCAGTGGAGATAAAACAACTGTGCACATCTGTGCTTTTCTAGTTACTGTATTTATTTGGTTTGTTCTTCCATTTCTTCCTTTTTCTTTGTATATCTCCCTGAAATGTGATAGAAATTGCTGTGCTCAAACAAATTCTTCCTGTCTCCTTGTCTTTCTCTGTTTATCCTTTTCATATGACCTTGGCATATTTTCTTCTCTATTGTCAGTCCTAAATACTGTTTTCTCTTTCAGGTTCAAGTTTTTTGACTTCTTTGCTCCCATCATCGCTTTTATGATTCTTATTTTAAAACCCGTCATAAAAATCTTTGTTTTCTGTTTTATGTCTTTGTCTTTCATTTCCTTCTTGTAAAAACACTGCCTGTTTTCTTGGGAAGCTATTAGATGTCATTTATTGTTTTAATGGTTTTTCACTTTGTTTCCTTTACACTATAGCTGTAGATAACAGAGGATATGTAAAAAAATATACACGTTTTGAAACAACTACATACATTAAAATTAAGAGTACAAAACAAAAATTAGGAAAAATAGACTATTGAAATATTTTAGCACTGGTGCTTACTGATATCCGACTTTACTGCACACAACAACCTTGATAGTGCAGTGAATACCTATGTTTGTGTTCTTGTAGCTGTGTGCATGGTGTGTATGCTCTGTGTATATAACTCCTTGTGAGTGTAGGAGGGAGGTAGAATGAGAAACTATGAGAAACTGCTTACATCTTACTACAACACTTTACTTAAAAATATAAATTGAAAATGCAGGTCTAGACATATAGGCAGGAACCTTTGCAGCATTCAGTCCTTAGTTGGGATTTTACGGGTCCTGATGATTTTCACTCTCTGGTTTCTGAGCTGCAGTTATTACTCAGCCTTTTGTTTTGCACTGAATATGATAATAAAAGGATTTTGGACAAAAATAAATCATGGCCACAATAAAACACAGACACTGTCACTTTGGTCAGAAAATACCATAATTTTTTGAATTTGTTCCTTCCAGTGGCGAATACCTTATCATAATGCATCATCAGCCCCAGAATATACCTTTATCAGAAAGTTAAGTTCTAAGATGACACCATTTCTTTTGTTATTAATGATCAGGTCTGGGTAAATGTGACAGAATATTTCAGGTGAATATTCAGCATTTGCAAGGATTTCCTCTGATTATTTTCCACCACAAATTTATTGGATACTGACCATCATAAATGGTGAAAAATGGATAGTCAGATTGTAGGAGAAAACCATGTTACATGAAGTGGCTCCTTGAGTTTGGCGGGTTTTTTAATTGTTATTTTCAACTACTAGGTGAACTTAAATAAGGTCTAGAGTTCAAACTGTCTCTTGTCATCCATTAAGGCCCTGTTCTCCAAGTGTATCCACTGGAGTGGATAAAAAAATGCAATTAATTTAATGACAGGACCTAAAGTAATCTAAAGTTCAGCCTCTTATAAAACATTCAAATCAAAGTGTCACTGAAGACTAAACATTAAAGTACAGATTTTTAAAAGAGCATTAATTCATTAATATTTTCTGGAATTTAGCTTAATACTTTTTTAGTAATCGAGAGATTAAACATCATATTTTACAAACTTCTCTACTGCCTGATAAGTCATTACATGAAATCATGCATGCTAGTGTACTTCATAAGCTGTTTAACTTTCACAATATTATCCAGTGACTATTTAACATAAAGAAGAGAACATCCTTACCTAGAAAGCCTGTGCCCACTCCCCTACTGTTGTACATCACTCAGCAGTAGGTAACCAGGGTGACTGCCCAAACCATTAGAAGAGAAGGTCACATCTGTTTTCAGTTTCTTTTTCTGGTCAAAAGTATCTTATAGGATCTCTTGCATCAAGTAAAAAAAAAAAAAAAAAAAAAAGAGAAATTGAATGGAAATTGTCCTTTAATGCAGACCACTTTTAATGTCTTCTGAAAAGCAGAGAATCCGATGGCTATGCAGCTCTGTTGGGCAATAAAGCACATGGCAACGAACTCCAATGGGCAGAATATTAGTCCACAGGTATCTGATCCTCTCATGTGGTAGGGGGCTTCCAGGTATACTTTCCCATGTGAATCTTTGGGGAACGCACACAGATGAGTACCTGATTTCATGATCAGGTTTAGTTGTGAGAAGATAGGTGGCCTACTCAAACAAATCCCTTTTTACTTTCCACCTATTATTATTCTCTTCTGATTTAGTCCTAAATCAGCTCTCTGGAGTCCTGGGTTTCTTCCTTTCATTCTGTGGTGATTCGTGTTTTTTGGTACAGGAATTTTAATTGCTGTATTCTCCATTGTCCTGAAGGCCTTCCTTGAGGACTAATAGTTCACTCTGTATACGTTGGAAGACTCATTTACCTCAGTTGAGCTGTACTACTTTCTGCCAGCTGAGGACCTGACCTACCTTTAAGAAGTATAAGTTGACAGCAACCACTCTTTAAGCAAAAACAAAATAAAATTGTTTGATACTTATCTGTGCACAAAGTCCTTTCATTTCTGCAACTGACACCTAAACATGTGAATTCAACACCCAGAGATAACATAGGCCGTGATACTAAAAGACTTTATGTACTCCAAGTAGTCCCTTGGCATAAATCTTTGAAGGCTCGGAGCCCTAACAAATACAACTGATGTACATGTATTGGTTCATAAATTCTGTTTATTACAACTTTGGCTGCCCTGTGTTTGTTTTCCATATTCTCCTCTGCGTGCTGAAAAAGATGTTTCCCTACAGCTTGTGCATACTTTGGTCCATTTTTTTCTATAGTGAACTAAAATCCTGTAATAGGTTTGGTAGCAGCAATTCTTTTAGTTTTGTCTTCACAGTGACAACAAACACAGACTAATGAATAGTCAAGTAAGCAGATATAAATAATTAACGGATTTTCTTATTATTTTTAGAACATGTTAATTCCGGCTGGATCCTGGCATATAGAACAAGAGAATGTTTTGTAAAATCCCCTGTTGTATTACAGAAATGTTACCCTTTTTTTTCTTCTCACTCAACTTTCAAATTCTTATTCCCTCTTGAAGAGCAAGAAAACAAAGTCAACCTACCACAGCAGAATCTTAACTAATGACTAATTAACCATTCAGCTTCAATTTAAAACTAAATTTCTTCCCTAAATATTTTTGTTAATTTCCTGGGTGAATTTGTCCTTAAAAAAAAAAAAAAAGAAGGTTATTTAATCAAACACCACAGGTTTTGCTTTCTAGGTTTTTGTCTTTTTTTTTTTTGGATGTGATCTTACTTACTCTGGTAACTGGCAAGCAATCCTATTTCAATAAATCAAAAAGTACAGCTGGGTGCCAAAAGAAAACACTTCCAATGAGTCTCTCCTATTGTAGCCACATGATTTTAACTGATATTGACAAGCAGTACATTATATCTTGGGTGAGAAAATTTAGTTGATATTGAATCACACACACCAAAAAAATGAAAATCCAAAAAAAATAATTTTAGAGGTCCCAAGGCTTTGGAGGTGACAGTTTTTCTACCTTCACACATTTTATCAGTAACCCAAAGGGATGCATTTGATATTTCTTTCAAGAGGGTAGCGTGAGCAAGGCACATAATATTTAATAACGCTGGGCTTTAATTCTGACCGGCTGTTGTGATTTTCTTTTAAACCACTGCAGGTCCTTCATTCATGAGTGCTTTATACACTTTGGAAAATAAGAGATGGTTGAATATATGACATCATTGCTGCTAACACCAGGAAACAAAAGAGGGACATTTACATGAGAAAGGTGGCTTTTCTGTAGCAGTGAACAGAGGGAGGGTCATAGGTTCATTCCTCTGTTTGCAGGCCCTGGGTAGTGCTGTAGGCTTACCATGCCTTATACTCTGTGGCTCACAGTCAGCAAATACAGCACTGAGCCCATTGCTGACTACAAAAAGACCATTATCCCTTGATAACAGTTGTGCTGGCTGTGACTTTTCCATGGCACTAGGAGTTCGTTTCATGTTCAATGGCTCTCTGAGAGAAGAACAAACCAGTCTGCCTCTTCTTTGTATGGGTTTGTTCTGTGAGGGTGAGGGACCCAGAACAGGGGAAGTTGGTTTCGTGACTGCTGTTGTCAGCAAGTCTCCCCCCCACAGTTACTGACTTACTTTGACCTCTTTATGGTAGCAAATGCCATGCACATGCTGTGCAGAAATGAAAAGTTTAGATCACAGGAGCTTCTCAAAATGCCCCAAGGACCCCAAATTAATTCCAACATAAAGCTTCCTGCAGCTCAAGAGGTCCATAGTATACATGAGCCTACATTAGCAGGGGACATTTCAGCAATTAAAACATAATGGAAATCTTCAGTTTCCTTTGAGCATACTTCTTCTAATGCAGAAATTTTGGCCCATAACAACAGCCTTGTGAAACAAACAAACAAACAAACAAACAAAACTAAGCTTTTGCTTTTGGTTTGAGAAGAGAAGTAATGATCTGTGATTAAAAAGTTATGGATGACTGTAAGTATTTTTAGATAGTCACACAACATATTCTTAGTTTCAGGGAGAAAGTGGGAAGTGTGCTGTTCCTTGTCATGACTTGTATGCAACTAGCAGGAAGAGGAGTGCTTTTAGGGATGCTCTGCAGGCTCAGGGAATGTGTTCCCTGACTGTGGAAATTAGGAAAATTTCTACCACCTCACTCCCTTTCAGCAATATCAGTGTGATTCAGTGTTGTATAAGGTGTATTAAAAGGACTCAGTGAAATTGCAAAGAGGTACATCTAGGCTTTTTCCATAAAGTGACATAGTTAATAAGAAGGACTATAGTTCCTCATGAGATTATAGATAACTCTAGTGCTATTTTGTTGAATGGACAGGACTATTCTAAAGTTAAAATCAAGTAGCTTTAAACCATCAAAAGAATAAGACTAATCTCTTCTTCCTGCTTACTCTTACGAGCTAGAAATGTCTGTCTCTTATTGCCAACAAAATGTCAAAAGCTTTACCTAACGTTTTTACTAGCTAGCTGACCACAGAGCAGCCCAGAAATTGCTGTGCCAGTAAAGTACTCTGAAAGGGACACTGTAATCTTAAACCAACAAAGGTTGTGTCTAAATTAAGAGGCATAGTAATATTCTATTCTAATGTCTCCGTGAAATAACATCAGTGATTCCTCCCTATGCACAAAAATCCCAAATAGGCCACAAAATCCACTTGATTTACCACTGCACCAGAGGTGACCCTACAACAACAAACCAACACATGTTATTGTTGCTAGAATCATAAGCACAAGACAGACAACTTTGAAGAGCAGCATATTTATATATCCAATGTGTTCAACCGGCTGCTCAAAAGAGCAGATGAATAGAGCATTTGAAAAACACTGGGTGTGTTTGTATGATATGCCTGTGCATGTAGCCAACTCAAAACACTGTTCCTCTCTTGAACTCAGGCAGTTTCCAATAGTAATTTATCTACTTATTTATTTATTTTAGTGAATATTTGACATCCCTTCTTAAGCTTAGAAAATTAAGCCTCCTGCTTCAACATTCAGCTCTCTCCCTGACATATGGTTGCTCTGATTCATCACAACCATCAGCTGGTGAAGTGCACAGTTCAGAGATGTTTTAAATTTTACCATATTTAAGGGCAGGAGGATTTATATGTTGCTCATCTTTTTGATGTTCTGAACTTGGATGTGCCAACTAACAACACTTATTACTGCCTGAATTAATGGTATTCTTTTTTTCTCAGAAGAGCAGTAAATGCAGGAGATATGGAGGGGAAAAAGTATTTCAATTCCAATTCTCCTATGCCCAAGGCTGTGAAACTTGTAAATGTAATGCAACGTACTTTTTCTGTTGAAAATTTAACCCAATTCCCTCACAGCAAGTGCAGATACATTAAGAAAGAATAGACCACATTGTATACAAGTGATTTAAGCTGCAGCTGCTGGGCTTTGGTGTTATATTTATTCCCTGAAAAGTTTATCCAAATATGTTTGAAATGTAGAAAATTGATGACATTAGACAACATTATACACTGGCCTGCTACTTAAGTACCAACAAATCATTCAGACAAATAGCTCTACAGAGGTAAATGCAGACAGGAAAAGCATTTTTATAAAGGCACAAAAAAGAGCATTCCCACTATGGAGCCTTGGGCTTTTTCTACTCCCCAGAGACAGGAGAACACTTCTCTGTCAAGCCTCAAATCTCAAAACCTGCAACCAATGCTACCAACAAGGCCAACACCAATATCCCCATATAAACAGTAACTAGCAGATACACCTGCCTTTGCATCAGCACCTGCTTCAGACAAATGTTTTGAACATCTGCCAGCCACAAAATATATAGAGAATCAAAATATAGTTTACCCAACCCATTGCAACAACATCAAGTCAACTATATTGGACTGTTTTCCAGTCACTAAACAAACCACAGAGAAGAAAGGCTAAGATGGAACAGAAACAAGCAAATAAGTGCAATCACTGGAAAAACAATATGAATTTTCATTCTCTTTAAAAGCATAGGCCACAGAGTGCTTTATCCATTTTAACAAATTGCTTTTCTATTCAGAAATATTTGCAAAGGGAAGAAATGTATTTTCTGATGACTAAAAGCTCTTTGAATGCTTTGACTGATTAACACTGTGTCATATTTATACAATACTTTTTGCATACATTTGAGCTTTTAAAAGATTGGGGGGTGGATTAGCTGATCGCCAGAGGTCCCTTCCAACCCTGACTATTCTGTGATCCTTTGATTTGCATATGTTAAATTGCATCACTCAAATATGGTCTCTCCTGATTTATAAAATCCACATAAGAAAATAAGAGGTAAAAATCAGAGAAATTTATCTCCCTTAGCCTTTTGGAGAGTAGTATAAACATCAACTTGATAACTGTCTTTGAGCCCTGTTTCAACTAGTGGAGTAAGATGTGAATTTGAATGTCCCTACTTCAAAGGATAGAATTTTTTTCCTTTTTTGTTGTACATCCAAGCAGATTAAAAATCTCCAGTCTTTTAGTGTATAGAATTTACCTTATAAAATTGACTCTAAAATAGTATGCGTGTTTCCTAAGCCAGGCAAGATTTGAAAGAGAAGGATGTTGGTTTTTCAGTGAGTTTTTTAATTACTATGGTCAAAACAGACAAACTTTCAAGCATAGAGGTTCTTCAGGGTTGAAAGAAAAGCAGAGGTCTTAGGAGTTACATACAAGCTGAGAAAAAACACTTTGAATTTGTTAATCAGGTAGATCATTTGAGAGAAAATGCAGCAAGTACCTCAGGAACAGAGGAATTACACCTGCAACAGAACAGATGACAAGATAATATCTACGTCCTGTGAGAAAAGGAAGGGGAGATCTATCCGATTTATCAACAATTGGACTTACAAGAATTAATGGTCATGGAAACAAAAAGTGCTATAAAACTAGTATATCTCTACTCAATTCATTATTACCAATGGCATTATGAACTTTAGTTCCCAGGTACTTATTTTGAAAGTATTTCACAGGTTTCTCTTGAGGATAAGAACTGAAAAGGCAAAAATGAAATGACTGTTTTTGTGAGAAATATTCTTTCTCAGATCTTTGAGTGTGTCTGTTTTTCATCAATTATTCGCTCATTCTGGTTTTTATTGGCTGTTTGGTTTCACACATGTGATTTCCTTGTGGACGTTTGATGTGCTTGTTAAAGGATGTTACACATGGGATATGTAAGCTCCAGGTCTTGTAATGGTCCAGTGGAGGACAAAGTATTGTAACAGTTAAAAAGATGTGCTGGCAGTTCTTACATTTGATGTTCATCTGTTATGGGTCTGTTTATATGTATTGGTCCATAAGAGTGCTGCTTTAGGGATAAATTTAGAAAAGATCCACACTGAAGGTTGGAGGGCTGTTGAAGGAGATGCCTGTGGGCAGGGGGACACATATTGCATTTGTAGTGGACTGCAGAGAAAGACCTTAGAAGATAAAGGTGTCATTTATATAGTTCAAGGTACAACCTAAGTATAAGCAGAAGCACAGTGGAATAGACATTTAAAATATCTTTTTCAGGGTGGCTCATTACAAAACTGACATATTGCAAAATCCTCCGTGTGATGCAGCTGTGCCTACACTGTCAGATACAAAAAGTGAAGTTATGTGTGAGAACGAAAAGGAGTTGACTGATTTATTTGACTTTCTGAGGATTAGTCTCCATGCTGTACATACTCAGGGTAGTCTTGGAGGCTTCCATGGTGTGGAGTGTTGGTATGTGAACAGGTAAAATCTGTCAAAATTAGTCTCGTCCTGGTGAGGTTGGGATTAGGTTGTGTGGTTTATGAAGGAAGTCTGCTCTGTCCTGCAGCAAGCAAGCCCCTTTGGGAGCACACACTGGGGGAGGGCAGTAAGTGCAGTGAGTGGGAATGCAAGGTTTCCCTTGATGGATTCCTGTGGAGAGTATAGGAACTCCTAGTTGCAGGAGGAGATGCTACATAAGATGCCAGGAGGTGTACCGTCTTCTTCAAGTTCCATCAGCCTGATCAGTATAGACTTTGTGGATCAAGACATTATAGATCTTTGTTTGTCCATTGGCTTAATCACTATTTAAGGACTGTGTTTTAAGCACTGCTAAGGATCGTTTTCAGAAAAATACTTTTTTATGTTGAATATTTCAGTGGTCACTGTCCTAGTTAGAACAGCTGGGACCAGTTCATCACTGGGTGGGTGTAACCCAAAACTGTGTATTCTATAGCCTTCCAAGCCATTTCCCAGAAACTGTTATTAATAGACTATTTACACCCTCTGCCCAGAGCAGCCTGACTAGGTGTTAAGAGGCCTGCGAGATAGGAGGGTGCCTCCCTGTCCTCACACCCTTTTGTGGAACTCCCCATCCTGAGGGAAGTACTGGGCATTCCTGCCTGAACTGGAGGATATATAATCTTGGAGTCTTGGAACTTTTTTAACCACTCGTGAGATCCAGAGGAAGACTGCAGACCATCACTCTCAACCAGACTGAGACCACCACTCCCGAGTGGACTGCAACCACCACTCTTCAACCAGACTGCAACCACCATTCTCGACTGGACTGCAATCACCACTCTTGACCAGACTGCAACAGCTTTCTCACCAACAGGTTTTTCCCCTCTCCCTTTACTTTGGACTCAGGGGGCCCAAAGAACACCACTCTGTTCATGCCCCAGGGTGCTGGGTTATACATTTGGGTTTTGTGGGTTAAAATCAATTGTTTGTCTGTATAATCGTACTTATTGTATTATTTTATTAAATTGTTATTCTGATTTATAATCTCTCTTTTGAGTTGAGTTCAGTTCCCCTGCTGGTTTACCTTTAAACCAGCACAGTCATTCTTATCCTAAAGTGGTTACTCTAGCAGCCCAAAGTGGTATTTCAGCTAGGCTTGTCAATCAGGCTCCTTCTATAGACTATGGAGAAAGACATCTACCTGCAGAGGCAGAACCATGCCATTCTGTGTAAAGCAGGTGGGAAGTATCATTTGAAGATATCCATCGTACTTCCTTAGGTGCCTATAGTTAATATAAGGACTCGGTTTTCTTATCAGACATTCCCTTTCCAGTGAGATTCTTCAGAAAAAAATGAACTGTTGCTCCTTCACAGCGTGAGATTTACAGGTTTCCTTTTCCAATCCATTGGCATGAAAATGTTTAGTTGTGGTATTCCTCCAGAATCCAAGTGTAAGGTAAGAAAGGGCAATTCCTCCATAATTTCTGACTAAAAAAGCTCTCAACTCTCAAAAGTCCACCAGAAGGAGGACAAGAAAAACACGCTCACAATATCCGGGAGTAAATTCCCGGCTCAGCAATTCCTATAGTTCCAGGAAAGTGAATGTTTCCAATAGAACTCTTGGATGAGTTGGGCAATCCATCCACAAATATTTACTAAAGATGTGTGAGCTGGCACTGGTGTTTGGGAGTCAGTCTCTATCCAGATGGTCTTGCTTCAATTACTGGAACAGGACTGTTGAATTTCTCTTACTTTACAGAGGCTAGAGTCAAGCTAGGACAATATAAGTTTCCTGCTCATTCTTACATCCAGGCTATGAATCTCTGTTCTTGCAGCCTTGGCTCAACTATTACTATTTCAGCAGCTTCCCAGCCAAGAGCTTCCTCTTCTAATGGTCTCTCAGGACAGAGTGAAATGAATGGGCATCTAAGCACAAGCAGCTCAATCACCATGCTGTTATACATGACAGATTATGGCAGCCTGATTCCTACAAAATACTGCACTACATGCTGTCTAGCTCTGCCCTGTTATCTTGTCTGTACAGTTTGACTTACTGAAGCATTGCCCAGCAGCCTTTTTTGGCCATTTCAGGCCTACTGCAGATTAAGACAGTATCCCATATGCCTAAACTATATTTTTTTGGATTTTCCTTATTAAAAAAGACAAAAAACCCTGACTGTTTTACTTTCAATGGAAGATGAGATGAAGAAAAACATGTAAACCTAGGAACTGGGAGGCTTCTGAATATCTCAATCCATCTCAGCAGATCATGATTTTTCCCAATCACCATTTCTCTAAAAACCTGAGATGCTCTGAAGGTAACAACATCAAAGTAACCTCACTCAACCTAATCTTGCACCAAGTGCTTACTAAATACCACTAATATTCAAAGCAGAAAATTTATACTGGACTGTTCCACATCCAATGTTTTATAGAAAAACAGTGTATTACTTACATACACCAATAGAAAACATGGAAGTAGCTGATAAGCTGTTGATTGTCCCAGTATACTTGTCAATTAGACAAGTATAGAGGTCTTCATGGTGATGAAAAATGAAAGGTCATCACACTGCTAACTACAAACAAATGTTGCCAGTTTATCTCTCTGTCAATGATCAAACTGCTAACACAATAGGCACTTCAGTTCATTAACAGTGAATATGACACTATTAAGTACCTCAGGCAATTAACCAAGTACTACATTGTATTAGGTTACTTGCTGCACTTTGAACAACCTAGTGAGCATGTATTTCATGCAGTCCATGCAGTAGTGGCAATAACCCCAGAATGACAACTGGCTACTGGTGCTTCTCTTATAGTTGACTACGAAGTCCTGTCAGGTCTGTGTAAAAATCTCCAGAACACAAGCAACAAAAGGTAGATGGGTGCTAGTAGGAATGGCTAGAAAGCCTGTTGGTATAAAATCCAGAAGTTTCTTATCAAAGAATTTAGAATTATTCTCAAAGTAGTTCCAGCTGCAGGTGTTGCTATGTCATAAATGTTTAGATGCTATGGTAACAGCCGATGTGAGAAACACTGAGACAGATGCTTTTACAACACTTTTCTTCATTTGACCATTACGTTCACTTTTGATTCATATGCGCCTACCAGCTGATGTTTTAGATTCAAGCTCCAATGAATTCAAATTCTGAAAAAAATCTTAGTTAAAGAATTCATGCTTTACGCAGTTAATATAGAAATGAAGCATGCCTCCTAGTCCATGCATTACCTCTCACTAGCTATCATCCCTTTTTTCCTCTAACCCAAACACAACTTTTTTTATAGCTTCAAAGAATCCTTGTGAAAAGTTTTGATAAACAAGTGCAAAAGAAGACCTGATTCCACGACTAAGCCAAAGAGGTCTTGGAGACCTACAAACTATCCTGTCACGGTTCCACTAGCAAAAATTAATAAAATAAATAAATTGGAAATGTTCAAACAAACAAACAAGCAAAAACCCAGCAACTTTGCAGGTTCTTCCCTAGGTACATTGATGGTAACGAATTTATCTTGTGTGACAAGTAAGGGTTACTTATATCTTGGATGTTTTGTGTGAGGTAAATTGCAGGTCAAATATGTATCTAACACCCCAGCTTTTAGGATCTGAAACTAACCATATCATCACTTTAGCTCTACCTCTAGGAAGTGAATAAAGGCACTGTTAATTCAGTGTTAACAAAACGAGAGCAACTGCGGTAGCTGGTATCTGAGCTCAAACAGGACTGAACAAACCTATCAGCATCACAGTGAGGTGGAAGCTACAATTTAAATTAGATAAATGTGAAGTGATATGGAGTGGGAGAAAAAGCCTAATTGTTTTTCACATTCTGGTGGGATACAAATTACCTAGAGATCTAAATTACCTAGAGTATTTCAGGAACAGATCTAGCACTTGTCGTGAGCAGGCTGGCGTGCTGCTGAGATTTTAGAACAAGGAAGTGATTGGGAAAAATAATAAAAATTGCAAGTATTGCTAAAGGAAATATTGGAACAGACTAGGACTTTATAATTTGGTGATACCTTTTTTTCCCCTTTATACTGTACACAGGGTAGTCTGTCTCGACTCCAAGCTCCAGTGTGCCACAGACAGTAAAGCTTTGCATGGACAGGGTATTAAAAAAAGTGAAAGAGAGATTAAAGATTGAAAGCAATTAAAATAAACAAATTTATTTAGTTTTTAAGAACAACCACTCAAAATAATAAAAAGTTTAGGGGAAAGATGTCTGATACTCCCCCACAGCCAGTCCCAGAACCATAACACAATTACAAGAGGAAACTTGATTAAATTGACAGGCAGAAAATGTGAAATGAACAGAAGGGAAAGTGTCTTAAAGCGTCATATTATCAGTCCACGGATTTCAATGCCACAGGAAATTGTTGAGGAAAAGCATTTAACAGGATTTTAAGAGGGTTGAGTTATTTATATTGACAAGTAAAACTTTTTGTGCCTACAGGAAGTTAAGTCAAGAATGTGAGGGACTTTAACCCTTCAGGGGGAAGAAAGCTGTGGGTAGAGGATTGCAGAGAGGCATCAGGATGCCTGAAGCCATGTGGACCTCTGCCTTCCCTTGAACTTCAGGGATGGCAGATACAAGAATGCCTGTTAGGGCAACCTTCACATTGATAGTAGCTGGTGAGGAAGGAAGGAGAGAAGAGGGCACTATGACCTTCTGTTCACATTTTGATTGCAATCAGGATAATATGTAGGATCCATGTGAGACATCAAAACTCCAGAGATTTAATACACATGTGCCAAAACTCACTGGACTCTGGGTGCTTGCCTGTAAAAGCTAGGTACCTGCTAACTGCAATGATGTTCCTCCCTGATGCTTCCTCAAGATATGATCATGTATATTCAGCTAAAGCACTGCTGCAGTGCTCTACTACAGCCTATGAAGACTAGACATGTAGATGTTATTTTTTTTTCAAATGATCTGCAATTTTGTCAGATCACACAACAAAGAGAAGAGGCTAATCAAAGTATTGCAGTGTCTCACATTCCATTAATCCAAACGGAGCTACAATGAAGAGATGTGCAACATGTTATTAATACAAATCATACAATAGTTACTTGAATTGGACACTTTCAATACAAAAGCATTCATAATGCAACAACATTATTGTTGCTAGAAGGAATGTGACTCATTGAATTACAAAGTTCGGGGGTTTTTTAAACCAGCTGAAACTAAATACATTACCAAGCTTAAAAATCCTACTAGGCAATGTGGAGTACACCATTAGCTACCTAAATACCTTATCACTGTGTTGTTCTGGTTCTCAAGAGGTATTTAAATGTCTAATTCCCAGTGACTTGGTTAGGATCAAAGGTTCCTACATACCTGTGAAAGTTCAGGTTTCCTGTAGTTCAAGGATAATATTTTCAAGCCCAATAGGCATACTTACTGCATACACCCTCTTCCATATCTCAAAATGGCATTTGTATTTCTCAAGTTTGCTGTAAACTGAAGTGTGGATTTAGCTCCCAGTGAAATCAGCAAGGCCTAAACTCAGACTTAAGGTTAAACACACACTAATTGATTCTGAATGAGAAGAGCATTGAGTTATGGCATTATGGAGGGATAACTATCTTGGCAGTATGAACCAACTGCTTTGTGGGTTTTCTTTTGGGTTTCTAAATTGCTTGGTCCATTGTCGAAATATCCCTTTTAAGAGCTCCGGAGAAACATATTTCCCTCATTTTTCAAGAGATTGCTTTCATCAGTTCCTGCAGAGTTTCTCTAACTAAATCAGTGCCTCATTTTAATACATTTGACACAATAATGCTCTGCAGCTGCACACAAAAGGCATGGATGAACAGAGCAGTGAATTAACAGGCCTCTGAAAATTTTCCAACTAAAATTCTTGTCAGATTTTCTCAGTTACACAAAAAAAAGGTTAAAAAATCTCACAAACCCTAATAGAATATCCGTCAGTGCTTCATCATGCATTTAAAATTCACATACAAACAGGTTTTGTTTTTTTAACCATTCTGACTTTCTCAAAGTTATTTAATTGATATTTAACCCTTCTGGTACCCATTTAAAGGGACAAATTTATAGGACTTTGCACATTTTTGAATGACAGGGGAACAGCCCTATTATTGCTCATCTTCACACCCACTTGCTATCAGAAAAAAGGATTTTGTCATGTTAAACAATTAGAATTCACCTTCAGTTAAGATGTAAGCCTGTGCCCAGGTTGAGGTTTCAACTGAAGCAATATTCCTATACTGAAATATCCTCTTTTATATAATTTGAAAGATTATATTTCTAACCTGAACCCATCTGCTGCCTTTTGTATGCTGTTAGGTATTTCCCAAGCTACTTCCCAGTAATGCCTGATTTCTAAGTCTGAAGTCCTTCAGGGTGAAAAATACTGTGGTACATCTGTATTATAGTAAGAAACTAAATTTTTTTTCAATTTTGTTAAGGAATCGTGTGAGGAATTTTTTTTCCTATAAAAAATATCTTTTAAATTAAATGGAAACTTGCACACATCATATTTTTAATCAAAGTACATCAGGTTTATGGTAAAAGCCTCATGTATTTCAATTGCAATTGGCTATGAAAGCAACATAAATTGCTTTTGGTTAAGACTTGTAGAGAAAAAACATTACTTCCTAGCTATTTCTAAATTTGCTCTTGATCTATTAAGGGAAGTAAAAAAGAAATAAAAGCAAAGAGAATATAAAATTTATCCATTAATTATGCACATGTGGTTGCCTCACTGGAAGGAGGAATAACCTGAGAGATGCATGTCAGATTATGCACAAACTTGCCAGATATCATAATGGGTGTAACATACAAGCCTGTGTAAGAAACTTTGCCACTCTTGCAGAAAGCTGCAGCGCTTTAATGCAACGTGCTAAATGAAATTTTATGCCCAGAAGATTCATTAACATCTGAGCTATGTACTCTCAGCAATATTTAAAACTCAATCTGAAAGTCTGCAGCTGGCAGCTATTTTCCACTCACCAAATGTATTTCCCTTTTCCACATTTAAGGTGAATTTTTGCTAGACTCTCTACTGTGGTAGGTCACAGCATATGAATCTCTTGCCTTTCCCGACTTTTTCCTCCAGCTCCTCCTCTGGTTTTAGACAAACACCTGCAGCTATCCACTGGCAACCTTCTCTCATTCCTCTGGCAGATAACTCTTGCTTTGGCAGTCTTTTTTTCCCAGGTACTGCTTGAATTCAGGAGCCTATGCAATGCAAATGTAAAACAGAAATAGGGCAATATCTGTTGCATGTAATATGGAGGTATCACATGGCTTTACACAGTCAGTATTACTGTTATTCTTGCTCCTGTAATGTGTAGTTTTATTCCTATCTACTTTGGTCATTTGTCTTCTGCTAGAGAATAAAAGGTTATTAGGGCATATATTCTCTCTACTTCCATGTATATAAAATCTCAATTTTCTTCCAATGTTCAGAGAGGAAAATTTGTGCCCTACAAGGTCTGGGGATGAGTGCTTACCAGTCCCTAAAATCCACGTCTACCTATTCTGGCAGGGTTAATTTAGGCCTTTATTTTGCAAAAGTATGTAAATAGTGATTTGGGATCTGCCAGATAAGTGTTCAAAAAGTGACATCCTAGCTTCTTTGAATGGATATTAAAGTTCTCATGAGATAACAGCTAAGAATGGGGATTCATCTTGATGTTCTGCTCAACTGCAGAAACTGTCCAGCAACTTAGCAACTCAGCAACTGATGTATGTCAGAGTTGCCAACACATTTTCTACCAAGCAGAATTCACTGATGCATTCATTTGTTAATGAGGATTTCCAAGTGTTCCATGTATAGCCTGAGCATATTTATACTCTTTGAGTTGGAAGATATTAGCTAAGTGTACAAGATTTGTGATGACAGTAGCATTATGCCTTTAAAATTCCTGTTTAGTTTTCCATTTTCAAAGGAAATGGATTCATTCAAATAAATGGATTATAAGGCAGGGGTTTTCAGAAGCACTTAGCGCTGGCCTGTATCAGCTATCTGAATTCCGGGGGGGAGTCTCCTATTGACATCAGTGCCAGCACATTCATGGCAATGATGAGCACTTTGAAAGATCCCATGTACACACACATTTATTTAAATTTATTGTGTAATTTTAAACTGAAGGTGCACATAGCAGAAGTACTCAGCACCCACAACTGGGACCAGCTTCTTTACAGAATATAGTCCTTGTCTAGAGAAATCAATTATCTTTAATAATAATTGTTAGTGCTGCTGGAGTACCTAGACTTCCTTCTGGCACAAAGTCCTACAGGCACTGCCTGAGCCCCTGTTAAAGATAAGATATAACTCCCAGCTTCAGGGGTTCAGAATTGGACCAAGAAAAAAGACAGTGTGTAACTCCACGACAGACAAAGCCTGACTGAGAACAAATCTGCCAAACTTGCAGAGAAACTCAACACCTCTTGGCTTCTGTTCATTGAGCCAAGCTAAAACAAGGCTGTGGTGCAACTACCTGAGAACTGAATAGAGATGTAAGCACATGGCAGTGTATCTATATGAATCCTTTGTTACTGGTTTTGTGTGCAGAGGTACAGAATTATTGTCTCTCTTTGTCACAAGAATATGAGGAAACAATTCTGCACCATCACAAACCATTAAAAATAATATGCTGCATAGTCCCAAGATATCATTGAGCACTTTAATTAGAATGCATTTATTTTTAATTAATTTTTCTTTTTATTTTATCTAAGCAAATTTTCCTCATCAAAGTCTGTATACAGAACATGCAACATTTGAATTTCTAAAGGAAACTAGTCTGTCTGATGAAAGTCCACCTGAACAAGAGTGTCACAGCAAGAAAATATCTGCAAATTCTCCCCTATACACAGGGATGTTCAGTCCTTTCAAACCTTAGTATAAAAACTCTCTTTAATCTTTCACCTCTTCTCCTGCTCCTAGAATTTAAAAAAAATATATTCTGAGTAAAGAAGTTACTAAAATAAATGTCTAAGTGTGAAAGAAGAGAAGAGAAGAGAAGAGAAGAGAAGAGAAGAGAAGAGAAGAG